>NW_015091298.1:10582-32208 GCF_001431845.1 Calidris pugnax | reverse complement strand
CCGAGAGGGCCCCGGGCGGCGGTGGCGGCGGCGGTGGCGGCGGCGGTCCGGGCTCCGACTCCACGTACGCCCATGGCAACGGTTACCAGGAGACGGGAGGCGGTCACCATAGAGACGGGATGCTGTACCTGGGCGCCAGGGCCTCGCTGGCCGATGCGCTGCCCCTCCACATCGCACCGCGGTGGTTCAGCTCGCACAGCGGTGAGTACCGGGGCTCCCCGGAGCCTTCCTTCCCCTCTCCCCGGTTTCCAGGGGACGGGTCACCCGGTAAAGGAGGGGGGGTGGTGGAAGGGGTGTGCTTCTCCCCGCCCTGTTGTGCCTCCCCATCCCCGGCGTTGGATGGGTGGGTGAACAGCGGGTCCAACGGCGGTGTCAAGGTCAAGGGGCTGTGGAGGAAGGGGGCTTTCTAGAAGGGGGAGGTGTTTTCCTTCTGGGATGCCAAGCAACGGATGGGGTGTCCTCCCCTCCCCTTGACACGGTGCGGGGGGGAAAGCGGTCTGAGGGTGCTGGAGCTTGAGCCCTTGGTTTTGAGGACCTGGCTGAGCTCCTCGTGTCTCTTCTCAAGGTGTTTGGGGGGTGCCCGTCAGGTGTAGCAGCTCCCATGCCTTAGAAACCAGGGAAGGGGTAGAGGAAGCCTTTGAAAGCGAGGTGTGGGAATATATATATATATTTTTTTTTCCCCCTTTGTTTCATCTGATGAAAGGCCAGGGGAGAGGCCGAAGCGGGTTTTCTCATTCAAGCCAGCTGGCACCGTGGCGGTGCCGGGGAGGAAGCAGAAGAGGAACTGCCTGCTTCTGTAGCAGGGCTGGGGAGCCGGCTGGGCTCTCCTGCAGGAAATCTGTCCGGCTCAGGGAGGGGGCGAGGTTGCCCCCATCCTCACCCTCCCCGCTGGACCCCTCCATGCGTCCCGGTGTCTGGAGAGGAGCTCTGGCGGCCAGCGGGGCTGTGTCACTGACCTAGTTTTGGCTGGGTACAGGGAGCGAGGTGGGAGGTCCTCCCTTCCCCTCCTGGCTAGAGGGGAAGTCATTTCAGGGATGTCTCCTAGCGTTTCCTGGAATAGTCTGGGATTTCTCTCCCACCCGGCCCCCCTTGCAAACGCCGTGAGTGTTCTCCTTGCATGACGTGGTCCGGGAATTTCATAATACGCCTTGGGACAATCCCTCATTTTCAGGAAGGCTTGCAACTGAACCACTGGACGAGAACAAAGTGCCAAGCGAGGCTCGTGGGGCCCATTCTCCTCCTTCCATCTTGGGATTTTACCCCTTTACCCATTCTCCGGGGTCCGCCCTTCTTGGTTAGATCAAAACTGTGTGTCTTGCAGAACACCCCGGGGAGGGAGGGATGTTCTGTCAATATTCCTATTGATCTGGATAAGCTGGGGGTTTGCAGTCCTCCCTGGCAGATGGAGAGGGCTGGCTGGCATGTGGCACCGAGTTGAGACCGAGCGCTTCTGCAAACTTTTTCTCACTCTGTGACCTTGCACGGACCTGTGCCGCTCCTCTGGTTTTTTTTAAACACAGAAGGGAAGGAAGGTGAGGCATCCTTCCAGGTATTCCACAAGCCTCTGGGCAAACGAGTGCCCTGGGGCCTTTGGCTGGTGCTGGAGGAAGGAGGATTTCGTGACAGAAACACCCCCCTGGCTGATCTGTACGTAGGGGTGGTCGGTCGCAGAGTATCAGTTACGTTAAATTATAGTTCTCAAACTGCAACACGGGGAGATGAAAACCTGCTCGTAAAAATAAACCGGCTGCAAAATGGAGTAAGCTTTTTTTTTTTAGCCGGTGCGACGCCGCTAAGTTAAAGCCGGTGCCCTTGGAAGGTTGCAGCACGGGCTGTGGGAAGTGCTGCAAGAACTGGGTTTCTCTGGTGCCTCTTTTGGGGCCCTCTGAGAGCTCTGGAGCTGTGCTGGAGTGTGCGCGGGCAGCAGTGAGAGCTGTTCGGTCCGTGCCGGAGCCTCTCCCGGCGGTGATTCTTCCTCGTTGCTAATTAATAGCAAAAGGAGCGGAGGATGCTTAAAAACCGTGCTGAAAACTTGTCGGAGCTCATTAAACTTTTGCGTTCTTCCTCCTGGCATAAGAGGATAACGGAGGGTTTGGAGGCAGGGGGGAAGGGGAAGTAAGCCACCTCCAAAAGTGCTAAAATTCCTGCTAATCTCCCCTTGCAGCTGGTTAACCTGCAGCAGGGGCTACTCGCTTCTTCCCCCTCGGTTGCCTCCCCATCGACCCGCTCCTCTGGCGGCACCGAGCCACTCCATTAGCCACGGCAAAGTGCTGAAGCAGCAGTGCTGGGGTAAATGGAGAGGAGCTTTGACATTGCTGCTCGTGACCGTCCCTGCTCCTTTGGGAGCCTGGCTTGAGGGTGGGGGTGAGGGGACCCGCCGACCCACTGAATTCCCTCAGGAGGACACGTGCCTGAGGGTCTCGGGGATCTACCCGAGTTACTCTGCTGCCGGGAGGAGAGGAGCCCCCCCCCCCAAACTCTGTGGCCACCGGGTCTGGAGGGCGGCTCCTTGCTCTGTTTGTCCCTTTCCTCCTGCCTCTACCCAGGCTGGAGACCTGGACAGTGCCAGTCTCAGCCCGTGAGGTAGGTTGTGTCCATAGGCTTGCCCTTCAAGGAGTGCTTGGGCTTGGGGGAAGAGCTGGGAGCTTCAAAGTGCAACCTGGGCTCTGCGGGGACCTCAGTGGGACAGCGAGGAGCCCTGGCTTAATGAGGGTGATAAGGTGCTGTCACTGTGGCAGAGTGGCCAGGATAACGGGGGTGTGCAGATAGGCTTGGCGCCTCATCGCTCCCTTTATCTGTGATGCTGTTTTTGTGCACTTCCCCAGCTGCTTTAGGGCTCATCTGACCCCTCAGCAGGGACCCCGGGGGGTGATCTGGGGTGGGCTGAGCTCTCTTCTCCCTGGCTCTTGTCACTCCTTCCCCTTCTCTGCACTCGAAGGCTTGCAGAATCACATGGGGTTGGAAGGGACCTCTGGAGATCATCTAGTCCAACCCCCTGCCAAAGCAGGGCCACCCAGAGCAGGTCCCACAGGAACGTGTCCAGGTGGCTTTGGAATGTCTCCAGAGAAGGAGACTCCACCACCTCCCTGTGCAGAGCCAGGTGTGCCCAGGGAGCAGGGTTGAGAAGTGGTACCCAGGGCCAGCATATGCTGCAGCATCACTGTTGGGTGCTGTGGGTTGGCAAGGAGACCCCGCTGCCAAATTGCCCCCAACTACCAGGGGCGGTAGGAGCAGTTGATGGCCTCTATCCCTTCCAGGGCCAGGAGAGGAGATCTACTGCTCTTATGAATGGCAAAGCCTAAATTTATCTTGCAAATGGGGTGGGCGAGGGGGCTCTGACCTTTGTGGTGGAGCCTGCCCCTCTCTCCGAGGGGACAGCCCCTCCCTGGGTCAGTGAATCCCGTTCCCCGACGGGGATTTTCCCAGGTGTGTCTGCCATCCCCACGAGTGACATAACTGCTCCAGCTCCACCTGAAACTGCCCTGGGATTTCCCTGCCTGCCCGGGGTTTCTGAGATCGGCTTCTTGGCCAATGCTGGTGGAAGATGACAAAATGTCTTTTGCAACTTTGGAATTAGCTTGTGGCACTTGACCCTGTAGCTTCGTGGCCGTTAGGTCTTCTTGGCAAAGGCGAGGCTAGTGGGAAGAAGGGAGAAAAAGGAGACGTGTGGTTTCATGCTGCATGTCTCCAGCTTTGTGTGGTCCTCTCAGCATCGCTAGTGTTAGTCATCTTCATCTGAGGATCTCGGGGAGTTTGCAGAAGCTGTAAGTAGCTTAAAGTTTATCTGGAAATCCCCCTCATCGCCCAAAGCCCTTGAGTGTTTGAAGCTCTAATACATCCATATCTCCCTGTCTGCCGGCTGGCCCCAGGGAATGCCTGGCTCATCCTTCTGCACGGAGCCATCAGGAATGTCACAGGCTTTCTGTGTACAGACAAAACGGGCTGTCTGTCCCAGATGCTGGCTGCAGCGAGGTCGGGAGGGCTCCTTTGCCAAGTGAGCTGCTTCGTTCTCAGCAGTGCCTTTGTCCAGAGCGAGAGAGACGGGTGTCCTGGTGGAGAGATGGCAGCCAGGGTGCTGGGCTGGGTCCTCCTCCAGGCAGTTAGAGAGTGGAAGAGCTTTTCCATCCAGCTCTGGAGTAAAGGGTGTGGAGTAGGGATTGTTTCTCGGAAGGTGAGCTGAAGGTGTGTGTTGTGTTGGGCAGCCCCAATCTACCCAGTTGGATAGAGGCAATTCTGTGGTGTACCCTTGCTGTGCTCCAAAAGCTTTGAGTCTTCAGCCTTTTTCCACCAGCGCTTGGGTGATCCTCACTCCTGAGCTACTCCTACCGCTGACACCTCTACGCCAAAACCAGAAGGCTTAATTCTAGCTGCCCGGTCAGCCAGCTGCTGGAGGGAGTCCACTTTCAGCCCTGACTTTCCTGCCACCGACTTTTCAACACGCGGACATCATACGTGCTTCCCTCCCCCCTCTACAGGGGCTAGGCCAGGGGAAGGGCACCCCAAGGTCTGCAGGAACCTGCCATGGTGAATCTATTTTTTGCCAGTGGAAATTTCCAAAGGAGACCGTCCTCAAACCATCTTTTTGTGGGTTTGGTGCTGGCGACTGCCTGGCAGCCAGGTCGGGCACCTGCAATGTTGCCAGGCCTGTGGATTAGAATTAGAGTTATCTAGGTTGGAAGGGACCTTTGGGCTCATGGAGTCCAAAAATTGTTGGGAAGCGGTGCAGGACCAGTCCTGGTGACTCTCTAGGCCAGAGATACTCAGCCGTTGGGACTGTCTGGATCTGGAGGGGTTGCTCTTCTCCGAGCCGGCGGCAGGACGGCACGTGCCCAGGGGAAGAGGCAGCAGCTACCGTGGAAGAGCAAAGCCTTGAATCCCAGAAGACGAGAGACTCAGAAGGCAGCTTTGAACCAGCCCCGCAGCCTGGAGATGAAGTTTTAAGTGTGTCAACGTTGGCGTTGTGCGTGAGAAGCCGCTTCTCTTCGGTCTCTGCAGCGAGAGCTCGCTCGGGCCTCCTGAAATCTCTGCTGCTCTCTGAAATCTCCTGCCTCCCCATCACCCCAGTGGCGAGGCACTAATTGCCGCCTGCGCTAATTGGCGTGGCTGGGCTCGCTCCCCCTCTAAACCTGAGCATAAATCAGCGCCCCCCGGGCCAGCTGGGGTATCCCCCACCCCTGGGCCGCGCACACATAGGCTCCGGAGATGCTGCAAAGGATGATGCTCTCGTGGTCCCTGGGCTGACCCACTTCCCAGCCAGGATTGTCTTCCCGGGCCCGTGACGTAAGTTTATCCCGTGTCGGTTTGTTTTGCTGAGATGTTTATTTCGGTGAGTGGAATAACCGTAAAGGCTTCTCTTCTTTATTAATGTGCTATTAGGGCTCCTCTCCTCTCTCTCTCTCTCTCTCTCTCTCGTTCGCTGGCCGGAGGATCAATCAGATGCAGGCATCTTTGGTGGAGGAGCGGGACCAGGGCTGGCGCCCGGCCAAGGCAACCGCGGAGAGTCATGGGAGAATGCTGCTAAATGCTGAAAATTAATTTCAAGAGAAATGCAGGGAGGGAGAAAAACCCACTTTGGAGGAGGGAAAAAAAAAATAAATTCCTCTCCTCTCTCTCTCTCTCTCTCTCTCTCGTTCGCTGGCCGGAGGATCAATCAGATGCAGGCATCTTTGGTGGAGGAGCGGGACCAGGGCTGGCGCCCGGCCAAGGCAACCGCGGAGAGTCATGGGAGAATGCTGCTAAATGCTGAAAATTAATTTCAAGAGAAATGCAGGGAGGGAGAAAATTTTTTTTTTTTTTTTTTTTTCCCCTTCCCATGTAATCTCCCGTGTGACAAATCAGACAGGCAGCAAAGAGCTCTTTGTATGAATGAATTCCCTCTGCAGGAACCGGTCCCGTGGCACCCTGGCTGGCCGGTGGGCAACCGTGAAGCGTGCCTTGTTGCCTCTGCTGCTGGTACACCGAAACCCCAGATGTGCTGAACGCTTGGGGTTGAGTAAATGTGACCTGGCTTTCTCCCGGTTCCCTTGAAAATTGAAATTATAAGGGTTCACGAGTGCCTTTCACTGAACGATGCTGTAAAACACCACTGATGTGGGGCGTTTTACCCACCTGCTCTGGTGTGGCTACAACCCACAACAAGCCTCTCTCTGTAGAGGCAGACCCATTTCTTATTTCAGATAGAGCAGGAGCGGTTCCAGCTGGGTCTTGGAGGGCTCACCGACACCCCGGTCCCGCTTTCGGGTGCCCCTTGGAGGCATGGGTGTCCTCCCCCCGAAGGATGCTCCCGCTGCGTGTCCCTTGCTTGGCCAAATGCTTTGCTCAGGGCTTTCTGGTGGGATGCCGTGGGGAGGTGCAGCTGCAGGAAGCTCTGCTGCCCCAGGGCCTCTTCTCTTCTCCTCTCCTGCCGCCCCGCAGCGTTTCCCGTGGGCAGACCCAGAGCAGCCGGTGGGTTTCCTGCCCTGCCGGACCGCGGCGGGGGGACGGGGGGGTGTGTTTGTGTGTGCTTTTCTCTTGGTGTGCTTTAACTTGCCAACCTGCTGTGGGTTGGTAACCCCTGCTGTGGGTCCCACGTGGCCTGGGGTTTGAGGAGGGTGGTGGGGAGAGACGGGGAGCCAGGGTGTGCAGCGGGTTGGTCCCCAGGAGACCTGATGTGTCACGATGCTCAGGAGGGCACGGGCTGAATTAGCTGGGGGAATTCCTGGCTCTCCACTCCCGTGCACCCCGTGGGCCTCCCATCAACGGCACGGAAACCAGCCCGGGCACCTCCTGCACCGCTCTTCTGGGGCTTTGTGGAGGAGCAGAGTGGAAATATTCACCCCTTTTGCTAGTTTTAGCCACCCTAGCAGAAATTTCCCTCAGGCACCCAAGCGAGCACCCTCAGCTCCTGTGGCTGTGTGGGTTCCTGAGAGACTGTCACCGATCCAGGCACCCAGAAAGGGGGCTGGGACAGGTCCTGGAGAGGAGAAGCACAGCGGCACAGATGAAGAATTGAACTGAAAGCTGCTGAGAGCTGTTTCCTGGCCCTAGCAGGCAGGACGGCGTGGCAACAGCGGGTATTTTTAGAGGCCAGCTGCCTACGATGCGAGAGAAGGAAAAAGCAGCAGTCACCCAGCAGAACCGAGCGATGCTTCCCCCTCTCCCACCTCCCTGCCCGAGCGTTTTGTTGCCTCCCGGGCTGGGGCTGCTGGCATTAGGGAGTTTCCGTGTCCTTTTTGCCTGTTGCTGCCTCCAAAGGTGGCTGGTTTCCTTCTCCTTTCGCCGAGGCTGCCTGTTTCTCTGATCACGGGGGCGGGGGGATGTGTCGAGGACTCCCCTTTGTGCATCCCATTACAGCTCCGGATGGTGGGCGTTTGGGGGATTGTTGGTTTGTTTTTTTTGAGAATTCTTTGTCGCCAGCGAGGGGGGAAAAGCTGCAGTTTCTCCTGCAGCCGGGGTAATTGCGGCAATTTATTTGGGAGCTCTCCCTGCAAGGTGATGGAGCTGCTTTTCCTTGGAAGTGCTGCAGGGGAGTTAGATCCACCTTTCCATCCATCCATCCAAGGCCTGTACATCTGTAGCTGGGGAGAATTTGGGGGGTGGGGTTGGAGGGGGCAGGATTGTCTCTAGCCAGATAGCTTAAATTATTGTCTGCAAGGACATCAAGCCAGGAGAGGGGCTGAGGAGGTCAGTTTTGGGGTGCTGAGCAGGATGGGGTGATGCTGAGCACCCTGCCAGAGCTGCCTCGGTATTTCGGGTTATCTCCATCTATATCTTGCTGCTTTGAAGCTCTTCTCCATCCCCTTATTTATTGCAGTGTTGATTTCATTGCCCTGGAAGTCTTCTATTTGCCTGGCTGTTACCCTTCTGAGGGTGGTTGTAGGCGCCTTTGATTTCTTTTTTTTGCTCCCCGTAGGCAGGTATGAAGCAGACAGCACCCCACGGCCCACCCTGGGGGAGTGTGTCACGGGGGAATTCTGCTTCCCAAGGCCCTCCCCAGCTCTGGAAGTGGGGGTACGCTGTGCTCCTCAGGGTGTTCATAAAATGGTTTGGGTTGGAAGGGACCTTAAAGCCACCCCCTGCCCTGGGCAGGGACACCTCCCACCACACCAGGTTGCTCCAAGCCCCCTCCAACTTGGCCTTGAACCCCTCCAGGGATGGGGCAGCCACAGCTTCTCTGGCCAACCTGGGCCAGGCTCTCACCACCCTTGGTGTTTTTCCTCTCTCCTGGGAAAGAGAGAGCTTGAAATCCCGGTGGCCACTGGCTGCGAGACGGCTCAGTCCTTCCCGTGTTGGAGGGCGGCACCCTTTGAAGTGAAGGGGTGGCAGGAGCAGAGAAGGTGGGACAGCCCCTCCTGCCTCCACTACCGTGGGGAGACCCTGCCCCTCGCCGAGGGCTCCGTTCCTCTGAGATGTCGTGCTTTGTGTTTCAGGGCTTGGGCTGCAGAGAACGGGCTCCGTCTGCCAGCCGCCCCCGTGCTGCAAAGCCAGCCGGGAAGTGGGGCTTCTCCGGAGCCAGTCGTGTGGTGTGGCCCCATCCCCGGCCGTGGGGGCATCTCCCAAATCCCCAACTGCTGGGATGGAAAAGGGGAGCTCATACCGCCTTGCTGGGTGGCTCGGTGCCGTCGAGCATCCCTGTCTCACCGCACCACGCACAGCGGAGGTGTGTGATCACCCTGCATGTCTGCACCCTGCTTCTTCCCTTCCTGATATGGCAGAAAAATGTCAGGCACCAGTACAGGTTAGGCGTGGAGCTGCTGGAGACAAGTTCTGAAGAGAAAGATCATGGGGTCCTGGTGGACAGCAAAATGACAATGGGCAAGCAGTGTGCTCTTGGGGCCAGGAAGGCCAACGGAATCCTGGGCTGCGTAGGAAAGAGTGTGGCCAGGAGGTCAAGGGAAGTCATTCTCCCCCTCTGCTCTGCACTGGGGAGGCCACAACTGGAATCCTGCCTCCAGTGCTGGGCTCCCCAGTTCCAGAGGGACAGGGAACTGCTGGAGAGAGTCCAGCGAAAGGCGACGAAGATGATTCAAGGATTGGAGCATCTCCCTGATGAAGAAAGGCTGAGAGAGCTGGGACTCTTGAGCCTGGAGAAGAGAAGGCTGAGGGGAGACCTTATCAATGCTGACAAGTATCTCAAGGGTGGGTTGAAGGAGGATGGAGCCAGACTCTTTTCAGTGGTTCCCAGTGAGAGGACGAGGGGCAACGGGCACAAGTTGGAACAGAAGAGGTTCCACTCAAATATGAGGAGAAACTTCTTCACAGTGAGGGTGGCAGAGCCCTGGCAGAGGCTGCCCAGGGAGGGTGTGGAGTCCCCTTCTTTGGAGATTTTCAAGACCCACCTGGATGCTCCTGAGTAACATGCTCTGACAAGCTCTGGGCAATCCTGCTTCGGCAGGGGAGTTGGACTAGATGATCTCTATGGTCCCTTCCAACTCTAAAAAACTCAGTGAAAATTCAGTCAGTGATATCCTGGGGCATTCACCGAGCGTTCTTTGGCAGTACCAGGCTCTCCTGGGGGAGTAGGGAGATGCTGTCTGCCACGAATCTCTTCCTACCAGGCGAGGAGCTGGGGGCAGGTGAGGTTAGGGCTTGCTCTGCAGTGTGCTCCTCCCTAGGATTTTTTTCCAACAGTGTCTTCCTTTCTGCGGAAACCACCAGCACTAACTGGCCGTGAGCATTTCGCAGCCGAGCGCTGCCTGTGGGCGTACGTCGAGCATGAAAGGCACGGGGAGCTCTTTGCTGCTCAATATATTAAAAATTGCCCTTTTCTCTCCCCTGAGAAGCAGCGCTCCCTCCTTCCCCTGCACCCTGGGGCTTTCTCACTCTTGAAAACCAGTCGCTCCAGTAACTCCTGCCATCGTGGCTCAGTCGTGAAGTTCCACGGGAGACCCTCTGCTGTGGGTGCTGCTGTGGGATGCCTGGGGAGGAGGTATCCCAGGAGCCGGGTGGAATTGCTTCCCAGCAGGAGTGGGTTACGTGGGTGAGATCGGTGCTGGGCTCTTCTCCCTCTGCCAGCGTTGTCAAGCTGGGACGTGCCACCGCCTGTCCCTGGAGTGTCCCTTCATCCTCCCAGTGAGATCAGCCGAGGTGTGACGGAGCCTCAGCGGTGTCAAAGGCGGGTGTTTTCTGCTTTGGAAAAACCCGGGGGTCAGGAGAGGGGCAGCCAGGGAGCTGCCGTTTCACCCCAGGGGGTGGGATCCGGTTGCGTTTGGGAATGGCTGGGGTCAGGCTTTTGCTCTTGAGCCTTTCCGAGAGCGGGGAGTTCCTCTGGCAGCGGCTGGAGCCCGGCAGCGGGGACTCCGTGGGTGCCTCCCCAACGCAGGGCTTAGTCAGGAGTGACTCACCCCGCGTGACGTGGCCCTCGCTGCTCCCTCCCAGCCCTTGCCAAGCCCAAACCTCCGACTCTCTTCCTCTCTCCCGGTCGCTGCGTCCCACTGCGCTGCCGGAGAATCCCCTACGCTCCTTCGTTTGCCCACCTGGGACCCCTGTGCGGGTGGTTGCTGCCCACAGCAGGGCTTGCAGTTGGGCTTCCTCCTTCGCACGAGACCTTTTTGGGGAGAGGAAAAAAGCAGGCGCTCGAGCAAACCCTTTGGAAATTCCCAGGTGTGCCTGCAGCATCCCTCTCCTCTCTGGGCAACGAATTTGAAACCCCCAGCATCCCTTCAGAGGTGAGGAGACAGCGCCGGGGCACCCCTGCACTTCTTCCACGCAACGAGATCACCCCGGGGCCAGTTCTGTGACTAGCAGGAGCCCTGAAGGAGCTTGTAATTCGGCAAATTCAAGCCCCGCGGCCCAAGGGCAAGGAGTCGAAGGTGTTAATGCCTTCGCTGGGCTGTTGCCCAGGACCCCTCTGCTTCACTTTGCTATTCTCCGGGATGCTAAAATTAGCTTTTGGGCTACACGCTCTTCCTTATGAAGCCTGTTCCCAGCAGCTGGGGGAGTGTTTCTGCGGTAAACTAGGGCTTGCTGGAAGGCAGGGTGACCCCGGGAGGTTGCCTTTCTCATCCAGGTCTTGGGGGGGGAACTGATCCTGCAGCACGGTCTGGGCTATAGGAGGGAGATGGTCTCTACCTGTAGCATAGGTATTTTTTGTTCAAAAATTGCAATTGCAGCCATGAAAGGGGCAAGGGGGGGATGTGTGGGGTTCCCAGGCTGTATGCAGGTCTTCCCTGAGGATGTGTATGCAAGGAGGGTGACTCCGGACCCTGTGTGACCATATAGCCATACCTCTTTGTCCTCCCTCTTCTCGGTGTCCATGGGCCGTGGTGGAGGTGTCTTGTAGGGCTTTGGTGTGTCTGTCTGCCAAGGCTCAATGGCTTTAGGTGCTCTGGAGCAAATCTCCTTGTGGGGCTCCCTCTTTTACATCTCCTGCCCCTTCCCAACTCTCTGGCTTTCCTCAACCCAATATTGCAATCTGGTCTGCTCCTTCCTCACCGCCCCCGTAAGAAACCAGCTGGCTGAACCCCCCCATATCTCTGCCTCTGGCCAGCCCTGGGCTACTGCGACGTGGTGCCTCCTAGCCCCTCCTGCATCCCTCTGGCCCTCGTGGCTTTCCCCACATCCCACCCGGAGCGCCGATGCCTTTTCCTTGCTGCTGCGTCTCCTTTTAGCGGCTTGAGTTGGGCAGGAGCAGACAGAGGTGTCTCCAAACCCTGATGCCTCCTCGAGTGTTGGGGTGATGCTGGCCTTGGCCAGCTTCGTGCTCCACGGCACGTCCCCACCACCTCCGGCTGGCGTGTGGCCGACCTGACAGCAAACACCTGCAGCTTTGGGGGCTTTGCCAGGAGCCACCGTGATCCAGGGACAGCTTTTCTTAGATGTTGCACAGGATTGGCTTCTTCTTGGGGTGCTGCTTCACGTTACAAGAGTTTTATTTTCTGCCGGCTCAACCGGCCGAACTGACCTGATCAGCAGGGAAATGGTGGGGTGGGATGAGGATGGAGCAGGATTGTCCCTTTGTTGGGGCAACAGCCTGCACCTTTGGGTTTCTCTCCAAGTGCTGGATCCAGGGATGTCCCAGCCCAGCCATGTCACCGCTGCCTGGCTCATTGTCTGGGGCTGAGGTCCCGCAGCCCTGCCTCCCTTCCGCCTCCGAGGAAGGTGGGATGGCTTGTTTCCACCCCTGACCCGTCCTTTGTGCTTTCCCCACCTCCATTGTGTTTTCTCCACCTCTGATCGGGGAGGAAGGACGCTCGCCCAGTCCTTTCATGGAGCCAGCAAATGAGGCCTCTTAAGTGCTTCCTGCCTACGTGTCTCCACTCATGTCAACCCTTGTGCCACACAACAGCCGAGCACCATCGCAGCGTTCACCCAGTGCCTTAGAATCATAGAATCCCATAGGATTAGAAGGGACCTCTGGAGATCATCTCCTCCAACCCCCTGCCAAAGCAGGGCCACCCAGAGCAGGTCCCACAGGAACGTGTCCAGGTGGGGTTGAATGTCTCCAGAGAAGGAGACTTCACCACCTCCCTGGGCAGCCTCTGCCAGGGCTCTGCCACCCTCACAGCAAAGAACTTCCTCCTCATCTTTAGGTGGAACTTCTTACATTCAAGTTTGGGCCCATTTCCTCTTGTCCTGCCCCTGGGCACCACTGAAAAAAGACCGGCCCCATCCTCCTGACACCTTCCCTTTAAGTATTTATAAGCATTGATCAGATCCCCCCTCAGCCTTCTCTTCTCCAGACAAAGAAGACCCAAGTCCCTCAGCCTCTCCTCGGAAGGGAGATGCTCCAGGCCCCTCATCATCTTTGTAGCCTCTGCTGTCCCCTCTCCAGCAGTTCCCTGTTCTTCTGGAACTGGGGAGCCCAGAACTGGTCCCAGTGCTCCAGGTGGGGCCTCCCCAGGGCAGAGCAGAGGGGCAGGATGACCTCCCTCCACCTGCTGGTCCCACTCTTCCTGATGCCCCCCAGGATGTCTTTGACCTTCCTGGCCACAAGGGCCCATTGATGCCTCCTGGGCAACTTGTTGTCCACCAGGACTCCCAGGTCTTTCTCCTCAGAGCTGCTCTCCAGCAGGTCACCCCCACCCTGTCCTGGTGCAGGGGGTTGTTCCTCCCCAGGTGCAGCACCCTACACTTGCCCTTGTTGAAGTTCATCAGGTTTCTCTCTGCCCAACTCTCCAGCCTGGCCAGGTCTCGCTTGTCTCCTGCTGAGACGGCATCCCCAACTCTCCAGCCTGTCCAGGTCTCTCTTGTCTCCTGCTGAGCCAGGTCTCTGGCTCCTGCATCTGCCCCCACGCAGAGCTGATGCTGTTTCCTTTTGCAAGGGAAAGTGTGTTCAGGACCGATCCTGATGGGTGCCGTGGCCTCCAGGCACTCCATGCAAGTGCTTTGCTGCCAAGAGGAAGCATGTTCCTTGGTGGGACGGGTCCCTGGTGCCTCTAGTCCCTGGAGCGAGGCAGCATCACTCAGAGGCCAGTGGAGCATCACTTCCGTGGTGGGTGATGCTCTTGGTAGAGGACACCCATGGAAGTCCTCAGCTACTGGGTGTCTGCGGTGTCCAAGCACCTGAGATGTGCTCTGCACACCCTGTGTGCCATCTCCAGCGTGTTGTCCTGCGACTGTCGCTCTCAAACAACGAGGCTGCTTTTAAGCCAGTAGGGAATTTGTTGTCTGGCAGATGTCGGGTCTGAATATCTTGGCTCTGCAGGTTTCCTTCACTTGGCTGGTGAGGAGGATGACTCCTCCATGATCCCTTCCATCCTGGGGCTATGCTGGAGCCCACCAGGGGTAAGGGAAGGGGAGGCCTTGGACTTCTTACCCAACCACTTGTCCCTCTGCTTCAGATTGATCAACTGGGCCCATAGACGTGGTCTTTTGGTTTTTCCCTCCTCTCTGACCACTAGCATGTCTTTTTAAAGATGACCCATCTCTCCTAGCTTCTACGTGGTGTCGGTTCAGCTGGCGATGTTAGTGAAGCCACGGGAGGAGGTGTGATGCTCAGGGTTTGCTCAGCGAGGTGGAGGCACCAGAACTCTGCTTGGGCTGGGTGTTTGGACCAAATATTCCCTGCGTTTGTCCTCACCTGGTGTAAGCCAGCTCCCTTGGCCGGGGGGCCAGGTTGCTCTCTGGAGATGTGGAGATGAACTGTGCAGGTGAGGTTTCCACACCTCCCATGGCCATCAGGCAGCCTGGTGCTCACCCTGGTGCTCGGAGTGTCCCATGGGGTGGCCAGGCCACTGGGAGAGGGACCCCCTCCTGGGGTGGGTGGTGTATTTTGAGGGGGTTGTGTAGCTGCTGTCACACACAGGTTATGTGGGATCCGTTTGGTGGCTTCTACTCGCTATGTGGTGGGTTGCTGGGGTTGTACCCGCTCTCTTGTGCCTGGGCTGCTGCTTCCCCCTGCCTTCAGGACTCATCATCTCCCACCGACCTCTTCTTCCCCTCACTGCTGCTCCCTGCATTTTGGCCATGTGCTAGCCACAGAGCCAGGTTCTCCTACTGCTGGGGAGATGCCGTGTCTCCTGGTGGCACCGTAGTCTGTAAGTGGTCCGTCTGGAGGCACACGGGGGTAGGGGAGGGTTTGGTGGGTGAACGTGGACATGGCACGCCGCTTTCCTTGCGGTGAGGGATGGGTTGTAGCTGCGGTGGACGCCATCTCACCCGTCCCCGAGGTGAGCAGCCACTTCCACTAACAGGACATGGTGTGGTTGACCCCATTGTAGCGCTCGGTGGCTTCCCCAAGCCACACAGGTTGCTGCAGGCGTCACTTCTAGACACGAGTGCTGGGAATTTCCTATCCCAGCTCAGAAGCACCTGCATTTGAGATGTTTATGGATGGACTGGGAAGGTCTCTTGAGCCTCCCACCACCACCAAAAGCCCCAGCAGCCTGTGTGGTGGTGCTTTTGGCACCGTGAGGGTTAACCACGGGGCTTTTTCAGCTTGCATAGAACCTGCTGGAGGTTTTCAGAGGTTCCCAGCTCTGCTTTGCCCGGCTCTCTAAAATTAACCATGTAACCTTCCTAAAAATACTCAGAGGGCAGTAGCCCCTGGAGAGCACCAGCTCCGATCGCTCCCAGTTTCTAGACCAAGCCATCAGAGAGATGAGATCACCTGGCAACGTGTCCTCTCGCAGCCCTGGAAAGCCCTTGGCTTTCTCAGAGGCTCCTGCAGGATACGAGAGTCCAGGTCTGGAGCCCAACCTGCCTTTCTGGGCCAGCCTTCTCCTTCCTGCGGCACCCTCCTCTTCCTTACTTGCTCCTAGCAAGACCTGGTGCCCACCTGCACCTCTCTCTTCGAGGAGATGGTGCCAGCTTCAGGTTTAACGTGGCGCAGGCAGGAGCATCTCTGGCTGCCCCCCGGCGCCTTGGGAGGGAGGAAGGGTCCATGGCTTTTCCCCAGAGCATCCCCGTGAGCGTAGGAGGCCCAGGCGAGGAAGAATAGCTTGGCCCTTCCTCTCTCTCATTTATTTTATTATTTTAATATTATTTTTTTTTTGGAGGCATGTGGGAGGAGGGCGGAAAGGGCTCGGGGTGGAGGAGGAGGAGGCAGGGAGCTGAATTTTCCATGAGCAGCTGTCAAAATGTAATCTCCTGCCTCGCTGGGGCTGGCAGCTTAGGCAGGATAAATTAACGGGGATTTCGGGGGACGTGGAAAATCCCATGGCCCGGAGGGTGAGGAGCGGCCCTTTCATCTGCGGGACCGGCTCGGGGCCCCCGGAGGGATGCTCTGGGGTGCTGGCTGTCTCCTGCTCTCCCCTGTTTTCCATCCAAAGGTCAACCAGAGAAGGGGAAATGGAGCCCGACCCCCTTTCCCTGCCTCCCTTTCCTGCTGGCGGGGGGCTCCGGGTGCCTGCCCGGGAGGGGGGTGCCGGCAGTTGTCCGTGCAATGCCAAGTATTTGTGCCGACAGCTGGGGTGCAGGGCGGCCCCCCCTACCCCGGGGGCCTTTCCATGCTCCTGCTCAGTCCAGGAATTCATGCCGTTACATTTTCACAATTTTTTTAATATATATATATATTTATTTCCCCCCCCCAGCTCCATCTTGCGAAACGCAGAGCCGGGGAAGCGTGTCTGCTTCCGTGCTTGGCTCAGCCCCCCGGAGCCCTGCCGGCATCTGTGGGTCGTGGTGTGGGGCTTGAGACCCTCTCCCTCCCTCTGCCCTGATGTCCCCACATCCTTGCCACGGGGAGGGGGGGGGCTGTGGTGGCCCTGGGGGTCCCCCATCCCCCAGGGAGCACCGAGGAACGTGACGGGCGTTCGTGCTGGCTATTTATAAACGTGTTAAAGCCACCCCAGCGAGCAAAGAGGCCCAGCAACAGCCGCTCGCTGGAGCTTGCAAAAAGCCCTGTTTTTGTTTTTTTTTTTCCCTGGTTCTTGCTGTTTTGCCAGTGGTCGTGCCCCGGTGGCCGTGGGCTGGGTATCCTCACCTGCAGCCCCTCTCCCTTTGCCCCCCTTGCACATCTCATAGGATCCCTTCGGGTGCTGCCGGAGCCAGCAGATCTGGGGCAGCTGTTTAAAATAACACATTGGCACAGAAAAAATAAAAAAAAAGGGGGGAGGGGGGGACACAACGACACAGACACACAGACCAGAGAAAAACGAGGTCTTCCCGTGCGGTGCCCCGGGGGACGGTAGGTAACCTCTGAAAGTGTTTTGCCCTGACACTCGGGTTGTAGCCGAAATACACCTTTCCCCTTCGCAGCTGCCCCACGCCGGGGGGTATGTCCCCCCTAAACCCTGCTGGAAACTGGCCCCTGGAGCTTCCCTGGTAGGGAGGGGTGACCCAAGTGCTGGCAGAGCATCCGTGCCCCGGCGGGATCGGTTCAGGCGGGGACGGGGACAGGCAGGATGCCAGGGCAGTCGGGGAGGAAAGGTGTCCTGCAAGGAGAGAGCGGTTGGGCCCTGCAGAAGGCAGGCTGGGAGGCTATCTGAGCCCTCTCTATAAATACACCCGGCGGGTAAACACTTGGGAGGAGGGGGGAAAAACCAAAAACAACCCCAAACCCAACTATTTCAGCTAATGGGTAACTGCTAATGGTATACATTGTTTGGGAGTAAAATTAGGCTGGAGAGGAGGAGGCAGATGGGTGCTGCTGCCCAACAGGCTCCGGCTGCTGGCTCTTCATGTCAATGGGGCCGGACTCGCAGCGGAGGGCCCAGCTGGGACAGGGATGTGTCCCTGTGGTGGCACACTGCAGGGCAGCACAACACCCCGCCGGAGGGGCCCTTGGGCTTCACGGCTCCTTCTTTTAGCAGGTCCCTTCAGATCCAGTCCCCCACCACCCATGGTGCTCATCCTTGCTGTGCCCTCCTGGGACATAGCCACCCTCCCAGAGGGGCAGGAGTTGGCATCCCTGTTTCTAGGGTTTCATCCAGGGAAGCAGGAATCAATCTGTGTTTATCACTGCTGTTAATGAGGGGGTGCTCAGGTGGTGAGCGGTTGCCCCGGCTCTTTGCACGGCACAGGTCTGAGCTGCCTCCCGTTAAAGCCACCCGCGCTTTTTCCTTTCCAAGAAGCAAAAAAAAAAAAAAAAAACCCAAAAAAAAAATGCCCTCGCCACGTCACATCCACGTGGTGGCAAACAAGGACCTGATTCATCCTTAGATAATTTGTGTATGTTCCTTTTCCCTTCTTTCCTCGGCAGCCTTTGCATATATATGAAGAGAGCTCTTAAGCGGCACTGCAGTCAAACCTGATCTGCTTTTAGAAGACAGGTCCTTAAATTACCCTCTGGCTCTCTGCAGGCAGGGAGTTGCTGGATGTTCTGGTGCAAACCCCTGGTGGCGGTGGTGGCACGCACGTGTCCGGCTGCGTCCCTTCCAGGGACAAACCCGTGGCCTGGAGCTGGCTGCAGTGGGAGGACAAGAAGTCGTGGGGTGGTGACCTGCAGGGCTGGTGGGGCATTTGATCCCCCTTGAGAGTTTGGGGCTTAGAAACCCAAGTTTGGGGCAGCCTCACTCGGTGACGCTGGGGAAGAGGCTGTGGAGGTCTGGCGCAGCTGGAGGAGGTGGTGGCACCGCTTGGCACCAGCCAGGCCCCGTCCTCACACCCGGGCAAGGACACAGAGCAGATCTGGCCATCACAGCCAGCTTCATCCAAGAGTCCAGGTCACCAGGCAGGGACAAGGTCAACCTGGGACATCACCCCGTGGGGTCCACCTGGCTCCTGGGGCTGCTGGCTGGCACCGCTGGGGCGAGCGCCCACCTTGCTCCTGCAAAAACCTGCAGAAAGCAGCAATTTGGGGTCTGGGCTCCAGCCTCCGCTAAAGAAAAAACTCTTTCCTTGTGGCTTTTCTGGCTCCGCCGTGCGGGGCCGAGCTGTGGCAGCGGGGACAGCACTTGTCCCAGAGTGGGGACGTGCCCCAGCACTTGCAGCCTCCGCTAAAGAAAAAACTCTTTCCTTGCGGCTTTTCTGGCTCAGCCGTGGGGTACCGCGTGCCCCGGGCTGCTCGTCGCCCTTTAAGGCCCCGGCAGCAGCTGCTGGTGGCCACGTGTGCTCTGCCTTGGCACCATCTTCCTGCCCTCTGCGCAACGGCGGGCACGGGGACGCCCGGCGCGCCAGCTTGGGTGGCTGTCCCCTTCCCCGGCGGCTGTCCCCAACGCCGGCGGGGACAGGATGAGCGGGCACCCCGCGGGTGCTGCGTGGGGTGCGTGCCACCATGCAGGCGGCAGGTGAGGGGGCAGCCCTGCCTTGCCACGGCATCCCCCCGGGGATGTGGGATGGCTTCTTCTTCTCCTCCCCTCGCTCAAGGGCTCGTCTCTCTGCTCTCCTTCCAGGTTTCAAGTGCCCCATTTGCTCTAAATCCGTGGCTTCTGACGAGATGGAAATGCACTTTATCATGTGTCTGAGCAAACCTCGCCTCTCCTACAATGGTAAGGGCTGGTGGCCAGGCTGGGGGGGGGGGGCACGGCATCCTGCCGGCTGGGGAAAGCTCCGGGCAGGCTTGGAGAGCCGCTCGCTGCAGGCTGGGCGGGCAGGCAGCTCAGCTGGGCTTGCCAAGAGGGCTGTGCTCCAGCAATCCCTGCTCTGCTCCGCTCCCTGGCATGGCTTGTCCTGGCTGCTTCTGCCCTGGGACCCTCTGCAGCACAGCCCCCCCTCCCCATGGTGCTCACCGTGGTGTGCTGTGCTGGGGGGAGCCGTCCTGGATACGGCAGGGGACGTGTGTCATAGAATCACAGAATGGTTTGGGTTGGAAGGGACCTTAAAGCCCACCCAGTGCCACCCCCTGCCCTGGGCAGGGACACCTCCCACCACACCAGGTTGCTCCAAGCCCCCTCCAACCTGCCCCCACCCTCACAGCCAAGAATTTACTCCTGAGATCTCATCTCAGTCTCCCTCTTTCAGTGTCAAACCCTTCCCCCTCCTCCTAGGGCACCCCTCCCTCATCCAGTGTCTCTCCCCATCTCTCCTGGAGCCCCTTGAGGGACTGGAAGGGGCTGGAAGGTCTACCCGGAGCCTTCTCTTCTCCAGGCTGGACCTCCCAACTCTCTCAGCCCCCCCCCCCAGCAGAGGGGCTCCAGCCCTCCCAGCATCTCCGTGGCCTCCTCTGGCCCCGCTCCAACAGGTCCATGTCCTCCTGGGCTGCCCCTCTGGAGGGTCATTGCCTTCCTCCCTTCCTCGCTGAGCATGGTCTGCAAACTCCTGCATCTTCTATCCCCCTTGAGTGATGCTCAGCCCCTCCTCAGTGGGGCTTTTTTAGAAGCCAGGGGTAAGGAGGTCATCGCTGCAGCTGCCCCGGCCCCATTTTTCCCCCCTGTGCCTCCACCTGAGCCTCCTGCCACCTCGGCTGCTCCGTCCCGGCTCCCCTCCATCCTGGAAGGGGGATACCCCAGGGGACCGTGTCTCACCGCTCTCCTCTCCTCCCCTCCCAGATGACGTGCTGACCAAGGACGCGGGCGAGTGCGTGATCTGCCTGGAGGAGCTGCTGCAGGGGGATACGATAGCCAGGCTGCCCTGCCTCTGCATTTATCACAAAAGGTACCGCCGCCTGCAAGGGGATGTGGCCAGGCGGGTGGCGGGGGGACAGGCGGGGACATCCCGAGGCTTGGTGGCACGGTGGTGACACGCTTTTCTCTCCCCAAGCTGTATAGACTCATGGTTTGAAGTGAACAGATCTTGCCCGGAGCATCCTTCTGATTGACCCGCCGGGCGTGCTTGCTGACTTCTCTCTAAGGTGAGCCTGCTGCCGGCTGCTCCAGTGGGATTTCACAGAGTCACGGAGTGGTAGGGGTTGGAAGGGACCTCTGGAGATCACCCAGTCCAACCCCCTGCCAAAGCAGGGCCACCCAGAGCAGGCTGGAGAGGATCGCATCCAGGCGGGGTTGGAGTATCTCCAGAGAAGGAGACTCCACCACCTCCCTGGGCAGCCTCTGCCAGGGCTCTGCCACCCTCACAGCAAAGAAGTTCCTCCTCATGTTTAGGTGGAACTTCTTATATTCAAGTTTGTGCCCATTTCCTCTTGTCCTGTCCCTGGGCACCACTGAAAAAAGTCTGGCCCCATCCTCTTGACATCCTCCCTTGAAGTATTTATAAGCATTGATCAGATCCCCCCTCAGCCTTCTCTTCTCCAGACTCAAAAGACCCAAGTCCCTCAGCCTCTCCTCGGAAGGGAGATGCTCCAGGCCCCTCACCATCTTTGCTGCTCTCCCGCAGGTCCCCCCCAACCTGTCCCGGTGCAGGGGGTTATTTTTCTCCAGGTGCAGCACCCTACACTTGCCCTCATTGGATTTCATCAAGTTTCTCTCCACCCAACTCTCCAGCCTGTCCAGGTCTCGCTGGATGGCCATATTTACCCATGCTGGGTTTGGATCCGTGGCCAGGAGGGGAAGGTGGGGTGGGATGGGGTGGGATGGGGTGGCCGTGGACCCTGCTCCTCACCCGGCATCGTTTCTCTCTGCCTTTGCAGGGCACCTTGCTATTACCTGCTGTACCTCCTCTCCCCGTCCTCCCCGCCCCGCCTGGAGTTTTGGGCTGACTTTAAATTCCTCGAGAAGACAAAAATAAAAACCCAGAAACTTGAATCCACTTGGGACAACAGCGAATTATTATAATTTTTTTATTTTATTGTATTATTTTTCTTTTGTTGTTTTTTGGGTTTTGTTTTTTTTTTTTTTTTAAGGTTGGACTTGATGATTTCAGAGGCCCCTTCCAACCATGGTGATTCTGTGATTCTCTGAATATGGGGCCAGTGGACCTAAAGTGGACCAAAGTCCTGATTTGACAGCTGGGTGCCTAGACAGACACTGTTGGACTTCTCCTCTAGCACTAAGCTTTTATTTTTATACAGCTACACTGACCTCTGTGTCTGAGTTAGGGATGTTTATGTTCAGGATTCATTAGTTTTGAATACATAAGAGGACTCAATTGTATTCCCCAGAACTTGCCCAACAAGCAAAACTTAATGATTTTTTACAAAATCAAACTCATCCAATCAATATCCATTGGTGCTATCTATTACATACTTGGCTTTTTTTTTTTTTTTAATTTAAAAAAAAATATGAAAGCAAAGAGACATCCAGGAGAAGACAGTGTGAGAAAAAGCGCGGAGCCACCCGCTCATCTCCTCCTCAGCCGCCGGTCACCAGGAGAGCTCTGCCCACCAGGGACCCCCCCGGGGACGCCCTCGCCCCAAACCCTGCCATGATGTTTGGCTTTTTCTCCCCGAAACGAAGGGGAAAGCTGCCGGGGGGGGACAGCCGGCCAAACGGAGC
>NW_015091298.1:10033-10515 GCF_001431845.1 Calidris pugnax | reverse complement strand
GGGGGGGGTGTCTTAAAAAATCACGGGGGGAGAAACGAAAGCATTCACGGCTGCCCCCCCCCCCCCCCCACACCCCCCCCCCCCCCCCCCGGGCCCCGCCGGGGGAGGGGGGGGTGCTCTGCTCGGGTTTTTTTTTTTGCACTGACTTGAAGGGGAATTTTCTCCTCTCTCCTCCCGTCTCTCTTTTTGGAGATCTCCACCCCGGCCCCGGCAGCGTGAGATGGGGAGACTCTGCCAGGGGGTGAGGGGGGGGGGGCCGGCTTTCCAGGGGTTACAAGGGGAAAAGAAAAGAAAAAAAAAAAAAAAAAAAAAAAAAAAAAAAAAAAAAAAAAAAGAAAAAAACAAAAAAAAAAAAAAAAAAGGGCGACAAAGATGATGAGGGGTCTCGAGAATAAGTCTTATGAGGAGAGGCTGAGGGAGCTGGGGTTATTCAGCCTGGAGAAAAGGAGGCTGAGGGGAGACCTTCTGGCTCTCTCCAACTC
>NW_015091298.1:0-4848 GCF_001431845.1 Calidris pugnax | reverse complement strand
AGCCCCAGCACCCGCCGCAGGGCCATGGTGGCCATCAGCGCCCAGCCAGCGGCAGCCACGGCCACGGGACCCTGCCCTCCCCCGCCCCGACGGCCCTGCCCGCCCCCTCCGCCCCCGACGCCACCTTAAGGTGGCTCCGGCTGACGGGGACCGGGCTGGGACACGGGGGTCCCCCCCCTCCAGCCGGGGGGCCTCCAGTGCCCGTCATGGGGTCCCCTTTCCTGGCCGGGTGTCCACAGCTGACCAGGTGCCACCAGTCCTGACCTTGGGCCCCTCTGTCTACCGAGGTGTCCTCACACCCACCCAGGTGTCCCCACACTTGACCATGGCCCCACATGTCCACCCAGGTGTCCCCACGCCCACCCAGGTGTCCACACACTTGACCATGAGCCCACATGTCCACCCAGGTGTTCCACAGCTGACCTGCTGCCACCACACCTGACCATGGCCCCACGAGTCCACCCAGGTTTCCCACAGCTGACCCAGTGCCACCACACTTGACCATGGCCTCACATGTCCACCCAGGTGTCCCACAGCAGACCCAGTGCCACCACACCTGACTATGGCCCCACAAGTCCACCCAGGTGTCCCCACGCCCACCCAGGTGTCCCCACACCTGAGCATGGCCCCACACTTGACCATGAGCCCACATGTCCATGCAGGTGTCCCACAGGTGACCCGCTGCCACCACACCTGACCATGGCCCCATGTGTCCACCCAGGTGGACCCACACCCACACAGGTTTCCCCACACCTGACCACGGCCCCACCCTTGACCATGAGCCCACATGTCCACCCAGGTGTCCCACATCTAACCAGGTGTCCCCATGCCAGGCCACGTGCCCTCACCCCTGGCCAGCTCTCCCCCTCTCTCTCCAGGTGTCCCCGTGGGAGCCCACACATGGCCCCATGGCCCCACACCTGGTGTACACCTCCTGTCCCCAGGCCTGCTCAGGTGTCCCTGCACCTGGCCACGTACCCCACCTTGGTCTGGTGTCCCCAGAGAAGGCCACGTGTCCCCAGGCCTCCTGCCCTCCTTGGCCAAGGGGTCCCTAAGCCAAACCAGGAGTGCCCTGGTTGGTCTCTGTCCCTGTGCTTGGCCACGTGTCCCCTCATCTGGCCAGAGGTCCTGGTCCCCATGGGAGGCCACGTGTCCCCAAGCCTCCAGCCTTCCCGGCCAGGTGTCCCATGCCCAGACGTGTGTCCCTGTGCCCCCTACCCTCACGTCCCCATGCCCAACCATGTGTCCCCACCAGCCAGGTGTCCCCACGCCTCCAGTTGTGCCGGCCTGGCATCCCCCTGCCCAGAGGACTGTCCCCAAGCCCACCGCACGCCCCTGTCCCCATGGTGTCCCCCACCCGCCCGTCCCACAGCGGTGAGGAGGACACGGCGTGGTGAGGGTGACAGCGTTTATTGGCGGCCTCAGTTGGCAGCCAGGATGGAGTTGATCCAGTCGCGCAGCATGGTGACGCGGGCGTAGACGCCGGGCACGTTGGGGTCGCAGGTGCTGCTGCCCCAGGAGACGATGCCCACCAGGGTCCAGGCGCCGTCCTTCTGGCACACCAGCGGGCCGCCGGAGTCGCCCTGCGGGCAGCGGGTGAGGCCAGGGGAGGGGACGCGGGGGGTCTAGGGGAGGGTCTGGGGTGCAGGGGGGCGCGGGGGCACCTACCATGCAGGAGGAGGCACCGTCGGCGCCGGCGCAGATCATCACGTCAGCGATGCGGAACCCCCAGTACTGCTTGCACTGCGTGTTGGTGAGCAGGGGCAGGGCCGCCTGCTGCAGCACCGCCGGCGTGCCCGAGGCTGCGGGCAGGGCACGGTCAGAGAGGGGACAGGGATGGGGACGGGGAGAGGGATGGGCATTGGGATGGGGATGGGAATGGGGACAGTGATGGGAACAGCAACAAGGATGGGGATGGGAATGGGGACAGCAACAAGGATGGGGATGGGAATGAGAATGCACATGGGGACGGTGATGGGAATGGCAACCAGGATGGGGACATGGATGGGGATGGGAATGGGAATGCAAATGGGGACAGTGATGGGAACAGGGACGGGGATGGGAATGGGGCAGGTGACAAGGATGGGGACGTGGTTGGGCATGGGGATTAGGATGGGATTTGGGGATGAGGATTGGGCTGGAGGATTGGCCTGGGGATGAGGACAGGGATAAGGATGGGGACAGGATGGGAATGGGGATGAAGATAGGGATGGGATGGGGCAGGGTGGTTTTTGGTGATAGGGATGGGGATAGGGCTAGAGATGAGAACAGGGATGAGGATGGGGATAGGGACAAGGATGGCGATGGGGATGAGAACAGGGATTGGGATGGGGATGACCATGGGAATATGGAGAAGGATGGGGCTGGGGATAGGATGGGGCTGGGGATATGGAGAAGGATGGGGATAGGTTGAGGCTGGGGATATGGAGAGGGAAGAGGATAGGGTGGGGTGGGGGATAGGATGGGGCTGGGGCTGGGGCCAGGAAGGTGCGTTACCGTTGGGGTCAGTCAGCCCCCAGCCAGTGGTGACACAGGTCATGCCACCCGGGAAGTCATCGGTGGACTGGGGCAGGCAGACGGGGGACACACGGGCCGACATGCGGGCTGGGGTGGCCAGTTTGATGAGGGTGATGTCGTCGCGGATGGTCAGCATGTTGAACTTGGGGTTCTTGAAGACCTGGAGCGGGCGGCACCGCTCCCAGCGCCTGCACCCTCGGCCAGGGCACCGGGCACCGGGGACTCCACGGGCACCCAGGGGCACCCCAGGGACTTGGGGGGGACCCAGGGAATGGCCCTGTGGCTCCCAGACTGACAGGGTCCCCGCGGTGCCCGTCCCGTCCCCTGGGGCACAGGGCAGGGACTGATGGGGAAGCCAGGGAGCAGAGCCCAAGTCCTGGGCTGATGGGACCTGGGGGGCAAAGCCCACCCCCTGGGGCACTGCGCCATCGGGACGATCCAGGGACACCGTGAGGGACTTGAGGGGACCCCAGGGCGGGGGCAGACACCAAATCCCCAGCTGAGGTGTCCCCGGGGAGCAGGTGACAACCCCAGGCATTGATGGGTGCCAGGGAGCAGGGACCAGAGCCCAGGCTGAAGGACAACAGAGCCACCAAGGAGCCCATGTCCCACCCAGGGCTGCCACTGGCCGAGGGGTGCACTTTGGGGGTGCTCAGGGTCCTGCAGGGCAACCCCCAGCCCGGGGGCACTGGGGGGCAGGGACACATCATGCCCAGGCTCTGATGGGGACCCTGCATTCCTGACATCCCCCCCAACCCCTGAGGCTCCTGGGGAGCAGGGACATCCTGGGGAGCCAACCTGAGGGCTAAGGGGGGCAACTACACTCCAGGAGACCCAAGCCCAGGGATGTGGGGCACCCTGGACACCCCAGAAGAGCTGACCCTCAGGGGAAGGGGAACCAGAGCCCCCCTGGGGTCTCAACCCCGAGGACAAGGGGGACCCAGAAGCCCAGGATGAGGGGGACCCAGAAGCCCAGGATTGGGGGGACCCGGGACTCCCCGTGCTGGCTGTGGGCCCCCACAGGGAGACAGCCCCCACCCCAGCGGTACCTTCTCGATTTTCAGCCTCTGCTGGTCAGCGGTGGGAGACTCCTGGTCGTAGGCACCCACCACCACGACGTCAGTGGTCCTGGGCACAGGCAGGCGCTGAGCACCGGGCACAGCCATGGGGGGGTCCTGGGGACCCCGTGCCTGTGCCCAGCCCCGCGCTGGTGGGCGGCAGAGCCCGTGCCTACCTGACACCACAGTGGGCAGCAGTGACCACCCAGTTCTCGCTGATCAGGGACCCACCGCAGAAGTGGAAGTTGTTGTAGCGCTGGTGGGAAGAGCTGCCATCAGCACCCGGCACCCCCACGGGGTGCTCTGTGCCCACACCCTGCCCCAGAACCACCCCCCCGGCGCCCCCCCAGCCCCACGGGGTGGTGGGCACTCACCTGGAGGGAGACCTGCCATGGCCAGGACCCTGGCACCGCCGGCTCCCCGTTGACGATGCGGTTGTAGCCACGGATGACAGGCGCGATGGCGGGGACACCGCAGTCTGTGGGGCACGAGCAGCCGTGGGACGGGGGCTCCGGGCACCCCAGCTCCACGCCCCACCACCACTGCCATGTCCCCCCCAGCCCCTCGCCCGCCCCGCCGAGCCCCGTGTCCCCACGCACTGTCTACGGCGAGGGTGGCAGGGACAGAGCCCACCAGCACCAGGCAACCCAGCAGCCACAGCAGAGCCATCGTCACCGCTTTGGACAGACCCTGCCTGGGGCTCCACGCCTCTTATACCCGCTGCTGGGCATGGCCCCACCTCTGGCCTTGCCACCGTGGCCTCGGGAGATAGTGGGGCACTCGGCACGGCACCAGGACGTGGCCTGGGAACGTGGCACCTGGAGCAGGTGGCCTTGGCCAGGGCCTTGGGACATCACTGGTGGGACCAGAGCACTGGCTTCAGTGTGCTCCTTGACTGGGTGCTTGGGCAGGGCTGTCACCGGGTCATTGAGATTGGAAGGCATCCTGGATCTCACCTGGTCAAATCCCAGCTGGGTCACCCAGGGACCATGTCCAAATGGCTTCTGAGTATTTCAACGTATGGAAGTTCCACAGCCGTCCTGGGCAACCTGTGCCAGTTCTTGGTCACCCCACAGTGAAAACGTGTCTCCTGATAGTCAGAGGAACCCTCCTGCCTGTCATGTTGTCCCGTCGCTGCTGGTCCTGGCACCTGGGCATCAGTGGAAAGAGCTTACCTCTGTCCCATTGCACCTTCCTGTTGCCATCACAGATGCTCCTGTCCCTTCCATATCTCCCTGGACTCTTCACAGAATCACAGAGTATTCATGGTTGG
>NW_015091297.1:109427-110325 GCF_001431845.1 Calidris pugnax | reverse complement strand
AATGGGGGGGGGGACCCTAAAAAATGGGGGGAGACCCCAAAAAATGGGGCTGGGACCCAAAAAATGGGGCTGGGACCCCCAAAAATGGGGGAGAACCCCCAAAAAGTGGGTCCGGGACCCCCAAAAATAGGGGGGGGTGGCCCCGGAAGTGGGGGGGGGCGTGTGGGTGTGCGCACACACGTGTGCGGGCGGCGACACGCACATACGTGTGCTCACACATGTGTGTGTGTAGGTGTGTGTAGGTGTGGAGGTGCGCACACGCGTGTGGAAGCGTGTGCAGGGACCTACACGCACATGTTGGGTCACGGCGCACACGTATGTAGACATAGACACGCGTGTACACGCGTGTAAGCGGGCACACGCATGCGTGACAACGCTGCCACACGTGTGTGTGCATGTCTCCGTGTAGACACACATGTGTGAGCACACACAAGCACACACGTGTGCGTGTAGACACCCACATATGTGCACACACATGTGCCCACACAGCTGCACACGTATGTACACACCCCCAAGGAGGCACACATGTATGTACACGTCTGCACACACGCGTGTGCGTGTAGACAGACACATAGGAGCACACACAACCACACGCGTGTGCGTGTAGACACCCATATATGTGCACACACATGTGCCCAAGGAGCCACACATGTATGTACATGCCTCCACACATGCGTGTGTGTGTAGACAGACACATAGGAGCACACACAACCACACGCGTGTGCGTGTAGACACCCATATATGTGCACACACATGTGCCCAAGGAGCCACACATGTATGTACATGCCTCCACACATGCGTGTGTGTGTAGACAGACACATAGGAGCACACACAACCACACGTATGTGCACACCCACACACCCGAGGAGCTCCACACACACGTATGCACACGCAACCA
>NW_015091297.1:106612-109417 GCF_001431845.1 Calidris pugnax | reverse complement strand
GTGTGCTCACACATGTGTGTGTGTAGGTGTGTGTAGGTGTGGAGGTGCGCACACGCGTGTGGAAGCGTGTGCAGGGACCTACACGCACATGTTGGGTCACGGCGCACACGTATGTAGACATAGACACGCGTGTACACGCGTGTAAGCGGGCACACGCATGCGTGACAACGCTGCCACACGTGTGTGTGCATGTCTCCGTGTAGACACACATGTGTGAGCACACACAAGCACACACGTGTGCGTGTAGACACCCACATATGTGCACACACATGTGCCCACACAGCTGCACACGTATGTACACACCCCCAAGGAGGCACACATGTATGTACACGTCTGCACACACGCGTGTGCGTGTAGACAGACACATAGGAGCACACACAACCACACGCGTGTGCGTGTAGACACCCATATATGTGCACACACATGTGCCCAAGGAGCCACACATGTATGTACATGCCTCCACACATGCGTGTGTGTGTAGACAGACACATAGGAGCACACACAACCACACGTATGTGCACACCCACACACCCGAGGAGCTCCACACACACGTATGCACACGCAACCACACATATGTGCGTGTAGATGCACACATATGTGCACACCTGAGGTGCTACACGCACGTATGCACACGCAACCACACATATGTGCATGTAGATGCACACATATGTGCACACCCACACACCCGAGGAGCTCCACACACACGTATGCCCACGCAACCACACATATGTGCATGTAGATGCACACATATGTGCACACCCACACACCCGAGGAGCTCCACACACACGTATGCCCACGCAACCACACATATGTGCATGTAGATGCACACATATGTGCACACCCACACACCCGAGGAGCTCCACACACACGTATGCCCACGCAACCACACATATGTGCATGTAGATGCACACATATGTGCACACCCACACACCCGAGGAGCTCCACACACACGTATGCCCACGCAACCACACATATGTGCATGTAGATGCACACATATGTGCACACCCACACACCCGAGGAGCTCCACACACACGTATGCCCACGCAACCACACATATGTGCATGTAGATGCACACATATGTGCACACCCACACACCCGAGGAGCTCCACACACACGTATGCCCACGCAACCACACATATGTGCATGTAGATGCACACATATGTGCACACCTGAGGTGCTACACGCACGTATGCACACGCAACCACATGTATGTGCACGTAGACACACACGTATGTGCACATCCAAACACCCGAGGAGCTACACACGCATGTACGCACACGCAACCACACATATGTGCATGTAGATGCACACATATGTGCACACCCACACACCCAAGGAGCTACACACACACGTACACACACGCAGCCACACGTATGTGTGCGTAGATGCACATGTATGTGCACACCCACACACCCAAGGAGCTACACACCCACGTCCACCCACGCAGCCACACGTATGTGCGCGTAGATGCACATGTATGTGCACACCCACCCACCCAAGGAGCTATACACACACATATGCACACGCAACCACACGTATGTGCATGTAGATGCACACATATGTGCACACCCACGCACCCAAGGAGCTACACACCCACGTCCACCCACGCAGCCACACGTATGTGCGCGTAGATGCACATGTATGTGCACACCCACCCACCCAAGGAGCTATACACACACATATGCACACGCAACCACACGTATGTGCATGTAGATGCACACATATGTGCACACCCACGCACCCAAGGAGCTACACACCCACGTCCACCCACGCAGCCACACGTATGTGCGCGTAGATGCACATGTATGTGCACACCCACCCACCCAAGGAGCTATACACACACATATGCACACGCAACCACACGTATGTGCATGTAGATGCACACATATGTGCACACCCACGCACCCAAGGAGCTACACACCCACGTCCACCCACGCAGCCACACGTATGTGCGCGTAGATGCACACGTATGTGCACACCCACACACCCAAGGAGCTATACACACACATATGCACACGCAACCACACGTATGTGCATGTAGATGCACACGTATGTGCACACCCCCACACCTGAGGAGCTACACATGCGTGTACACATATGCAACCACACGCATGTGCGTGTAGATGCACACGTATGTGCACACCCCCACACCTGAGGAGCTACACATGCGTGTACACATATGCAACCACACGCATGTGCGTGTAGATGCACACGTATGTGCACACCCAAGGTGCTACACACACGTATGCACACGCAACCACACGTATGTGCATGTAGATGCACACATATGTGCACACACACACCCGAGGAGCTCCACACGCATGTACGCACACGCAACCACACGTATGTGTGCGTAGATGCACATGTATGTGCACACTTGTGTGCCCAAGGAGCTACACACACACGCAACCACACGTATGTGCATGTAGATGCACACGTATGTGCACACCCACACACCTGAGGAGCTACACACGCACTCTACGCACATGCAACCACACGTATGTGCGTGTAGATGCACACCTATGTGCACACCCGAGGTGCTACACACACGTATGCACATGCAACCACACGTATGTGCGCGTAGATGCACACGTATGTGCACACTTGTGTGCCCAAGGAGCTACATACACATGCAACCACACGTATGTGCGTGTAGATGCACACGTATGTGCACACCCACACCCCCGAGGAGCTACACACGCACTTACACACACGCCACCACACGTACGCACACGCAACCACACGTATGTGCGTGTCGACGCCCACCTAGGTGCCCCCCCCTGGTGCCCCCGCAGCCGGACACGC
>NW_015091297.1:103806-105819 GCF_001431845.1 Calidris pugnax | reverse complement strand
GGGGGGGTTTCTGACCCCCATTTCCCCCCCCAAGATGAGGGGAAGGTGATGGAGAAGACCCAGGTGGGAAGGATGAGAAGATCTCAGAGGGTTTAGGAAGGTCCCAGAGGGGATGTGTGGGTCTGAGGGGGGATGTGTGGGTCCCAGGAGGGGTGTGGGGGGGTTCCTGACCCCCATACCCCCCCCCAAGATGAGGGGAAGGTGATGGAGAAGACCCAGGTGGGAAGGATGAGAAGATCTCAGAGGGTTTAGGAAGGTCCCAGAGGGGATGTGTGGGTCTGAGGGGGGATGTGTGGGTCCCAGGAGGGGTGTGGGGGGGTTCCTGACCCCCATACCCCCCCCCAAGATGAGGGGAAGGTGATGGAGAAGACCCAGGTGGGAAGGATGAGAAGATCTCAGAGGGTTTAGGAAGGTCCCAGAGGGGATGTGTGGGTCTGAGGGGGGATGTGTGGGTCCCAGGAGGGGTGTGGGGGGGTTCCTGACCCCCATACCCCCCCCCAAGATGAGGGGAAGGTGATGGAGAAGACCCAGGTGGGAAGGATGAGAAGATCTCAGAGGGTTTAGGAAGGTCCCAGGAGGAATGTGTGGGTCCCAGGGGGAATATATGGGTCTGAGGGTGGATGTGTGGGTCCCAGAGAGGATGTGTGGGTCCCAGGGGAGGTTTGGGGGGGTCTCTGACCCCCATGGCCCCCCCCGAGACGAGGGGAAGGTGATGGAGAAGACCCAGGTGGGAAGGATGAGAAGATCTCAGAGGGTTTAGGAAGGTCCCAGGAGGAATGTGTGGGTCCCAGGGGGAATATATGGGTCTGAGGGTGGATGTGTGGGTCCCAGAGAGGATGTGTGGGTCCCAGGGGAGGTTTGGGGGGGTCTCTGACCCCCATGGCCCCCCCCGAGACGAGGGGAAGGTGATGGAGAAGACCCAGGTGGGAAGGATGAGAAGATCTCAGAGGGTTTAGGAAGGTCCCAGGAGGAATGTGTGGTCACAGAGTGTATTTAGCCTCTTATTGTCAGTAGGAGGACATGAGGAGAGACAGGGTCACGGCTGGACTCTGCCTCCAAGCCAGGCAGCCTGGTGAATGTGTCCTGCATACATTCACAGCCTACCAGGTTGACTGGATCGGGTTTTATATTCAGCAGAAGCACTCGCTCTTAAAAAGTGAGGACCTTTCTAGCTCTAATTGCAATATGGTCCTCCCCACTTCATTGCGCTACACTGAAATGTTGCAATGTTGCAGCTTTGACAGGTTCAATGTCCAGCTATGGCCCCCCCCGAGACGAGGGGAAGGTGATGGAGAAGACCCAGGTGGGAAGGATGAGAAGATCTCAGAGGGTTTAGGAAGGTCCCAGGGGGGATGTGTGGGTCCCAGAGAGGATGTGTGGGTCCCAGGTGGATTGTGTGGGTCCCATGGGGTGTGTGTGGGTCCCAGGGGAGGTTTGGGGGGGTTTCTGACCCCCATTTCCCCCCCCAAGATGAGGGGAAGGTGATGGAGAAGACCCAGGTGGGAAGGATGAGAAGATCTCAGAGGGTTTAGGAAGGTCCCAGAGGGGATGTGTGGGTCTGAGGGGGGATGTGTGGGTCCCAGGAGGGGTGTGGGGGGGTTCCTGACCCCCATACCCCCCCCCAAGATGAGGGGAAGGTGATGGAGAAGACCCAGGTGGGAAGGATGAGAAGATCTCAGAGGGTTTAGGAAGGTCCCAGAGGGGATGTGTGGGTCCCAGGAGGAATATATGGGTCTGAGGAGGAATGTGTGGGTCAGGGGGGGCTTTGGGGGTGGTCCTTGACCTCTTTTGACCCCACCACCACCAAGACGAACGCGAGGCGGTGCAGAAGAAGACCTTCACCAAGTGGGTGAACTCCCACCTGGCCCGAGGGACCTGTCGCATCGGGGACCTCTACAACGACCTGCGGGACGGGCGGATGCTGCTGCGGCTCCTGGAGGTGCTTTCGGGGGAGCAGCTGGTGAGTGGGGACCCCCCCCGGGGGGGGCACCCCAAAAAGGACCCCCCCCTGAA
>NW_015091297.1:93683-94170 GCF_001431845.1 Calidris pugnax | reverse complement strand
GGTCCCAGGGGGGGTGTGGGGGGGTTCCTGACCCCCATACCCCCCCCCAAGATGAGGGGAAGGTGATGGAGAAGACCCAGGTGGGAAGGATGAGAAGATCTCAGAGGGTTTAGGAAGGTCCCAGAGGGGATGTGTGGGTCCCAGGAGGAATATATGGGTCTGAGGAGGAATGTGTGGGTCAGGGGGGGCTTTGGGGGTGGTCCTTGACCTCTTTTGACCCCACCACCACCAAGACGAACGCGAGGCGGTGCAGAAGAAGACCTTCACCAAGTGGGTGAACTCCCACCTGGCCCGAGGGACCTGTCGCATCGGGGACCTCTACAACGACCTGCGGGACGGGCGGATGCTGCTGCGGCTCCTGGAGGTGCTTTCGGGGGAGCAGCTGGTGAGTGGGGACCCCCCCCGGGGGGGGCACCCCAAAAAGGACCCCCCCCTGAAACCCCCCAGACACCCCCATGATGGGACACCCCCTTCTAGTGGACCCCAA
>NW_015091297.1:91944-93629 GCF_001431845.1 Calidris pugnax | reverse complement strand
TTCCCTTCCCCCCAACCCCTGGGACCCCCAAGAACCCCCTTTCAATGGGACCTCCAGCTCCTGCAACCTTCAAGAACCCACCTCCCTGGGACCTTCAACCCCAAGAACCCCCTTTCTTGGGACCTCCACCCTCTGGGACCCCCATCCCACCTTCTGGGGGGGTCCCCAACTGTGTGTCCCCCCCACCCCAGCCCAAGCCCACCAAGGGACGGATGCGGATCCACTGCCTGGAGAACGTGGAGAAGGCCCTGACCTTCCTGAAGGAGCAGAGGGTCCACCTGGAGAACGTGGGCTCCCACGACATCGTGGATGGCAACCACCGCCTCACCCTGGGCCTCGTCTGGACCATCATCCTCCGCTTCCAGGTGACCCCCACGCCCCAAGTTGGGGGGGGGAGACCCCAAAATGAAAGTGTGGGGGGGTTGTCCTGGGGTCTGATGTGGGGCTTCTGGACCCATCATGAAGGTTCTGGATCTTCTCTGGAGGTTCTTGGGTCTTCCATGGGGTTCTTGAACCCATCATGGTGGTCCTGGACCCATCATGGAGGTTTCTGGATCTTCTAGGGGGGGTCTTGAACCCACTTTGGGGTTCCAGAACCCACCTTGTGGGTCTCAGAGTCTGATGTGGGGCTTCTGGACCCATCATGGGGGTCCTGGATCTTCTCTGGAGGTTCTTGGGTCTTCCAAAGGGTTCTTGAACCCATCGTGGTGGTCCTGGACCTTCCATGGGGTTCCTGGATCTTCTGTAGAGGTTCCTGGATCTTCTAGGGGGGGTCTTGAACCAACTTTGGGGTCCCAGAACCCATCTTGTGGGTCCCAGAGTCTGATGTGGGGGTTTTGGACATTCTCTGGATCTTCTCTGGAGGTTCCTGGGTCTTCAGAGGGTTCCTGGACCCATCGTGGTGGTCCTGGACCCATCATGGGGTTCCTGGATCTTCTGGGGGGGTTCCTGGATCTTCTAGGGGGGGTCTTGACCCCACCTTGGGGGTCCTGGAGTCTGATGTGGGGCTCCACGTGGGGCTTCTGGGAGTCCTAGATCTTCTATGGGGTTCCTGGACCCATCATGGTGGTCCTGGACCTTCCATGGGGTTCCTGGATCTTCTGTGGGGGTTCCTGGATCTTCTAGGGGGGGTCTTGAACCAACTTTGGGGTCCCAGAACCCATCTTGTGGGTCCCAGAGTCTGATGTGGGGGTTCTGGACCCATCATGAAGGTTCTGGATCTTCTCTGGAGGTTCTTGGGTCTTTCAAAGGGTTCTTGAACCCATCATGGTGGTCCTGGACCCATCATGGGGGTTCCTGGATCTTCTGGGGGGGTCTTGACCCCACCTTGGGGGTCCTGGAGTCTGATGGGGGGCTCCACGTCTCTGCCCCACACCTCTGCCCCCCCCCAGATCCAGGACATCAGCGTGGAGAGCGAGGACAACAAGGAGAAGAAGTCGGCCAAGGACGCGCTGCTCCTCTGGTGCCAGATGAAGACGGCGGGGTACGTGTGGGGCAGGATGTGGGGTGGGATGTGGGGCAGGGTGTCACTTGGGGGTCCCAGGTTGAGCCCCCCACCCTGGCCCCACGGCAGGTACCCCGACGTCAACGTCCACAACTTCACCACCAGCTGGAGGGACGGGTTGGCCTTCAACGCCATCATCCACAAGCACAGGTGTGGGGCAGGGCGGGGGGCGGGGTGTGGG
>NW_015091297.1:64854-83236 GCF_001431845.1 Calidris pugnax | reverse complement strand
TTCCCTTCCCCCCAACCCCTGGGACCCCCAAGAACCCCCTTTCAATGGGACCTCCAGCTCCTGCAACCTTCAAGAACCCACCTCCCTGGGACCTTCAACCCCAAGAACCCCCTTTCTTGGGACCTCCACCCTCTGGGACCCCCATCCCACCTTCTGGGGGGGTCCCCAACTGTGTGTCCCCCCCACCCCAGCCCAAGCCCACCAAGGGACGGATGCGGATCCACTGCCTGGAGAACGTGGAGAAGGCCCTGACCTTCCTGAAGGAGCAGAGGGTCCACCTGGAGAACGTGGGCTCCCACGACATCGTGGATGGCAACCACCGCCTCACCCTGGGCCTCGTCTGGACCATCATCCTCCGCTTCCAGGTGACCCCCACGCCCCAAGTTGGGGGGGGGAGACCCCAAAATGAAAGTGTGGGGGGGTTGTCCTGGGGTCTGATGTGGGGCTTCTGGACCCATCATGAAGGTTCTGGATCTTCTCTGGAGGTTCTTGGGTCTTCCATGGGGTTCTTGAACCCATCATGGTGGTCCTGGACCCATCATGGAGGTTTCTGGATCTTCTAGGGGGGGTCTTGAACCCACTTTGGGGTTCCAGAACCCACCTTGTGGGTCTCAGAGTCTGATGTGGGGCTTCTGGACCCATCATGGGGGTCCTGGATCTTCTCTGGAGGTTCTTGGGTCTTCCAAAGGGTTCTTGAACCCATCGTGGTGGTCCTGGACCTTCCATGGGGTTCCTGGATCTTCTGTGGGGGTTCCTGGATCTTCTAGGGGGGGTCTTGACCCCACCTTGGGGGTCCTGGAGTCTGATGTGGGGCTCCACGTGGGGCTTCTGGGAGTCCTAGATCTTCTATGGGGTTCCTGGACCCATCATGGTGGTCCTGGACCTTCCATGGGGTTCCTGGATCTTCTGTGGGGGTTCCTGGATCTTCTAGGGGGGGTCTTGAACCAACTTTGGGGTCCCAGAACCCATCTTGTGGGTCCCAGAGTCTGATGTGGGGGTTCTGGACCCATCATGAAGGTTCTGGATCTTCTCTGGAGGTTCTTGGGTCTTTCAAAGGGTTCTTGAACCCATCATGGTGGTCCTGGACCCATCATGGGGGTTCCTGGATCTTCTGGGGGGGTCTTGACCCCACCTTGGGGGTCCTGGAGTCTGATGGGGGGCTCCACGTCTCTGCCCCACACCTCTGCCCCCCCCCAGATCCAGGACATCAGCGTGGAGAGCGAGGACAACAAGGAGAAGAAGTCGGCCAAGGACGCGCTGCTCCTCTGGTGCCAGATGAAGACGGCGGGGTACGTGTGGGGCAGGATGTGGGGTGGGATGTGGGGCAGGGTGTCACTTGGGGGTCCCAGGTTGAGCCCCCCACCCTGGCCCCACGGCAGGTACCCCGACGTCAACGTCCACAACTTCACCACCAGCTGGAGGGACGGGTTGGCCTTCAACGCCATCATCCACAAGCACAGGTGTGGGGCAGGGCGTGGGGCGGGGTGTGGGGCAATCTATGGGGCAGGGGATGTGGGGCAGGGGCTGTGGGGCACAGGGTAGGGGTCTGTGGGGCAGATGGTGACATCCAGATGGGACGCAGGATGCTTGATGGGTGGCTTGGGGTGCATCACATGGAGATGTGGGGCAGAAGATGGGTTGTGGGGTGGGATGTGGGGCGATCTATGGGGCGGAGGATGTGGGGCAGAGCCTGTGCTTGCCACCCCAGGCCGGACCTGGTGGACATGGACACCCTGCGCCGCTGCAACGCCCACTACAACCTCCAAAGCGCCTTCAACTTGGCCGAGAGGGAGTTGGGTTTGACCAAGCTGCTGGACCCGGAAGGTGAGGATGATGATGTGGGGCAGAAGAAGATGATGTGGGGCGGAGGCTGATGTGGGGTGGAGGATGTGGGGGGCTCCATGGGGTCACCTTTCTGCTTCCCTACCCCAAAACCGAGCAGATGTCAACGTGGACCAGCCGGATGAGAAGTCCATCATCACCTACGTGGCCACCTTCTACCACTACTTCTCCAAGATGAAGGCCCTGGCGGTGGAGGGGAAGCGCGTGGGGAAGGTGAGGGAGGGACAGATGGATGGATGGACACCAAGGGGGGGACAGATGGACATTGGGTGGGGGGGACACGGGGAGGGACAGACGGAGGGATGGAGGGAGGAGGAGAAGGTGGATGAAGGTCCAAAGGGATGGATGGATGGATGGATGGATGGATGGATGGATGGGAGAAGGTCCAAGGGATGGACAGAGGGTGGGAGGGATGGACAGATGGACAGGCAGGAGCCATCGGGAGGGACAATGGAGGGACCAAGGGATGGAGAAGGAGATGAGGGACCAAGGGATGGACCAAGGGTTGGAGAAGGAGATGGTGGACCAAGGGATGGACCAAGAGTTGGAGAAGGAGATGGTGGACCAAGGGATGGACCAAGGGATGGAGAAGGAGATGATGGAACAAGGGAGGGACCAAGGGATGGAGAAGGAGATGGTGGACCAAGGGATGGACCAAGAGTTGGAGAAGGAGATGATGGACCAAGGGATGGACAGAGGGGTGGTGGGACAGACGGGCAGGAGGAAGCACCGGCAGGAGCCATCGGGAGGGACAATGGAGGGACCAAGGGATGGAGAAGGAGATGATGGACCAAGGGATGGACCAAGAGTTGGAGAAGGAGATGATGGACCAAGAGTTGGAGAAGGAGATGATGGACCAAGAGTTGGAGAAGGAGATGATGGACCAAGAGTTGGAGAAGGAGATGATGGACCAAGAGTTGGAGAAGGAGATGATGGACCAAGAGTTGGAGAAGGAGATGATGGACCAAGGGATGGACAGAGGGGTGGTGGGACAGAAGGACAGAGGGATGGGCAGGAGGAAGCACCGGCAGGAGCCATTGGGAGGGACAATGGAGGGACCAAGGGATGCAGAAGGAGATGAGGGACCAAGGGATGGAGAAGGAGATGATGGACCAAGGGATGGACAGAGGGGTGGGGGGACAGACGGGCAGGAGGAAGCACCGGCAGGAGCCATCGGGAGGGACAATGGAGGGAGCAAGGGATGGAGAAGGAGACGAGGGACCAAGGGATGGACAGAGGGGTGGGGGGACAGACGGGCAGGAGGAAGCACCGGCAGGAGCCATCGGGAGGGACAATGGAGGGAGCAAGGGATGGAGAAGGAGACGAGGGACCAAGGGATGGACAGAGGGGTGGGGGGACAGACGGGCAGGAGGAAGCACCGGCAGGAGCCATCGGGAGGGACAATGGAGGGAGCAAGGGATGGAGAAGGAGACGAGGGACCAAGGGATGGACAGAGGGGTGGGGGGACAGACGGGCAGGAGGAAGCACCGGCAGGAGCCATCGGGAGGGACAATGGAGGGAGCAAGGGATGGAGAAGGAGACGAGGGACCAAGGGATGGACAGAGGGGTGGGGGGACAGACGGGCAGGAGGAAGCACCGGCAGGAGCCATCGGGAGGGACAATGGAGGGAGCAAGGGATGGAGAAGGAGACGAGGGACCAAGGGATGGACAGAGGGGTGGGGGGACAGACGGGCAGGAGGAAGCACCGGCAGGAGCCATCGGGAGGGACAATGGAGGGAGCAAGGGATGGAGAAGGAGACGAGGGACCAAGGGATGGACAGAGGGGTGGTGGGACAGACGGGTGGACAGATGGACGTGGTGGCAGGTGCTGGAGGCGGCGCGGGAGGCGGAGGCGCTGGTGGAGAAGTACGAGGAGCTGGCGGGGGAGCTCCTGGCTTGGATCGAGCAGACCATCCTCATCCTCAACGACCGGCACTTGGCCAACGCCCTCCCCGGGGTCCAGAACCAGCTCCAGGCCTTCAACACCTACCGCACGGTGGAGAAACCCCCCAAGTGAGACCCCCAACCCCCGCCCCACGGCCCCACCAGAAAGTTATGGAGCCACCAGAAAGTTGTGGACTCCAGAAGGGGTTGTGGGGCACCGTGGGGCTGAGCGGGGGTCTCCACCATCTCCACCCCGTAGGTTCATGGAGAAGGGCAACCTGGAGGTGCTGCTCTTCACCGTCCAAAGCCGCATGAGGGCCAACAACCAGAAGGTCTACGTGCCCCGGGAGGGGAAGCTCATCTCCGACATCAACAAGGTGGGGCAGGGATGGGGGGTGGTGGGGAGGGTGGAGATGGAGATGGTGGTAGGGATGGGGGTCATGAGGAGGATGAGGATGGTGGTGATGGAGATGGTCGTGGGGATGGTGGAGATGGTGGTGGTGGGGATGAGGATGATGGAGGTGATGGTGGTGGGGATGGTGGGGATGGAGATGATGGTGATGGTGGTAGGGATGGGGATGATGGAGATGATGAGGATGGTTGATGATGGTGATGGTCATGGTGATGGAGATGATGGTGATGGTGGTGAGGATGGGGATGAGGATGGCAATGGTGCTGGTGATGCTGATGATGTTGGTGATGATGTTGAAGATGATTTTGATGATTTTGATGATGTTGATGATGATGATGGTCGTGGGGATGGGGATGATGGGGATGATGGTGATGGTGGGGATGATGGGGATGAAGATGACAATGGTGCTGGTGATGTTGATGATGTTGATGTTGATGATGTTGATGTTGACGATGTTGATGATGATGATGTTGATGATGATGATGATGTTGAAGATGATGATGATGATGATGTTGAAGATGACGTTGATGATGATGATGTTGATGATGATGATGATGTTGAAGATGACGTTGATGATGATGACGTTGATGATGATGTTGATGACGATGTTGATGATGATGACGTTGATGATGATGTTGAAGATGACGTTGATGATGATGACGTTGATGATGATGTTGATGACGATGTTGATGATGATGACGTTGATGATGATGACGTTGATGATGATGACGTTGATGATGATGACGTTGATGACGATGTTGGTGATGATGACGATGTTGGTGATGGTGATGATGTTGATGATGATGATGGTGACGTTGATGATGTTGATGATGATGTTGAAGTTGATGTTGATGATGTTGATGATGTTGATGTTGATGATGATGTTGAAGATGATGTTGATGATGATGATGTTGAAGATGATGTTGATGATGTTGAAGATGTTGATGTTGAAGATGATGTTGATGACGATGATGATGAAGATCATGTTGATAACGATGTTGATGACGATGTTGATGACGATGATGTTGATGACGATGACGTTGATGACGATGATGTTGATGACGATGACGTTGATGACGATGATGTTGATGACGATGACGTTGATGACGATGATGTTGATGACGATGACGTTGATGACGATGATGTTGATGACGATGACGTTGATGACGATGATGTTGATGACGATGACGTTGATGACGATGATGTTGATGACGATGACGTTGATGACGATGATGTTGATGACGATGACGTTGATGACGATGATGTTGATGACGATGACGTTGATGACGATGATGTTGATGACGATGACGTTGATGACGATGATGTTGATGACGATGATGTTGAAGATGAAGTTTGATGACGTTGATGATGATGACGTTGATGACGATGTTGGTGATGATGACGATGTTGGTGATGGTGATGATGTTGATGATGATGATGGTGACGTTGATGATGTTGATGATGATGTTGAAGTTGATGTTGATGATGTTGATGATGTTGATGTTGATGATGATGTTGAAGATGATGTTGATGATGATGATGTTGAAGATGATGTTGATGATGTTGAAGATGTTGATGTTGAAGATGATGTTGATGACGATGATGATGAAGATCATGTTGATGACGATGTTGATGACGATGTTGATGACGATGTTGATGACGATGATGATGAAGATCATGTTGATGACGATGTTGATGACGATGTTGATGACGATGTTGATGACGATGTTGATGACGATGATGATGAAGATCATGTTGATGACCATGTTGATGACGATGTTGATGACGATGTTGATGACGATGATGATGAAGATCATGTTGATGACGATGTTGATGACGATGTTGATGACGATGTTGATGACGATGATGATGAAGATCATGTTGATGACGATGTTGATGACGATGTTGATGACGATGTTGATGACGATGTTGATGACGATGATGATGAAGATCATGTTGATGACGATGTTGATGACGATGTTGATGACGATGTTGATGACGATGATGTTGATGACGATGATGTTGATGACGATGATGTTGATGACGATGATGTTGAAGATGAAGTTGAAGATGATGTTGATGACGATGTTGATGATGTTGATGACGATGTTGAAGATGATGTTGATGATGTTGATGATGTTGATGATGATGACGATGATGATGTTGATGGTGATGATGTCGAAGGTGATGACGATGTTGAAGACGATGTTGAAGACGATGATGATGATGTTGATGATGATGTTGAAGATGATGTTGATGATGATGATGATGTTGATGTTGTTGATGACGATGATGATGTCCCGTCTCAGGCGTGGGAGCGGCTGGAGAAGGCGGAGCACGAGCGGGAGCTGGCGCTGCGCACGGAGCTCATCCGGCAGGAGAAGCTGGAGCAGTTGGCCGCCCGCTTCGACAGAAAGGCCGCCATGAGGGAGACGTGGCTCAGCGAGAACCAGCGCCTGGTGGCACAGGTGACACCCCCCGGGGGGACAAGGGTGGGGGGACAGGAGGGGATGGGGGGCTCGCTCCCCACTGCCACCAACCCTGGGGACACGAGGGGACAGGGGTCCTGCTCCCCAGTTCCACCATCCCTGGAGAACTCAAGGTGTCTAGGAGTCCTCCTCCCCAGTGCCACCACGTCTGGTGACCCCAAGGTGTCTGGTGGTCCTGCTCCCCAGTTCCACCACCCCTGAGGACATGGGGGTCCTCCTCCCCAGTGCCACCACCTCTGGTGACCCCAAGGTGTCTGGTGGTCCTGCTCCCCAGTTCCACCACCCCTGAGGACATGGGGGTCCTCCTCCCCAGTGCCACCACCTCTGGTGACCCCAAGGTGTCTGGTGGTCCTGCTCCCCAGTTCCACCACCCCTGAGGACATGGGGGTCCTCCTCCCCAGTGCCACCACCTCTGGTGACCCCAAGGTGTCTGGTGGTCCTGCTCCCCAGTTCCACCACCCCTGAGGACATGGGGGTCCTCCTCCCCAGTGCCACCACCTCTGGTGACCCCAAGGTGTCTGGTGGTCCTGCTCCCCAGTTCCACCACCCCTGAGGACATGGGGGTCCTCCTCCCCAGTGCCACCACCTCTGGTGACCCCAAGGTGTCTGGTGGTCCTGCTCCCCAGTTCCACCACCCCTGAGGACATGGGGGTCCTCCTCCCCAGTGCCACCACCTCTGGTGACCCCAAGGTGTCTGGTGGTCCTGCTCCCCAGTTCCACCACCCCTGAGGACATGGGGGTCCTCCTCCCCAGTGCCACCACCTCTGGTGACCCCAAGGTGTCTGGTGGTCCTGCTCCCCAGTTCCACCACCCCTGAGGACATGGGGGTCCTCCTCCCCAGTGCCACCACCTCTGGTGACCCCAAGGTGTCTGGTGGTCCTGCTCCCCAGTTCCACCACCCCTGAGGACATGGGGGTCCTCCTCCCCAGTGCCACCATCCCTGGTGACCCTGAGGTGTCTGGTGGTCCTCAGTGCCACCAACCAGGAGGTGTTTGGGGGTCCTCCTCCTCAATGCCACCACCCCTGGTGACCCCAAGGTATCTGGTGGTCCTCAGTGCCACCAACCAGGAGGTGTTTGGGGGTCCTCCTCCCCAGTGCCACCACCTCTGGAGATCCCAAGGTGTCTGGAGGTCCCCAGTCCCACCACCCCTGGAGCATCTGGAGGTCCTGCTCCCCAGTGCCACCACCCCTGGTGACCCCAAGGTGTCTGGTGGTCCCCAGTGCCACCACCCCTGGTGACACCAAGTTGTCTGGAGGTCCCCAGTGCCACCAACCAGGAGGTGTTTGGGGGTCCTCCTCCTCAGTGCCACCACCCATGGTGACCCCAAGGTGTCTGGAGGTCCCCAATGCCACCACCCCTGAGAACATGGGGGTCCTCCTCCCCAGTGCCACCACCTCTGGTGACCCCAAGGTGTCTGGTGGTCCCCAGTGCCACCACCTCTGGAGATCCCAAGGTGTCTGGAGGTCCTCAGTGCCACCGACCAGGAGGTGTTTGGGGGTCCTCCTCCCCAGTGCCACCACCCCTGGTGACCCCAAGATGTCTGGAGGTCCCCAGTCCCACCAACCAGGAGGTGTTTGGGGGTCCTCCTCCCCAGTGCCACCACCCCTGGTGACCCCAAGGTGTCTGGAGGTCCCCAGTCCCACCACCCCTGGAGCATCTGGAGGTCCTCCTCCCCAGTTCCACCACCCCTGGTGACCCCAAGGTGTCTGGAGGTCCCCAGTGCCACCACCCTTGGAGCATCTGGAGGTCCTCCTCCCCAGTGCAACCACCCCTGGTGACCCCAAGGTGTCTGGTGGTCCCCAGTGCCACCACCCTTGGAGCATCTGGAGGTCCTCCTCCCCAGTGCCACCACCCCTGGTGACCACAAGCTGTCTGGAGGTCCTCAGTGCCACCAACCAGGAGGTGTTTGGGGGTCCTCCTCCCCGGTGCCACCACCCCTGGTGACCCCAAGGTATTTGGTGGTCCTGCACCTCCAGTGCCACCACCCCTCGGTGACCTCGAGATGTTCCTCACCCCATCCCCAGGACAATTTTGGGACGGACATGTCGGCGGTGGAGGCGGCGGTGAGGAAGCACGAGGCCATCGAGACGGACATCGTGGCCTACAGCGAGCGGGTGCAGGCGGTGGGGGCGGTGGCCACCGAGTTGGAGGCCGAAGGCTACCACGACATCCGGCGGGTCCTGAGGAGGAGGGACACGGTGGGGGGGCTGTGGGACCACCTGCGGCAACTGGTGGCCGCCCGGCGGGAGAGGTTGGGCCTCCACCTGGAGCTGCAGAAGATGCTGAGGGACCTGGGGCACCTCATGGACTGGATGGAGGAGATGAAGGTGGAGGAGGAGGAAGAGGAAGATGGGGTTGGGGTGGGGTGGGACTGGGAAGTGGGATGGATTGGGATGGGGATGGGGAGGAACTGGGATGGGATGGAGATGAGATGGGATGGGTTGAGGTTGGAGATGGGATGGACTGGGATGGGATGGGTTTAGGTTGGGAATGGGAACTGGGATGGACTGGGATGGAACTGGGATGGCGATGGGATGGGTTGAGGTTGGGGATGGGATGGCGATGGGATGGGATGGGTTGAGGTTGGGAATGAGAACTGGGATGAGATGGAACTGGGATGGGATGGGTTGAGGTTGGAGATGGGATGGACTGGGATGGGATGGGTTGAGGTTGGAGATGGGATGGACTGGGATGGGATGGGTTGAGGTTGGAGATGGGATGGAGATGGGATGGGATGGGTTGAGGTTGGGAATGAGAACTGGGATGAGATGGAACTGGGATGGGATGGGTTGAGGTTGGAGATGGGATGGACTGGGATGGGTTGAGGTTGGGAATGGGAACTGGGATGGGATGGAGATGGGTTGAGGTTGGGAATGGGAACTGGGATGGGATGGAGATGGGATGGGTTGAGGTTGGAGATGGGATGGGTTGAGGTTGGAGATGGGATGGACTGGGATGGGATGGAACTGGGATGGGATGGATTGGGATGGGATGGGTTGAGGTTGAAGATGGGATGGACTGGGAGAGGTTGAGGTTGGGAATGGGAACTGGGATGGGATGGACTGGGATGGGATGGGTTGAGGTTGGAGATGGGATGGGTTGAGGTTGGAGATGGGATGGACTGGGATGGGATGGGTTGAAGTTGGGAATGGGAACTGGGATGGGATGGAACTGGGATGGGATGGATTGGGATGGTGGGTTGGGGTCCTGGATGTCCCCCTGATGTCCCCCTGATGTCCCCCCCACCCCTCCCAGTGCCGCCTCCAGTCCCAGGACCTGGGGAAGCACCTCCACGGGGTGGAGGATCTCCTGCAGCTTCACGCCCTGGTGGAGGCCGACGTGGCCGCCCAGGCCGAGAGGGTCCGGGTGGTGGGTGCCACCGCCCAGAGGTTCGCTGGGGACACGGGAGGTGAGTGTGACCTCACGAGGGGGTGGGGGGGACATCCCCCCGACACACCCCCGAGGTGGCCCCATGGGACCCCGACACCCAGAACTTGGGGTGGCCTCTGGAGCCACCAAACTTCTGGGGTGTCACCAAGACCCCCGAGGTGGCCCCTTGGACCCCTTGGGATGTCCCCCCTTGGGGTGTCCCCAAGCTCCCTGAGGTGCCTCCTGGACCCCTTGGGATGTCCCCAAGCCCCCTGAGGTGGCCTCTGGACCCCTTGGACCCCTTGGGATGTCCCCAAACCCTCCAAGGTGCCTCCTGGACCTCCTGGACCCTTTGGGATGGTCTCAGTGCCACCAACCAGGAGGTGTTTGGGGGTCCTCCTCCCCGGTGCCACCACCCCTGGTGACCCCAAGGTATTTGGTGGTCCTGCACCTCCAGTGCCACCACCCCTCGGTGACCTCGAGATGTTCCTCACCCCATCCCCAGGACAATTTTGGGACGGACATGTCGGCGGTGGAGGCGGCGGTGAGGAAGCACGAGGCCATCGAGACGGACATCGTGGCCTACAGCGAGCGGGTGCAGGCGGTGGGGGCGGTGGCCACCGAGTTGGAGGCCGAAGGCTACCACGACATCCGGCGGGTCCTGAGGAGGAGGGACACGGTGGGGGGGCTGTGGGACCACCTGCGGCAACTGGTGGCCGCCCGGCGGGAGAGGTTGGGCCTCCACCTGGAGCTGCAGAAGATGCTGAGGGACCTGGGGCACCTCATGGACTGGATGGAGGAGATGAAGGTGGAGGAGGAGGAAGAGGAAGATGGGGTTGGGGTGGGGTGGGACTGGGAAGTGGGATGGATTGGGATGGGGATGGGGAGGAACTGGGATGGGATGGAGATGAGATGGGATGGGTTGAGGTTGGAGATGGGATGGACTGGGATGGGATGGGTTTAGGTTGGGAATGGGAACTGGGATGGACTGGGATGGAACTGGGATGGAGATGGGATGGGTTGAGGTTGGAGATGGGATGGACTGGGTTGAGGTTGGGAATGGGAACTGGGATGGGATGGAGATGAGATGGGATGGGTTGAGGTTGGAGATGGGATGGACTGGGATGGGATGGGTTGAGGTTGGAGATGGGATGGACTGGGATGGGATGGGTTGAGGTTGGAGATGGGATGGAGATGGGATGGGATGGGTTGAGGTTGGGAATGAGAACTGGGATGAGATGGAACTGGGATGGGATGGGTTGAGGTTGGAGATGGGATGGACTGGGATGGGTTGAGGTTGGGAATGGGAACTGGGATGGGATGGAGATGGGTTGAGGTTGGGAATGGGAACTGGGATGGGATGGAGATGGGATGGGTTGAGGTTGGAGATGGGATGGGTTGAGGTTGGAGATGGGATGGACTGGGATGGGATGGAACTGGGATGGGATGGATTGGGATGGGATGGGTTGAGGTTGAAGATGGGATGGACTGGGAGAGGTTGAGGTTGGGAATGGGAACTGGGATGGGATGGACTGGGATGGGATGGGTTGAGGTTGGAGATGGGATGGGTTGAGGTTGGAGATGGGATGGACTGGGATGGGATGGGTTGAAGTTGGGAATGGGAACTGGGATGGGATGGAACTGGGATGGGATGGATTGGGATGGTGGGTTGGGGTCCTGGATGTCCCCCTGATGTCCCCCTGATGTCCCCCCCACCCCTCCCAGTGCCGCCTCCAGTCCCAGGACCTGGGGAAGCACCTCCACGGGGTGGAGGATCTCCTGCAGCTTCACGCCCTGGTGGAGGCCGACGTGGCCGCCCAGGCCGAGAGGGTCCGGGTGGTGGGTGCCACCGCCCAGAGGTTCGCTGGGGACACGGGAGGTGAGTGTGACCTCACGAGGGGGTGGGGGGGACATCCCCCCGACACACCCCCGAGGTGGCCCCATGGGACCCCGACACCCAGAACTTGGGGTGGCCTCTGGAGCCACCAAACTTCTGGGGTGTCACCAAGACCCCCGAGGTGGCCCCTTGGACCCCTTGGGATGTCCCCCCTTGGGGTGTCCCCAAGCTCCCTGAGGTGCCTCCTGGACCCCTTGGGATGTCCCCAAGCCCCCTGAGGTGGCCTCTGGACCCCTTGGACCCCTTGGGATGTCCCCAAACCCTCCAAGGTGCCTCCTGGACCTCCTGGACCCTTTGGGATGGTCCCCCTTGGGATGTCCCCAAACCCTCCAAGATGCCTCCTGGACCCCCAACCCCTGGCATGTCCCTCCTTGGGATGTCCCCAAGCCCCCCGAGGTGCCTCCTGGACCCCTTGGGATGTCCCCAAGCCCCCTGAGGTGGCCTCTGGACCCCTTGGACCCCTTGGGATGTCCCCAAACCCTCCAAGATGCCTCCTGGACCCCCAACCCCTGGCATGTCCCTCCTTGGGATGTCCCCAAGCCCCCCGAGGTGCCTCCTGGACCCCTTGGGATGTCCCCAACCTCCCCCTTGGTGGGCGCCCATTGAACCTTGACCCCCACCTTGATGGACCACCTTCTGGTGGATGATTCCTTAAGATGTCCCCAACCCCACCCTTCCTCAGGCTACCAACCTTGCGACCCGGCGGCCGTGAGGGAACGGGTGGCCCAACTGGAGCTGGGCTACCGGGAACTGGTGGCACTGGCCGGACGGCGACGTTCCCGGTTGGAGGAATCTCGGCGCCTCTGGAAGTTCTTCTGGGACGCCGGGGAGGAGGAAGCTTGGATGGGGGAGCAGGAACGACTCCTCTCCTCCGAAGACGTCGGCCGAGACCTCACCAGTTCCTTACGTCTCTTGAGCCAACACGCCGCCTTCCGGGGCGAGCTGAGCGCCCGGGCCACCTCTTTAGAAGAAGTTCTAGCCCGAGGGAAAGATTTGGTAGCCCAAGGAGGGTTGGGGTCAACGGAGGTGGCCCGAAGGGTGGTGGAGGTGGAAGGTCGATGGCAGGCGTTGGGAGAGTTGGCCAACCAACGGGAGAAACGTTTGAAGGAAGCCGCCGGCTTCTTCCAGTTCCAAGCGGAGGCCACCGACGTGGAGAGGTGGCTAGAAGACACCTCCCGTTTGGCCACCAGCCCCGAGTTGGGCCACGATGAATATTCCACTCGGAGCTTGGCCCGGCAACACCGGGAAGTTCAAGAAGAGGTGAGGAACCACCGGCCGGCCATCGACGCTCTCCAAGACCAAGCCAAAGCTTTGCCACCGGCTTTGGCCAACCGTCCCGAGGTGGCCCAACGGTTGCCGGAGCTGGACCGGCGTTACCAGGAGTTGGTGGCCCGGGCGGAAGGGAGGGGACAAGATTTGGAGGACGCTTTGGTTTTCTACACCATGAGGAGCGAAGCCGACGCTTGCGGCCTCTGGGTGGGGGAGAAGGAGCAGTGGCTTCACGCCATGGAGGTCCCGGCCAAGCTGGAGGACCTGGAGGTGGTCCAGCAGAGGTGAGAGGTGGCCCACACCCCACCCCACCACCCCAATGGTGTGTCCCCAAGGCCATGGGGTGCTGAGGTCCCACCACAACCACCATCGCCACCGTGGTTTTCGGTCCCCCAAGGTTTGAGACGTTGGAGCCGGAGATGAACACCTTGGCCTCCCGGGTGGCCGCCGTCAACCGCGTGGCCCAACAGCTGCTGGCCACCGAGAGGGGCAACCAGGAGAGCATCCGGGCCACCTGCGAGCAGCTCAACACCAGGTTGGAGAGGGGTTCCAAGGAGGGAGGGATGGGTTCTTCAGACAGGGATGGGTTCTCCAAGGATGGGTTCTCCAAGGATGGGTTCCCAGGAAGGGATGGGTTCTCCATGGGTTCTCCAGGTTGGGATGGGTTCTCCAAGGATGGGTTCTCCAAGGATGGGTTCCCAGGAAGGGATGGGTTCTCCATGGGTTCTCCAGGTTGGGATGGGTTCTCCAAGGATGGGTTCTCCAGGAAGAGATGGGTTCTCCATGGGTTCTCCAAGCTGGGATGGGTTCTCCAGGCTGGGACGGGTTCTTCAGGAAGGGATGGGTTCTCCAGGAAGGGATGAGTTCTCCAGGAAGGTGTTCTCCAGGCAGGAGGATGGGTTCCTCCACCCCAGGTAGCCATGAGACAGGGTTGGCCACCTCCTTGCCCATTCCTGACCCATCTCGTGGCTCAGGTGGGACCGGTTCCGGGCATTGGCTGACCAGAAGAAGGAAGCCTTGACCTCGGCTTTGAACATCCAGAACTTCCACTTGGAATGTAACGAAACCACCTCCTGGATGAGGGAGAAGACCAAGGTCATCGAGTCCACCCAAGGCTTGGGCAACGACCTGGCGGGCGTCATGGCCTTGCAACGCAAGCTCTCGGGCATGGAGAGGGACCTGGAGGCCATCCAAGGGAAAGTACGGGACCTCCGAGCCGAGGGGGAGAAGTTGGCCACCGAACACCCGGAGGAGAAGACCACCCTCTCCTCCCGCTTGACGGCCATCGAGGAGGTTTGGGAAGAACTTCGGGGGAGCCTTCGGCGTCGAGAAGAGTCCTTGGGGGAGGCCAGCAAGTTGCAAGGTTTCTTGAGGGACCTGGCCGCCTTCCAAGCTTGGCTCTCCAGGACCCAACGGGAGGTGGCCTCAGAAGACGTCCCGGCCACTTTGGCCGAAGCCGAGAGGTCTTTGAGTCAACACGAAAGCATGAGGAAGGAGATCGCCCACTACGGGGATGACTACCGGGCCACCCGCGCCGTGGGTCACCAAGTCACCCAAGGTCAAACGGACGCCCAACACGTCTTTCTCCACCAACGTCTGGAAGCCTTGGACACGGGTTGGGAGGAACTGGGAAGGATGTGGGAGAACCGGCACCACCTCCTCTCCCAAGCCTTCGCCTTCCAACTCTTCCTCCGCGACTCCAAGCAGGTGGAAGGAGTCCTCAGCAACCAGGTGATGGGGCCACCAAAGGGGTGGGAACGGTGGCCAAAGGGTTGAGGAGGGGAGGGGGACACCACACACACACCTGGAGGTGACACCTGGAGGTGACACCTGGTCCTGGTGGGACAGGAATACGTCTTGTCCCACACGGAGATGCCGGGAACATTGGCGGGAGCCGAAGCCTCCGTCAAGAAGCTGGAGGACTTCGTGGCCACCATGGAAGCCACCGGAGAAAAAGTCCAAGGTTTGGTAGCCACCGGCCGCAAGTTGGTAGCCGAGGGCAGCCCCCACGCCGAGAAGGTGCAGGAGATGGTGGATTCGGTGGAGAGAAGGTGAAAGGGGGGGGACGGGGGGAGGTCCCCACCCACCGTGGGGTGACCCTGGTCCAGCCCTGACCTCCAACCCCACCATGAACCTCTCTGCAGGCACCGGAAGAACCGGGAGATGGCCCAGGAGCTACTGGGAAAGCTGCGGGATAACTGGGAATTGCAGCGGTTCCTGCAGGATGGGCAGGAGGTGGGTGGTGGGGTGGGACTGGGATGGACTGGGGTGGGGTGGGATGGAGATGGGGTGGGATGGAAATGGGGATGGAGATGGGATGGACTGGGATGGAGATGGGGTGGACTGGGATGGGATGGAGATGGGATGGGATGGGATGAGATGGACTGGGATGGGGTGGGATGAAGATGGGATGGGATGGAGATGAGGTGGGATGGACTGGGATGGACTGGGATGGAGATGGGATGGAGATGGGATGGATGGAGATGGGATGGAGATGGGGTGGGATGGACTGGGATCGAGATGAGGTGGGATGGGATGGAGATGAGATGGGATGGAGATGGGATGGGATGGGATGGAACTGGGATGGGATGGAGATGGGATGGAGATGGGGATGGGGTGGGATGGACTGGGATGGAGATGAGATGGGATGGATGGAGATGGGGTGGAATGGGGTGGGATGGACTGGGACAGAATGGGATGGAGATGGGATGGAGATGGGATGGAATGGGGTGGGATGGAGTTGGGGTGGGATGGAGATGGGATGGGATGGGGTAGGATGGACTGGGATGGGATGGGGTGGGGTGGGATGGGATGGGGATGGAGATGGGATGGGATGGATGGGGATGGGATGGGATGGAGATGGGATGGGATGGAGATGGGTTGGAGATGGGTTGGAGATGGGATGGACTGGGATGGGATGGGGATGGATGGAGATGGGATGGACTGAGATGGGATGGAGATGGGATGGGACGTTCCTGACGGTCCCCGTGTCCCCTCAGCTCACTCTCTGGATCAACGAGAAGATGCTGACGGCCCAGGACGTCTCCTACGAGGAGGCCCGGAACCTTCACACCAAGTGGCAGAAACACGAGGCCTTCGCTGCCGAGCTGGCGGCCAACAAGGGCTGGCTGGAGAAGATGGAGAAGGTGACCCCCAACTCATTCCCTTGACCCCCAACTCATTCCCTTGACCCTCAACTCTTTCTGTTGACCCCCAACTCATTCTGTTGACCCCCAACTCATTCTGTTGACCCCCCACTCTTTCCATTGACCACTCTGTTGACCCCCAACTCATTCCGTTGACCCCTAAGTCATTGCGTTGACCCTCAACTCTTTCCGTTGACCCTCAACTCTTTCCGTTGACCCTCAACTCTTTCCATTGACCCTCAACTCTTTCCGTTGACCCCCCACTCTTTCCATTGACCACTCTGTTGACCCCCAACTCATTCCGTTGACCCCTAAGTCATTGCGTTGACCCTCAACTCTTTCCGTTGACCCTCAACTCTTTCCGTTGACCCTCAACTCTTTCCATTGACCCTCAACTCTTTCCGTTGACCCCCCACTCTTTCCATTGACCACTCTGTTGACCCCCAACTCATTCCGTTGACCCCTAAGTCATTGCGTTGACCCTCAACTCTTTCCGTTGACCCTCAACTCTTTCCGTTGACCCTCAACTCTTTCCATTGACCCTCAACTCTTTCCGTTGACCTCCAACTCTTTCCATTGACCACTCTGTTGACCCCCAACTCATTCCGTTGACCCCTAAGTCATTGCGTTGACCCTCAACTCTTTCCGTTGACCCTCAACTCTTTCCGTTGACCCTCAACTCTTTCCATTGACCCTCAACTCTTTCCGTTGACCTCCAACTCTTTCCATTGACCACTCTGTTGACCCCCAACTCATTCCGTTGACCCCTAAGTCATTCTGTTGACCCCAACTCATTCTGTTGACCCCAACTCATTCCGTTGACCCCCAACTCTTTCCATTGGCCACTCTGTTGACCCCCAACTCATCCCGTTGACCCCTAACTCATCCCATTGACCCCCAACTCTTTCCATTGACCCCTAACTCTCTCTGTTGACTCCCAACTCATTCCCCTGACCCCCAACTCTTTCTGACCACTCTGTTGACCCCCAACTCATTCTGTTGACCTCAACTCATTCCGTTGACCCCCAACTCATTCTGTTGACCCCCATCTCTTTCCATTGACCATTCCGTTGACCCCTAAGTCATCGTGTTGACCCTCAACTCTTTCCGTTGCCCCCAACTCATTCTGTTGACCCCCAACTCTTTCCGTTGACCGCCAACTCTTTCTGTTGACCCCCCACTCTTTCCATTGACCCCCAACTCTTTCCGTTGACCCCAACTCTTTCCGTTGACCCCCAACTCTTTCCATTGACCACTCTGTTGACCCCCAACTCATTCCGTTGACCCCTAACTCATCCCATTGACCCCCAACTCATTCCATTGTCCCCCAACTCTTTCTGTTGACTCCCAACTTTTTCATTGACCCCCAACTCTTTCCATTGACCACTCTGTTGACCCCCAACTCATTCCGTTGACCCCTAACTCATCCCATTGACCCCCAACTCATTCCATTGTCCCCCAACTCTTTCTGTTGACTCCCAACTTTTTCATTGACCCCCAACTCTTTCCATTGACCACTCTGTTGACCCCCAACTCATTCCGTTGACCCCTAACTCATCGTGTTGACCCCCAACTCATTCCCAACTCATTCTGTTGACCCCTAACTCATCGCGTTGACCCCCAACTCATTCCGTTGACCTCCCCAACCCCCCCCCAACTCATTCCCTTGCCCCCCCTTCTACCAAGGAGGGTCACCAACTGGCCGCAGCCAAACCGGAGCTGGGGAAGGTGGTGCTGGAGAAACTGGTGTCGTTGCGGGGTCTGTGGGAGGAACTGGAGACCACCACCCGCACCAAAGCCCGGCGGCTCTTCGACGCCAACCGGGCGGAGCTGTGCGCCCAGGCCTGCGCCGCCCTGGGGGGTTGGTTGGCCGAGGTGGGGGCCCAGCTCCGCTCCGACGACTACGGCAAAGACCTCACCAGCGTCAACATCCTCCTCAAGAAGCAGCAGGTTCGAGGTTGGGGGGCAGGGGGGACACGGGGGGACATGGGGACACATGGACGCGACCCACCACCCCATCCCCCCCAGGAGATGGGGCTGGGGAGGAGGTGGGGGGAGGGACACACACGAGGT
>NW_015091297.1:63783-64460 GCF_001431845.1 Calidris pugnax | reverse complement strand
CCCCCAGATGCTGGAGACGCAGACGGGGGTGCGGGAGAAGGAGGTGGAGGGGGTGCGGGCGCAGGCGGAGGCGCTGAGCCCGGAGGACCCGCGGGCGGCCGAGGTGCGGGAGCGGGTGCGGGGGCTGGAGCGGGAATTCCGGGGGTTGCGGGAACCGCTGCGGGAGCGGCGCCGGCGGCTCGTGACCTCCCGGGAGGAGCATCAGTTCCGGCGGGACCTGGAGGACGAGATCGTGAGTCACCGCCCCGCCCCCCGGGGGGAGGGGACAGATTGGGGACAACCCCCCTTCCCGGGAGTCCCCCAACCCACCCCCCCTGTCCCCATGTCACCCCTGTCCCCCAATGTCCCTGTCCCCCAATGTCCCTGTCCCCCATCCTCGCCCCGCCCCCCGGGGGGAGGGGACAGATTGGGGACAACCCCCCTTCCCGGGAGTGCCCCACCCTGAACCCCCTGTCCCCATGTCACCCCTGTCCCCATCCTCTTTGAACCCCAGTGTCCTTGTCCCCCAATGTCCCTGAACCCCCTGTCCCCATGTCACCCCTGTCCCTCATCCTCCTTGTCCCCCAGTGTCCTTGACCTCCAGTGTCCCTGTCCCCTAATGTCCCTCATCCCTGGTGTCCCTGTCCCCCAACATCCCTGTCCCCCAACATCCCTGTCCCCCAATGTCCCTGTCCCCC
>NW_015091297.1:58411-63688 GCF_001431845.1 Calidris pugnax | reverse complement strand
GTCCCTAATATCCCTCTCCCCAGCATCACTTGTCCCAACATCCTTTTCCCCAGCATCCATGTCGCCAACATTCCTGGCCCTAATATCCCTGTCCCCAGCATCCCTGTCCCCAGCATCCCTGTCCCTAATATCCCTGTCCCCAGCATCCCTGTCCCTAATATCCCTGTCCCTAATATCCCTGTCCCTAATATCCCTGTCCCCAACATCTCTGTCCCCCAACATCCCTGTCCCCCAACATCCCTGACCCCTTGTTGTCCCCCCCCCAGCTGTGGGTCAAGGAGCGCCGGGCGCTGGCCGTGTCCACGGACCACGGAAAGGACCTGCCCTCGGTCCAGCTCCTCATCAAGAAGAACCAGGTGGGTCTGGGGCCACCACCGTGTCCCCTCCCACCCCTGGGGCCACCATGGCCCCAATGAGGTGGTCCTCCCCATCCCCAAGGCCACCTTTGTCCCCAAACAGGGGTTCCTCCCAAACCTGAGGCCACCATGTCCCCAATTGGGGGGTCCCACCACCATGGGAGGTCACCAATGTTGGGTTCCTACCATCCCTGGGGCCACCAATGTCCCCAACCAGGGGGTCCCACCACCATGGGGGGTCACCAGTGTTGGGTTCCCACCATCCCTGGAGCCTCCAATGTCCCCAAGGAGGAGGTCCCACCACCCTGGGGGCCACCAGTATCCCCTTTGGGGGGGTCCCACCATCTCACTGTCCCCATAGGGGGGTCCCACCACCCTGGGGACCACCACTGTCCCCCATAGAGTGGTCTCCCCATCCTGCTCTCCCAGATCTTGGGGGTCCCACCATCCCTGGGGAGGACCTGCCCTCGGTCCAGCTCCTCATCAAGAAGAACCAGGTGGGTCTGGGGCCACCACCGTGTCCCCTCCCACCCCTGGGGCCACCATGGCCCCAATGAGGTGGTCCTCCCCATCCCCAAGGCCACCTTTGTCCCCAAACAGGGGTTCCTCCCAAACCTGAGGCCACCATGTCCCCAATTGGGGGGTCCCACCACCATGGGAGGTCACCAATGTTGGGTTCCTACCATCCCTGGGGCCACCAATGTCCCCAACCAGGGGGTCCCACCACCATGGGGGGTCACCAGTGTTGGGTTCCCACCATCCCTGGAGCCTCCAATGTCCCCAAGGAGGAGGTCCCACCACCCTGGGGGCCACCAGTATCCCCTTTGGGGGGGTCCCACCATCTCACTGTCCCCATAGGGGGGTCCCACCACCCTGGGGACCACCACTGTCCCCCATAGAGTGGTCTCCCCATCCTGCTCTCCCAGATCTTGGGGGTCCCACCATCCCTGGGGACCACCAATGTCCCCAAGGAGGAGGTCCCACCACCCTGGGGGCCACCAGTATCCCCTTTGGGGGTGTCCCACCATCTCACTGTCCCCACGTGGGGGTCCCACCACCCTGGGGACCACCACTGTCCCTCATAGAGTGGACCCCCATCCTGCTCTCCCAGATCTTGGGGTCCCACCATCCCTGGGAGGCCACCAATGTCCCCAAGGAGGAGGTCCCACCACCCTGGGGGCCACCACTATCCCCTTTGGGGTGGTCCCCCCATCCTACTGTCCCCATGTTGGGGTCCCCCCACCCTGGGTGACCCCAGATGCTCACCCTCTGCCCCCCTTTCCCCTTTCTCTCCATCTCCAGACCCTCCAGAAGGAGCTCCAGGGCCACCAGCGACGGGTGGAGGAGCTCCTGGGGCGCAGCACCGGCGAGGGGGGCGACGCGTTTTCGGGGTTCCCCGCCGAAAGGGGGGTGCAGGAGCTGCGGGAGGCCTGGGGGGAGCTGCAGCTGCAGGCGGAGGAGCGACACCGACGTTTGGAGAAGGCCCTGGCCGCCCACCAGTTCCTGAGGGACGCCGCCGAGGCCGAAGCTTGGATGGGCGAGCAGGAGCTCCACATGTTGGCCCAGGAGAAAGCCAAGGTTTGAGGGGTCCCCCCCAAACCCCAAAACACGTCCTTCCTTGAGGTTGTCACCCCCCCCCAGACACCCCTTGAGGTGTTGTCCCACCCCACCATGTCTTGGTAGGACGAGTTGAGCGCCCAAGCCATGGTGAACAAGCACTTGGTGCTGGAGCAGGAGCTGAGGGATTACGCCCAGACCATCCAAGCGTTGGCGGCCCAAAGCCGGGACATGGTGACCAACGGGCACCCCGAGAGGTGGGGGGACAGGGGACAACCTGGGGGGGGAAGGGGAGGACCTGGGGGTGTTCCACTTGGGGGTTTGGGGGTCTCCTGTTACCTCCCGTCCCCGTATCTGTTGGTCCATGAGGTCCATGTCTCCTTGTTCCTTCATTCCATGAGGTCCCTGGGGTCCCGTCACCACCTCCCAACCCCATGGCCATCGTCCCATGAGGTCCCTGTCCCCCTGGTTCCTTCATCCCATGAGGTCCATGTCCTCCTGTCCCCCCGGTTCCTTCATCCCATGAGGTCCCTGTGGTCCTGTCACCACCTCCCAACCCCACGGCCATCGTCCCATGAGCTCCCTGTCCCCACACCCATCATCTCAAGATGTTCCTGTGTCCCTCATCACCTCCTGACCCCATACCCTTCATCCCACCAGCCCCCTATCCCCTCCTGTCCCTTCCTCCCAACTCCCAGCCCCACGTCCATCATCCCATGAGGTCCTTGTGTCTCCATCACCTTCTCCCAGCCCCACGTCCATCATCCCATGATGTCCCTGTGTCCCCATCACCACTTCCCTGCCCCATGTCCATCATCCCATGAGGTCCCTGTCCCTTCCTGTCCCCACACCCATCATCTCAAGATGTTCCTGTGTCCCTCATCACCTCCTGACCCCATACCCTTCATCCCACCAGCCTCCTATCCCTTCCTCCCACCTCCCACCCCCTCAAGACGTTGTCCCCCACCCCGTGTTGGGGGTTGGTGGCCGTTGTCCCCTTCGTGTGACATTGTCCCCCACCCCACAGCGAGCGTCTGGGGCTGCGCCAGGCCCAGGTGGAGAAGCTCTACGTGGGGCTGACGGAGCTGGCGGGGGAACGGCGGGGGGTCCTTCAGGAGCAGCAACGTCTCTGCCAGCTCCGCCGGGACCTGGACCACCTGGAGCAATGGGTCCAGGAGCGGGAGGTGGTGGCCGCGTCCCACGAGCTGGGGCAGGACTACGAGCATGTCACGGTACGGGGCAGGACACAACAGTGGTGGGGACAATAGAAGGTGGTGGCCCCTCTGTCCCCAAGGTTGTCCTTCTCCTGGCAGAGGGAGGTGGGATGAATTATGGAGGTTCTGGTGGGGTGGGGTGGCCCCTGGGTCCCCAAAATGCCACCCCTGACACCTGGGGTGACCCCCGTGTCCCTCAAAGGCCATCTCCAACTCTTAGGGTGTCCCCAAAGTGCCATCTCCAAGAGGTAAGGTGGCCCTAAAATGTCCTCCAGATGCCACCCCTGACACCTGGGGTGTCCCTCAAAGGCCATCTCCAACGTGTGGGGTGTCCCCTCTGACCCTAAAATGTCCCCCAAAAGCCATCCTAGACACATGAGGTGTCTCCTGGGTCTCCAAGATGTCCCCAAAATGCCACCCCTGACACTTCTTGCATCAATTATGGGAATTCTCATGGGATGGGGTGTCTCCTGTGACCCCAAAATGTCCCCCAAAAGCCATCCTAGACACATGAGGTGCCTCCTGGGTCCCCAAGATGTCCCCAAAATGCCATCCTAGACACTTCTTGCATCAATTATGGAAGTTCTCATGGGCCGGGGTGTCCCCTGGGTCCCCAAAATGTCCCCAAAAAGCCATCCTAGACACATGAGGTGCCTCCTGGTTCTCCAAGATGTCCCCAAAATACCATCCTAGACACATGAGGTGTCCCCTGTGACCCCAAAATGTCCCCCAAAAGCCATCCTAGACACACGAGGTGTCCCCTGGGTCCCCAAGATGTCCCCCAAATGCCACCTTTGAGACTTCTTGCATCAATGATGGGAATTCTCATGGGATGTGACCCCAAGATGCCATCCTAGACACACGGGGTGTCCCTTGTGACTCCAAAATGTCCCCCAAAAGCCATCCTAGACACATGAGGTGCCTCCTGGGTCTCCAAGATGTCCCCAAAATGCCACCCCTGACACTTCTTGGATAAATTATGGGCATTCTGATGGAAGGGGGTGTCCTCAAAATGCCTCTGCCCCCCCAACTCCAGATGCTGCGGGAGAAGTTCCGGGAGTTTTCGCGGGACACCAGCAGCATAGGGCAGGAGCGGGTGGACGCGGCCAACGGGTTGGCGGACGCCCTCATCGCCGCCGGCCACTCGGAGAACGCCACGGTGGCCGAGTGGAAGGATGGGCTCAACGAGGCTTGGGCCGACCTGCTGGAGCTGATGGACACCCGCTCCCAGATGTTGGCGGCTTCCTACGAGCTCCAACGTTTCTTCCACGATGCCCGGGAGACCTTGGCCCAGATCCGGGAGAAGCAGCAGGGTTTGCCCGAGGAGGTGGGCAGGGACCTCAACACGGCGGAGGCCATGCAACGCCTCCACAGCGCCTACGAGCACGACATCCAGGCCCTCAGCGCCCAGGTGAGGGGCAGTGGGGGGGACGTGGAGAGGTGGGGTGGCGTGGGGAGGTGGTATGGGGACGTAGGGTGACGTGGGGAGATGGTATGGGACGTGGGGAGATGGTGTGGGGAGGTGGGGTGGTGTGGGGAGATGGTGTGGGGAGGTGGGGAGATGGTGGACATGGTATGGGGATATGGGGTGGTGTGGGGAGATGGTGTGGGACGTGGGGAGATGGTGAGGGAGACGTGGGGTGGTGTGGAGACATGGTATGGAACGTGGGGAGATGGTTGTGGGGACATGGGGAGATGGTACGGAGATGTGGGGTGGTGTGGGGCCGTGGGGTGGTGGGACGTGACATGGGGAGATGGTGTGGGGCCATGGGGTGGAGATGTGGGGCCGTGGGGTGAGGACACGGGGACACGGTGCCCCATGGGGACATCATGGTGTGTGGTGGGGACACCATGTGGGTGGCGAGGGGACATGGTTGCCCCCCAAGACCCACAGTTGCCCCCCCTGGACCCACAGTTGCCCCCCAGTCCCCATTGCTGGCCCATGGGGGGCCAGTAGTTGCCCCCCGAGGCCTCCCCCCTCTCCAGGCCCCTGGTGGCAGCCATCTTGACTAGGCCTCAATTTTATTTTATCCACTTTCAGTGGCCCAAACTCCTCGTTCGCTGGCCCAAAACCCACCCGCCCCCATGTGTGGCAAGTGCAGGAGGATGTGGGGCAACTGGCCACCATCGCTGGCCCGGGGGGGGGGGGG
>NW_015091297.1:56273-58309 GCF_001431845.1 Calidris pugnax | reverse complement strand
CCCCCCCCCCATCATTGTGGCAAGTACCGGAGGACGTGGGGCAACTGGCCCCCGTCGCTGGCCCGTGGGGGGCCAGTAGTTGCCCCCCGAGGCCTCCCCATGGGTTCCCCCTCCCCAGGGCCTTGGAGGCCGCCATCTTGACTAGGCCTCAATTTTATTTTATCCACTTTTGGTGGCCCAAAATCCTCGTTCACTGGCCCAAAAGCCACCCCCCTGACACGTGGCACGTGCAGGAGGACGTGGGGCAACTGGCCACCCAGCCCCCATCACTGGCCAATGTGGGGGGGGTCCAGTAGTTGCCCTCCAAGGCCTCCCCCTTCCCCAGGCCCCTGGTGGCAGCCATCTTGACTAGGCCTCAATTTTATTTAATCCACTTTTGGTGGCCCAAACTCCTCATTTGATGGCCCATTTTTTTCCCCCCCACACCCCAAAACAGGTGCGGCAAGTGCAGGAGGACGCGGGGCGACTGGCCAAGGCCTACGCCGGGGAGAAGGCGGCCGAGATCCGTCGGCAGGAGCAGGCCGTCAGCCAGGCCTGGGCCCAGCTGCGGGGCAGCAGCCATGGCCGCCGCCGCCTCCTCCTCGACACCGTCGACAAGTTCCGCTTCTTGAAGGCGGTCAGGGACCTCCTGCTCTGGATGGACGGCGTCCGCCTGCAGATCGAGGGCCAGGAGAGGCCGCGGTGAGGGGACGCGGCCCCGCTGTCACCCCCCTGGCCCCGTGGGGGGCCATGTCCCCCCCTGTCACCCTCCATCCCCATCATCATCATCCCATGGGGGCCATCTCCATCGTCCCACAAGGTCCATGTCCCCTCCTGTCCCCTCATGTCCCCATTTCCATCATCCCACAAGGTCCATGTCCCCTCCTGTCCCCATCTCCATCGTCCCATGAGGTCCATGTCCCCCCCTGTCCCCTCCTTCCCCATCATCATCATCCCATGGGGGCCATCTCCATCACCCCAGGAGGTCCATGACACCTGTGTCCCCTCCTGTACCCATCTCCATCATCCCATGAGGTCCCTGTCTCCTCCTGTCCCCTCCTGTTCTCCATCATCATCATCCCATGAGGTCCATGTCCCCCCCATCACCTCCTTTCCCCATCTCCATCATCGCATGAGGTCCATGTCCCCCCTGTCACCTCCGTCCCCATCATCATCATCCTATGGGGGCCATCTCCATCGTCCCACAAGGTCCATGTCCCCTCCTGTCCCCACCTTCATCACCCCACGAGGTCCATGTCCCCTCTGTCCCCACCTCCATCACCCCACGATCTCCACACCCCCTTCCATGTGTCCAGGAGGATCTCAGGGGTTGGTGGTGGTGGCGTTGTGTCCCCCCACCCCTTGGTGACAGTGTCCTCCCCCGTGTGTCCCCCAACCTCCTCAGGGATGTGTCCTCGGCCGACCTGGTCATCAAGAACCACCAGAGCATCAAGGCGGAGGTGGATGCCCGGGCCGACAGCTTCCAGGCCTGCGTGGCCATGGGCAACGCGCTGCTGGACAAGGGCCACTACGCGGCCGACAAGGTGGGTGGCACCTGTCCCCTTGTCCCCCTGTCCCCCTGTCCCTGTGTCCCCCTGTCCCCATGTTCCTGTCTCCATCCCTGTGTCTCCATCCCCATGTTCCTGTCTCCATCCCCACGTTCCCATCTCCATGTCCCTTTGTCCCCTTGTCCCTCTGTCCTCCTGTCCCCATGTTCATGTCCCCATGTCCCCATGTCCCCATCCCTGTGTCTTCATCCCCATGTTCCTGTCTCCATCACCATGTTCCCATCTCTGTGTCCCCTTGTCCCTCTGTCCCCATGTTCCTCTCTCCATCCCCGTGTTTCCATCTCTGTGTCCCTGTGTCCCCATCCCCATGTCCCCCTGTCCCCCATCTCTGTCCCCCCATCCCCATGTCCCCATCTCTGTCCCTGTGTCCCCCTGTCCTCATGCCCCCATATCCCAGTGTCTCCATGTCCTGATGTCCCGATATCTCTGTTTACCAGTGTCCCCATGTCCTGATGTCCTGGTGTCCCCATGTCCCGGTGTCCCCGGGTC
>NW_015091297.1:54149-55057 GCF_001431845.1 Calidris pugnax | reverse complement strand
GGGGGACCCTGGCAGGCTGAGAACTGGCGGGTTCGGTGCATATAATGAGCCCTGTCGTGGTCAGGTGCTGAGAACTGGTGCTTTCGGTGCATGTAATGAGCATCCAGTGCAGAGAACTGGCAGTTTCAGTGCATGTAACGAGTCTCTCCAGGTCCCAGCGCTGAGGACTGGGGCACTCGGTGCATGTAATGAGCTTCCAGTGCTGAGAACTGGTGCTTTCAGTGCATGTAATGAGCTTCCAGTGCAGAGAACTGACGATTTCAGTGCATGTAATGAGTCCCCTGAGTCCCAGTGCTGAGGCCTGATGTTCTTGGTGCATGTAATGACCCCCCCTCTGCGTCCCAGTGCTGAGGACTGGTGCTTTCGGTGCATGTAATGAGCATCCGGTGCTGAGAACTGGCGATTTCAGTGCATGAAATGGGTCTCTCCAGGTCCTGGTGCTGAGAACTGGCAGTTTCAGTGCATGTAATGAGCCCTGTCATGGTCAGGTGCTGAGGACTGGTGCTTTCAGTGCATGTAATGAGCTTCCAGTGCAGAGAACTGGCGATTTCAGTGCATGTAATGAGTCCCCTGAGTCCCAGTGCTGAGGCCTGACGTGCTTGGTGCATGTAATGACCCTCCCTCTGCGTCCCAGTGCTGAGAACTGGTGCTTTCGGTGCATGTAATGAGCATCCGGTGCTGAGAACTGGCGATTTCAGTGCATGTAATGAGTCCCCTGAGTCCCAGTGCTGAGGCCTGACACACTCAGTGCATGAATGACCCCCCCCAATGCAGTTGTGACCCCCCCAATTCACAACTGACCCCCCCCGATTCACAACTGACCCCCCCGGAGCTGAGCCCTGACACACTCAGTGCACAAATGACCCCCCCCAATTCACACTTGACCCCCCCAATTCACAACTGACCCC
>NW_015091297.1:49259-49825 GCF_001431845.1 Calidris pugnax | reverse complement strand
GAGGGAGTAGTATCACTAGAAAAGGGTGGACTGGGAGCACTGGGAGGGACTGGGAGGCAACTGGGAGATACTGGGAAGGTGGCTAGGAGCACTGGGAGGGAGTGGGACAAGACTGGGAGCAACTGGGAGGGACTGGGAAGGACTGGAAGAGTGTGGGAGGGGACTGGGATGGGACTGGGGGGGACTGGGAGGGGATGGGAAGGGACTGGAATGGAACTGGGAGCAACTGGGATGGGACTGGGAGTGACTGGGATGAACTGGGAGGGAGTGGGACAAGACTGGGAGCAACTGGGATGGACTGGGATTGACTGAGAGGGAACTGCCCATCCGCCATCAATGGTCGGCGAAATCCTCAATGGACCCTCTCTGGCCCCGCCCCCTTTCCCCCCGGCTCCTGATTGGCTGCGCCGCCTTCGTGGGCGTATCCCTTTTGTACGCGGCTTCAAGGAGAGCGGGGGGAGGAGCTTGATTTGACGGACAGCGTCGCGGACCAATGAGAAGGCGGGAGGCGGGAGGCCCGGCCGGCTGAAGCGCGGCCGCCATTTTGTGTGGGGACCGCGCGGCCG
>NW_015091297.1:40555-48560 GCF_001431845.1 Calidris pugnax | reverse complement strand
GGGGGTTTTGTGGCGATTTTGGGTGGTTTTGTGAGGATTTGAGAGGTTTTTGTGAGGATTTGCGATGGTTTGGGGTGTTTTCGTCACGGCCCTGCCGAGGGGGGGGGCGGAGAAAAATGGGGTGTTTGTGAGAGGAATTTGGGGGGGCAGAGGCCTGAGGGGGGGGAACAGGATTTTTGGGGTGTTTTGTGAGGATTTTGGGGGTTTTGTGGCGATTTGAGAAGTTTTTGGGTGGATTCGGGATGGTTTGGGGTGTTGTCGTCACGGCCCTGCCGGGGGGGGGCAGAAAAAATGGGGGGAGAGGGAGTTCCTGGGTCCTGGAACCTGCTCTTGGCCACCAGAAGGTCCATGGAGGTTCCTCAGAGGGTCCCTAGAAGGTCCCTGGACGATGTGGGGGGGCTTCTCCTGGGGCAGGAGACGTAGTTATGGGTCCGACCTCTTCTTGGGGGGGGGTTCCTAAGTTGAACCCCCACCCTGTGACCCCCCCCCAGGCTGGGTGAGATGGTGAAGGTGCCCCAGAGAGTCCATTGAGGTTCCTCAGAGGGTCCCCAGAAGGTCCCTGGAGGTCAGGGCTGGTTTCCTCTGGCCCTTTCTGGGGCGGGAGACGTAGTTATGGGTCCAACCTCTTCTTGGGGGGGGGTTCCTCAGCTGAACCCCAACCCTGTGACCCCCCCCCAGGCTGGGCGAGATGGTGATGGTGCCCCAGAGAGTCCATTGAGGTTCCTCAGAGGGTCCCCAGAAGGTCCCCAGAGGTCATGGCTGGTTTCCTCTGGCCCTTCCTGGGGCAGGAGACGTAGTTATGGGTTCTACCTCTTCTTGGGGGGGTTCCTCAGCTGATTCCCCCCCTGCAGAGAGTCCATTGAGGTTCCTCAGAAGGTCCCCAGAAGGTCCCTGGAGGTCAGGGCTGGTTTCCTCTGGCCCTTTCTGGGGCGGGAGATGTGGTTATGGGTTCTACCTCTTCTTGGGGGGGGTTCCACAGCTGATTCCCACTCCCCCCACCCCCAGGCTGGGCGAGATGGTGAAGCTTTTCATCGGGAACCTGCCGCGGGAGGCGACGGAGCAGGAGATCCGCTCCCTCTTCGAACAGTACGGGAAGGTTTTGGAGTGCGACATCATCAAAAACTACGGCTTCGTCCACATCGAGGACAAGACGGCGGCCGAGGACGCCATCAGGAACCTCCACCACCATAAGCTCCACGGGGTGTGCATCAACGTGGAGGCCAGCAAGAACAAGAGCAAAGCTTCTACCAAACTCCACGTGGGCAACATCAGCCCGGCTTGTACCAATTTGGAGCTCCGAGCCAAATTCGAAGAGTATGGCCCCGTCATCGAATGCGACATCGTTAAGGATTACGCCTTCGTCCACATGGAGAGGGCGGAGGACGCCGTGGAGGCCATCCGGGGTTTGGACAACACCGAGTTTCAAGGTGACGCCGGCGTCTCGGGGTGTTGGGAACTGGGTGGGGTTGGGTTTTATGGTGGGTTTTCTTTGGAGGGGTGGGGAGGGAGAGGTTTTGGAGGGATTTTTGAGGGGTGTCTGTTGGGTTTTCCCCCATAATTAGAAGTTTGAAGGTGCCATCAGGCTCCGGTGGCGAAGGTAGTTGGGTTTTTTGACCATTCCAGGTCAACAAGGGCCATCTTCGTTGAGTTTTTGGACCATCCCAGTTCAACCAGGACCATCTGGTTGGGTTTTTTGACTCTTCCAGGTCAACAAGGGCCATTTTGGTTGAGTTTTGGACCATCCCAGTTCAACCAGTACCGTTTTGGTTGGATTTTTGACTTTTCCAGGTCAACAAAGACCATTTTCCTTGAGTTTTTGACCATTCCAGTTCAACCAGTACCAGGTGGTTGGGTTTTTTGACCATTCCAGGTCAACAAGGGCCATTTTCGTTGAGTTTTTGGACCATCCCAGTTCAACCAGGACCATCTGGTTGGGTTTTTTGATACTTCCAGCTCAACCAGTGCCATTTTGGTTGGGTTTTTGACCATTCCAGCTCAACCAGGACCATCTGGTTGGGTTTTTGGACCATCCCAGTTCAACCAGTACAGTTTTGGTTGGGTTTTTGCTCAACAAGGGCCCCTGTGGTTGGGTTTTTTGACCATTCCAGGTCAACAAGGGCCATTTTCGTTGAGTTTTTGGACCATCCCAGTTCAACCAGGACCATCTGGTTGGGTTTTTTGATACTTCCAGCTCAACCAGTGCCATTTTGGTTGGGTTTTTGACCATCTTACTTCAACCGGGACCATCTGGTTGGGTTTTTGGACCATCCCAGTTCAACCAGTACAGTTTTGGTTGGGTTTTTGCTCAACAAGGGCCCCTGTGGTTGGGTTTTTTGACCATTCCAGGTCAACAAGGGCCATTTTGGTTGGGTTTTTAACCATTCCAGCTCAACCAGTACCATCTGGTTGGGTTTTTTGATACTTCCAGCTCAACTAGTGCCATTTTGGTTGGGTTTTTGACCATTCCAGGTCAACAAGGGCCATTTTTGTTGAGTTTTTGGACCATTCCAGTTCAACCAGTACCATCTGGTTGGGTTTTTTGATACTTCCAGCTCAACTAGTGCCATTTTGGTTGGGTTTTTGACCATTCCAGGTCAACAAGGGCCATTTTGGTTGGGTTTTTAACCATCCCAGCTCAACCAGTACCATCTGGTTGGGTTTTTTGATACTTCCAGCTCAACTAGTGCCATTTTGGTTGGGTTTTTGACCATTCCAGGTCAACAAGGGCCATTTTTGTTGAGTTTTTGGACCATTCCAGTTCAACCAGTACCATCTGGTTGGGTTTTTGACTCTTCCAGGTCAACGAGGCCCATTTTGGTTGGTTTTTTTTGACTCTTCCAGCCCAACCGATGCCACTTCAGTTGGGTTTTTGACTCTTCCAGCTCAACGAGGCCCATTTTGGTTGGTTTTTTTTGACTCTTCCAGCCCAACCGATGCCACTTCAGTTGGGTTTTTGACTCTTCCAGCTCAACGAGGGCCATTTTGGTTGGTTTTTTTGACCCTTCCAGCTCAACCAGTTCCATTTTGGTTGAGTTTCTGCTCAACGAGGGCCATTTTGGTTGAATTTTTGACTCTTCCAGCCCAACCAGTGCCACTTCAGTTGGGTTTTGACTCTTCCAACTCAACGAGGGCCATCTCAGTTGAGTTTTTTTGACCCTTCCAGCCCAACCAGTGCCATTTTGGTTGAATTTTTGACCCTTCCAGCCCAACCAGTGCCATTTCAGTTGGGTTTTTTGACCCTTCCAGCTCAACCAGTTCCATTTTGGTTGAGTTTCTGCTCAACGAGGGCCATTTTGGTTGAATTTTTGACTCTTCCAGCCCAACCAGTGCCATTTCAGTTGGGTTTTTTGACCCTTCCAGCTCAACGAGGGCCATCTCAGTTGGGTTTTTGACTCTTCCAGCCCAACCAGTGCCACTTCAGTTGGGTTTTGACTCTTCCAACTCAACGAGGGCCATCTCAGTTGAGTTTTTTTGACCCTTCCAGCCCAACCAGTGCCATTTTGGTTGAATTTTTGACCCTTCCAGCCCAACCAGTGCCATTTTGTTGGTTTTTTGACCCTTCCAGGTCAACAAGAGCCATTTTGGTTGTTTTTTTTGACCCTTCCAGCTCAACCAATTCCATTTTGGTTGAGTTTCTGCTCAACGAGGGCCATTTTGGTTGGGTTTTTTGACTCTTCCAGCCCCACCAGTGCCACTCTGGTTGGGTTTTGACTCTTCCAACTCAACGAGGGCCATCTCAGTTGGGTTTTTTGACCCTTCCAGCTCAACGAGTACCATTTCCATTGGGTTTTCCACCCTTCCAGCTCTACCCAACGCCGGACCGTGACGGCCCCTTCGCCGTTTGCCGGCGCCAGGGCGATAAAAGGGGGGGGGATTTAGGGGGAGGTGTTTGGAGGACGGGACTGATCCATCTTTGACTTAACCCAGCAACGGCCGCACGCCCCCCCAGCAGGAGGATCTCGACGGTGAAGCCCCAACTCTTGTGCCGAAAGCCGCTGCCGGGCTGTGCCGCCGGCGCGGCGTGAAGCCAGGCTTCCTCCTGCCTGGTAAGAGGTTGAGCCGGAGGCGCCGCATCCCCGCGCCGGCCCGCGTCCTCGCCGGCGGCGTCGCTCGCTCGGGCTCTTTCCCGTTTTGCCGCTTTTCCGCACCAAAAACAAACAAAAAACCCACACAAACCCCCCCGAAAACGACACAACGACGAACCGCGGCGCGGGGCGCTTTTTCTTTTTTTTTGTTGTTGTTGTTTTTTGGTGTCATTTTTCTTTTTTTTTTAAGTTTTTTGGGGTTTTTTATTTTTTTTAAATGCTTTTTTCCAAACTTCCTTCTCGTCGCCGCGGATTTCCAGCTCCGGACTCTCTCGGTGTTTTGGGTTTTTTTTTGGTTTTTTTTTTGGTTTTTTTTTTGGTTTTTTTTTTTTTGATTCGGTGCCGGATCTTCTAGTTCTTCACCCCAAAAAAAAAATATTTCTCTCGCCGGTTTCTTCGCTTTTGGGGGGATTCGCTCGCCCCCCCACACCCCCTTTTTTCCGGCGTTTTCACCCCAAAAAACCAACCGAACGCAAACTCTTCTCCGGTCGTTGCCGCGGGCGGTGAATCCGGCCTCGTTATCCCGACGCCGCGGAAGCGTTTTCCGGCGGGAAGCTTTGCCGTTGAGAACGGGGGCTAACGGTTGCCGGTGGCAAGCTGCGCGCCGCTGGAGTTGCCGCTGGGCTGATTGGTCGGAATCCAGCCCGGGACAAGCTGGAGGGCTTGGTAGCCAACGGGGCTACCGTTGGTCGGTTGAGTTGCTAGAGCCCAGCCCGGTGATCTGCGGGGTTACCGGTTGCCCGTGTGGCCAGTTGAGTTGCCAGAGTCCAACCCGGTGATCCCTGGAATCCAGCCCGGGACAAGCTGGAGGGCTTGGTAGCCAACGGGGCTACCGTTGGTCGGTTGAGTTGCTAGAGCCCAGCCCGGTGATCTGCGGGGTTACCGGTTGCCCGTGTGGCCAGTTGAGTTGCCAGAGTCCAACCCGGTGATCCCTGGGGCTACCAGTGGCCGGTTGAGTTGCCAGAGTCTGGTCTGGTGATCCTTGGGGCTACCAGTGGCCCGTTGAGTTGCCAGAGGCCAGCTTGGTAGCCCACGGGGCTACCGTTGGTCAGTTGAGTCCAGAGGCCAGCCTGGTGATCCTGGGGGCTACTGGTGGCCAGTTGAGTTGCCTGGCCCTGACCTGGCCCAGGTAGCCCTTGGTGATCCCTGGGGGCTACCGGTGGCCGGTTGAGTTGCCAGAGGCCAGCTTGGTAGCCCACGGGGCTACCGGTGGTCGGTTGAGTTGCCAGAGTGGCCTGGTGATCCTGGGGGCTACCAGTGGCCAGTTGAGTTGCCAGAGGCCAGCTTGGTAGCCCACGGGGCTACTGTTGGTCGGTTGAGTTGCCAGAGCCCAGCTTGGTGATCTGCAGGGCTACTGGTTGCCGGTGCGGCCAGTTGAGTTGCCAGAGCCCAGACTGGTGATCCATGGGGCTACTGGTGGCCAGCGTGACCAGTTGAGTTGCCAGAGGCCAGACTGGTGATCCCTGGGGCTACTGGTTGCCGGTGTGGCCAGTTGAGTTGCCAGAGTCCAGCCCGGTGATCCTGGGGGCTACTGGTGGCCGGTGTGACCAGTTGAGTTGCCAGAGTCCAACTCCATGATCCCTGGGGCTACCGTTGGTCGGTTGAGTTGCCAGAGTGGCCTGGTGATCTTGGGGGCTACCAGTGGCCGGTTGAGTTGCCAGAGGCCAGCTTGGTAGCCCACGGGGCTACCGTTGGTCGGTTGAGTTGCTAGAGTCCAACCCCATGATCCCTGGGGCTACTGGTGGCCAGTTGAGTTGCCAGAGCCCAGCCTGGTGATCCCTGGGCTACTGGTGGCCAGCGTGACCAGTTGAGTTGCCTGGCCTTGGCCAGCCCCAGGTAGCCCTTGGCCATCCCTGTGGCTACCAGTTGAGTTGGTAGACCTTGACCTGGCCCAGGTAGCCCTTGGTGATCCCTATGGCCACCACTTGAGTAGCCACAACCCGCTGTGCCCGAGGTAGCCCTTAGTGATCTCTGTGGCCACCAGTTGAGTTGGTAGCCCTTGACCTGCCCCAGGTAGCCCTTGGTGATCCCTGTGGCCACCACTTGAGTTGGTAAACCTTGGCCATCCCTGTGGCTACCACTTGAGTTGGCAGAGCCTGGCCTAGCCCAGGTAGCCCTTGGTGATCCCTATGGCCACCAGTTGAGTTGGTAGCCCTTGACCTGCCCCAGGTAGCCCTTGGTGATCCCTATGGCCACCAGTTGAGTTGGTAGCCCTTGACCTGCCCCAGGTAGCCCTTGGTGATCCCTATGGCCACCAGTTGAGTTGGTAGCCCTTGACCTGCCCCAGGTAGCCCTTGGTGATCCCTATGGCCACCAGTTGAGTTGGTAGCCCTTGACCTGCCCCAGGTAGCCCTTGGTGATCCCTATGGCCACCAGTTGAGTTGGTAGCCCTTGACCTGCCCCAGGTAGCCCTTGGTGATCCCTGTGGCCACCAGTTGAGTTGGTAGCCCTTGACCTGCCCCAGGTAGCCCTTGGAGATCCCTGTGGCCACCACTTGAGTTGGTAGCCCTTGGTGATCCCTGTGGCCACCAGTTGAGTTGGTAGCCCTTGACCTCCCCCAGGTAGCCCTCGGCGATCCCTCTGGCCACCACTTGAGTTACCTGGCCCTGGCTTAGCCCAGGTAGCCCTTGGTGATCCCTGTGGCCACCAGTTGAGTTGGTAGCCCTTGGCCATCCCTGTGGCTACCAGTTGAGTTGGTAGCCCTTGGCCATCCCTGTGGCTACCAGTTGAGTTGGTAGCCCTCGACCTTCCCCAGGTAGCCCTTGGTGATCCCTGTGGCCACCACTTGAGTTACCTGGCCCAAGTAGCCCTTGGTGATCCCTATGGCCACCAGTTGACTTGGTAGCCCTCAACCTTCCCCAGGTAGCCCTCGGTGATCCCTCTGGCCACCCCTTGAGTAGCCACAACCCGTTGTGCCTGAGGTAGACCTTGGCCATCCCTATGGCCACCAGTTGAGTTGGTAGCCCTCAACCTCCCCCAGGTAGCCCTTGGTGATCCCTATGGCTACCAGTTGAGTTGGTAGCCCTTGACCTGCCCCAGGTAGCCCTTGGTGATCCCTGTGGCCACCACTTGAGTTACCTGGCCCAAGTAGCCCTTGGTGATCCCTATGGCCACCAGTTGACTTGGTAGCCCTCAACCTTCCCCAGGTAGCCCTCGGTGATCCCTCTGGCCACCCCTTGAGTAGCCACAACCCGTTGTGCCTGAGGTAGACCTTGGCCATCCCTATGGCCACCAGTTGAGTTGGTAGCCCTCAACCTCCCCCAGGTAGCCCTTGGTGATCCCTATGGCTACCAGTTGAGTTGGTAGCCCTTGACCTGCCCCAGGTAGCCCTTGGTGATCCCTGTGGCCACCACTTGAGTTACCTGGCCCTGGGCTGGCCCAGGTAGCCCTTGGTGATCCCTGTGGCCACCAGTTGAGTTGCTTGGCCCAAGTAGCCATTGGTGATCCCTGTGGCCACCACTTGAGTTACCTGGCCCAAGTAGCCCTTGGTGATCCCTATGGCCACCAGTTGACTTGGTAGCCCTCAACCTTCCCCAGGTAGCCCTCGGTGATCCCTCTGGCCACCCCTTGAGTAGCCACAACCCGTTGTGCCTGAGGTAGACCTTGGCCATCCCTATGGCTACCAGTTGAGTTGGTAGACCTCGACCTGCCCCAGGTAGCCCTCGGCGATCCCTCTGGCCACCACTTGACTTGGTAGCCCTTGACCTTCCCCAGGTAGCCCTGGGCGATCCCTCTGGCCACCAGTTGAGTAGCCACAACCCCATTGTACCCGAGGTAGACCTGGCAGCTCGCCGGGCTGGGCTCCCAGTTGGCCGGGCCGTTGGGAGGTGCTGGTTTGGGAGGTCAAAGGTTGGGTTGGGGGGGACACCAACCACGATGGCTAGTGGTAGCCACGTCTTGACGGGTCCTCCCCTCCCCCC
>NW_015091297.1:37074-40287 GCF_001431845.1 Calidris pugnax | reverse complement strand
GCCACGAGTGGGGGGTTGGTAGCCACGAGTGGGGGGTTGGTAGCCACGGGTTGTGGAGGGGGAGGAGGAGGAGGAGGAAGGAAGGGGGGTGTTGGGGGTCTCTCTTTGCCTCGTCCCACTGGACACCGAGATGGAGGTGATGGGGGAGGAGTAGGATGCTTCCTGGTTGTTAATTAGCCCGGCTGTTAATTGGGGTAGACAGGGAGGGGCTATCGTGCCGGCTCGACATCATTATAATTGGTTTTGGTGCTTTCTGGCTGCTAATTAGCACTGGTTTTAATTAGCGCAGGCAGGGAGGAGCCATTGCGCCACCCTGGCACCACCATAATCAGTTCTGGTGCCTTCCAGCTGTTAATTAGCCCGGCTGTTAATTGGCGTAGTCAGGGAGGAGCTATCGCGCCAGCCTGGCATCATTATAATTGGTTCTGGTGCTTTCTGGCTGCTAATTAGCACTGGTTTTAATTAGAATAGCCGAGGACGAGCCATTGTCCCAGCCCAGTATCACCAAATTTAGTGCCGGTGCCTTCCGGCTGTTAATTAGCCCAGCTGTTAATTGGCGTAGTCAGGGAGGAGCTATCGCGCCAGCCTGGCATCATTATAATCAGTTCTGGTGCTTTCTGGCTGCTAATTAGTGCTGGTTTTAATTAGCGCAGGTGGGGAGGAGCCATCGCGCCAGCCCAGCATCATTATAATCGGTTCTGGTGCTTTCTGGCTGTTAATTAGCCCAGCTGTTAATTGGGATAGTTAGGGAGGAGCCATCGCGCCACCCCGGCATCACCAAATTTAGTGCTTCTGGCTGTTAATTAGCCCGGCTGTTAATTAGGGGAGTTAGGGAGGAGCCATCGCGCTGGCCCGGTATCATTATAATCATATCTGGTGCCTTCCGGCTGTTAATTAGCCCGGCTGTTAATTGGGGGAGTTAGGGAGGGGCTATTGTGCCAGCTCGGTATCATTATAATAATATCTGGTGCCTTCTGGCTGTTAATTAGCCCGGCTGTTAATTGGGAGAGTTAGGGAGGAGCTATCGTGCCAGCTCGGCATCATTATAATTGGTTCTGGTGCCATCCGGCTGTTAATTAGCCCGGCTGTTAATTGGCATAGTCACGGAGGAGCTATCGTGCCAGCCCAGCATCACCAAATTTAGTGCTACTGCCTTTCGGTTGCTAATTAGCCCGGCTGTTAATTAGCACAGGTGGGATTAGCGCAGCCAAGGAGGAGCCATCATTATAATCTTATCTGGTGCTTTCTGGCTGCTAATTAGCACTGGTTTTAATTAGCGCAGGCAGGGAGGAGCCATTGCGCCACCCTCCCACCACCATAATCACTTCTAGTGCCCTCCAGCTGTTAATTAGCCCGGCTGTTAATTGGCGTAGTCAGGGAGGAGCTATCGTGCCAGCCCAGCATCATTATAATCATATCTGGTGCTTTCTGGCTGCTAATTAGTGCTGGTTTTAATTAGCATAGCTAGGGAGGAGCCATCATGCCACCCTGGCATCACCAAATTTAGTGCTGGTGCCTTTTGGCTGTTAATTAGCCCAGCTGTTAATTAGCCCAGCTGTTAATTGGGATAGGGAGGAGCTATCGTGCCAGCCTGGCATCATTATAATCATATCTGGTGCCTTCTGGCTGCTAATTAGCCCGGCTGTTAATTGGGAGAGTCAGGGAGGGGCTATCGTGCCAGCTCGACATCATTATAATCGGTTCTGGTGCTTTCTGGCTGCTAATTAGTGCTGGTTTTAATTAGCATAGCTAGGGAGGAGCCATCGCGCCAGCCTGGCACCACCATAATTAGTTCTGGTGCCTTCTGGCTGTTAATTAGCGCTGGTTTTAATTAATGGAGGTAGTAACAAGACCTAGTGCCAGCCTGGCATCACTATAATCATATCTGGTGCCTTCTGGCTGTTAATTAGCCCGGCTGTTAATTAGCCCGGCTGTTAATTGGTGTAGTTAGGGAGGAGCTATCGTGCCAGCCCGGCATCACTATAATCAGTTCTGGTGCCTTTTGGTTGTTAATTAGCACTGGTTTTAATTAGCACAGCCAGGGAGGAGCCATCACGCCACCCTGGCATCACTGTAATCAGTTCTGGTGCCTTTCGGTTGCTAATTAGTGCTGGTTTTAATTAATGCAGCAACTAATGAGACCTATTGCCAGCCTGGCACCACCATAATCGGTTCTGGTGCCTTCCGGCTGTTAATTATCCCGGCTGTTAATTAGCACAGGTGGTGGGATGAGCCATCGAGCCACCCTGGCATCACCAAATTTAGTGCTTCTGGCTGTTAATTAGCCCAGCTGTTAATTAGGATAGTTAGAGAGGAGCTATCGTGCTAGCTCGGCATCACCATAATCAGTTCTGGTGGCTTTCGGTTGCTAATTAGCACTGGTTTTAATTAATGCAGCCACTAATGAGAGCTAGTGCCAGCCTGGCACCACCATAATCAGTTCTGGTGCCTTCTGGCTGCTAATTAGCCCGGCTGTTAATTAGTGCAGCCAGTAACGAGCCATCGTGTCAGCTCTGCTGCCTTCGGGGTGAGCTGTTAATTAGTCCTGCTCTTAATTAGCGCAGCCAGTGACGAGCCATCGTGCCATCTCGGCACCACCGTAATCAGTGCTGGTGCCTTTCCATTGCTAATTAGCGCTGGTTTTAATTAACACAGCCGATAACGAGCCCTGGTCGTTAGCCCCGTCACGATCGATGCTGGTGCCTTTGGGGTGAGCTGTTAATTAATTAGCACGGTTTATTAATTACCGCAGCCGGTGACGAGCCCTCCCGATGGGTGCCGGTGGTTCTCTCTCCTTCGGGTTGAGGTGTTAATTAACGCGGCTCTTAATTAGTGCCCTTGTGTCCTCCCGGTGTTAATGGTGGTTCGTTGTCCTTTGGGGGTGAGGTTTTAATTAACCGCGGGTATTAATTAACCGCGGGGTCTTAATTAAGGCAGCCAAAGAGCCTTGTCGATGCTGGTTCTTTGCTTTCCTTCAGGCTGTTAATTACGGAGGCTTTTTAATTAGCCATCATTTTAATTAGCCATGATTTTAATTAGCGCGGCCGGTGACGAGCCCTCGTGCCATCCCAGTGAGCTCTTAATTAGCGCTGCTGTTAATTAATGCAGCCATCACCGGTGCTACGGGTGGGTCCCTCTCCTTCAGCTCGAGCTCTTAATTACCGTGGCTCTTAATTAGCGTGGCTTTTAATTACCGCGGGCGGTAACGAGCCC
>NW_015091297.1:33685-36758 GCF_001431845.1 Calidris pugnax | reverse complement strand
CCCCCAAAAGGGCCATTTTCACCCCAAAAAGGGCCATTTTCACCCCCAAAAGGGCTCTTCTCACCCCAAAAAGGGCTCTTCTCACCCCAAAAAGGGCCTTATTCCCCCCCAAAAGGGCCATTTTCACCCCAAAAAGGGCCATTTTCACCCCCAAAAGGGCTCTTCTTACCCCAAAAAGGGCTCTTCTCACCCCAAAAAGGGCCTTATTCCCCCCCAAAAGGGCCATTTTCACCCCAAAAAGGGCCATTTTCACCCCCAAAAGGGCTCTTCTTACCCCAAAAAGGGCTCTTCTCGCCCCAAAAAGGGTTTTTTTCACCCCCAAAAGGGCTCTTCTTACCCCAAAAAGGGCTCTTCTCGCCCCAAAAAGGGTTTTTTTCACCCCCAAAAGGGCTCTTCTTACCCCAAAAAGGGCCTTTTTCAGCCCAAAAAGTGCACTTTTCATCCCAAAAAGGGATCTTTTCAACCAAAAAGGGTTCTGTTCATCCCAAAAAAGGCTTTTCTTACCCCAAAAAGGGCCATTTTCACCCCCAAAAAGGGCTCTTACCCCCAAAAAAGGGACTTTCTTCAGCCCCAAAAGGGCTCTTCTCCCCCCAAAAAAGGCTCTTCTCACCCCCAAGTTGCCATTTTCCCCCCAAAAAGAGCTCTTTTCACCCCAAAACGGTGTCCTCTTTACCCCAATGGCCTCCCCCCCCCCAAAAGGGCCACTTTCACCCCAAAAAGAGCCATTTTCACCCCCAAAGTGGCCCTTTTCACCCCAAAGTAGCCATTTTCACCCCCCAAAAGGACCGTTTTCACCCCAAAAAAGGGCCTTTTCCACCCCAAAGTGGCCATTTTACCCCCAAAAAGGGCCCTTTACACTCAAAAAAGGGGCCTTTTCACCCCAAAGTGGCCATTTTACCCCAAAGAGACCTTTTTTACCCCAAAAAGGGCCCTTTTCACTCAAGGCTGTTTTCACGCCCAAAAAGGGGCCTTTTCACCCCCAAAAGGACTCTCTTCACCCCCAAAAAGGCCCTTTTTCACCCCAAAATGGCCCCCTGCACCCCCAAGGGGCCCTGACTAACGAGGGGGCCGGGCGTTAACGAGCTGCTCCCCAAATTGGCTAATTAGTCCCCAAAATTCAGTAATTCAACCTCAAAATTGGCTAATTAGCGCCCAAAATTTGGTAATTAAACCTCAAAACTGGCTTAATTTGTTCCCAAATTGGCTAATTAGTCCCCAAAATTCAGTAATTAAATCTCAAAATTAGTTAATTAGTCCCCAAATAGGCTAATTAGTCCCCAAAATTGGCTAATTAGTGCCCAAAATTTGGTAATTAAAGCTCAAAAATTGGCTAATTGTTCCCCAAGTTGGCTAATTAGTACCAAAATTGGCTAATTAGTCCTCAAAATCGGCTAATTAGTCCCAAAAATTGGCTAATTATCCCCCCAAATGTGATAATTAGTCCTCAAAATTGGCTAATTAGTACTCAAATTTCAGTAATTAGTCCCAAAATTCGGTAATTAAACCTCCAAATTGGCTTAATTTGTTGCCAAATTGGCTAATTAGCCCCCAAATTGGCTTGTTAATTAATGACGATGGGGTGGGTGGGACGACGAAGCCTTAACCCCCCCCTCCCCCCCCTTGCCCTAATTAGCGGCGTGTTAACGAGCCGGCGTTAATTAACGGGACGGGACCGAAATGACGCTTCTTCAGCCGCCCATTTCCCCCCCGTTTTCTCTCCCCAAAAGTCCTTTTTTCACCCCAAAATTGGGATTTTTTTTCCCCAAATGGGGAATTTTTTCCCAAAATCGCGTTTTTTTCCCCCAAACCGGCGTTTTTCCCCAAAATCGCCTTTTTTCCCCCCAAACCCCACGGCGGAAGAAGCAGACGGAGGCGGCGGAGCCCGGGGTGTGGGGGGGGGGGGGGGGGGGGGGGGTTGGTGGCCAAATGGGCAAGTGGCCGCCCCCCCCGGGGTGGGGGCTACCTCAGGGGTGGCATTGGTAGCCCAACGGGGGGGTAGGTGGCCACTGTAGCCCCCCCCAAGCTGGTGGCTACGCGCCTTTTTTCCCCCCAAACCCCACGGCGGAAGAAGCAGACGGAGGCGGCGGAGCCCGGGGTGAAAAAACCAGCGTTTTTATTTCCTCTTCTACAAAAAAAACACCCTCAAAAAACCCCAAATCTTCCATTTTTCGCTCACGCTGGGACCCGAACAAAAAATCACCAACCCCCGGGGGGCGAAACCGACCCAAAATTGAGGGAATTAACCCCAAAAGAAGCGGTAGAAAAGAGCGGCGCCGCTGCGACCCCCCCCCCCCCCCGAAACCGCCCCCCCAAAAAACCCCCGTGGTGTTGGTAGCCCAGGGGGCAAGTAGTCCCTGTAGCCCCTCCTAAGCTGGTGGCTACCTCAGAGGTGGCGATGGTAGCCCAATGGGGGGGCAGGTGGCCACCACAGTCCCCTCCCCAGTCTTGGTGGCCAGCTCAGAGGTGGTGTTGGTAGCCCAGGGAGGCCAGTAGCCCAGGGGGATGGTAGGTGGTCACCACAGCTCCCTCCCAGCGCTGGTAGCCCAGGGGGGGTGGTAGGTAGCCACCATGGCCTCCCACCCCCCTGGGAGCGCCATCGGCGGCGGTGGCTAGCTCAGAGGCGGAGATGGTAGCCCAGGGGGGGTTGTAGGTAGCCACCATAACCTCCCACCCCCCCCGAGTGCCTGTGGCCAGCTCAGAGGCGGCGTTGGTAGCCCAGGGGGGGTGGTAGGTAGCCACCATGGCCTCCTAACCCCCCCTGAGTGCCTGTGGCCAGCTCAGAGGCGGCATTGGTAGCCCAGGGGGGGTTGTAGGTAGCCACCATGGCCTCCCAACCAGTGGAGCGTCTGTGTCAGGTGCTGGTAGCCCAGGGGGGGTTGTAGGTGGTCACCACAGCTCCCTCCCAGCACTGGTAGCCCAGGGGGGGTTGTAGGTAGCCACCATGGCCTCCCACCCCCCTCGGAGGGCCGGTGGCTAGCTCAGAGGCGGCGCTGGTAGCCCGAGTGGAGTCGGGCGGGCGGGAGGTAGTCGCCGTAGCCCCCCGAGTAGCGGGGGTAGTCGGGGTGGGCTTCGG
>NW_015091297.1:28699-30059 GCF_001431845.1 Calidris pugnax | reverse complement strand
CGCAAGACCACTTGGCGACCCACATCCCTTTGAAGGAGGAAAAAGAAAGCCCCTGTAATTTCTGGACTTCTTTAAGATGTGCATTTTATTTGTGCATTCCCCATCTCCTTATCCTGTGTCTCTACCTCTAAGAAGAAACCTGGAACAGCAGGTTCCATCTGACCTTTAAAATGCTCTCACTGGAAAGCATGACAGAGGAATTGTTCCTGTGGGCTTCTGAGTGCCAGCAGGTGCCAACCCTGAGAATGCCTCAGCAAATAAATTAAGAGGGAAGTTTGGGGGGGGGGGGGGGGGGGGGGGGTTGGTGGCCAAATGGGCAAGTGGCCGCCCCCCCCGGGGTGGGGGCTACCTCAGGGGTGGCATTGGTAGCCCAACGGGGGGGTAGGTGGCCACTGTAGCCCCCCCCAAGCTGGTGGCTACCTCAGAGGGGGAGATGGTAGCCCAGGGGGGCTGGTAGCCCAGGGGGGGTGGTAGGTAGCCACCGTGGCCTCCCAACCCCCCCTGAGTGCCTGTGGCTACCTCAGAGGTGGTGTTGGTAGCCCAGGGGGCAAGTAGTCCCTGTAGCCCCTCCTAAGCTGGTGGCTACCTCAGAGGTGGCGATGGTAGCCCAATGGGGGGGCAGGTGGCCACCACAGTCCCCTCCCCAGTCTTGGTGGCCAGCTCAGAGGTGGTGTTGGTAGCCCAGGGAGGCCAGTAGCCCAGGGGGATGGTAGGTGGTCACCACAGCTCCCTCCCAGCGCTGGTAGCCCAGGGGGGGTGGTAGGTAGCCACCATGGCCTCCCACCCCCCTGGGAGCGCCATCGGCGGCGGTGGCTAGCTCAGAGGCGGAGATGGTAGCCCAGGGGGGGTTGTAGGTAGCCACCATAACCTCCCACCCCCCCCGAGTGCCTGTGGCCAGCTCAGAGGCGGCGTTGGTAGCCCAGGGGGGGTGGTAGGTAGCCACCATGGCCTCCTAACCCCCCCTGAGTGCCTGTGGCCAGCTCAGAGGCGGCATTGGTAGCCCAGGGGGGGTTGTAGGTAGCCACCATGGCCTCCCAACCAGTGGAGCGTCTGTGTCAGGTGCTGGTAGCCCAGGGGGGGTTGTAGGTGGTCACCACAGCTCCCTCCCAGCACTGGTAGCCCAGGGGGGGTTGTAGGTAGCCACCATGGCCTCCCACCCCCCTCGGAGGGCCGGTGGCTAGCTCAGAGGCGGCGCTGGTAGCCCGAGTGGAGTCGGGCGGGCGGGAGGTAGTCGCCGTAGCCCCCCGAGTAGCGGGGGTAGTCGGGGTGGGCTTCGGGGGGCCGGCGGTGGTAGTCCAGGGGGGACTTTGTGGGCGAGCGGCGGAACACGAGGGGCGAGTCGGCCAGGCGGCGGTAATCG
>NW_015091297.1:26456-28689 GCF_001431845.1 Calidris pugnax | reverse complement strand
GGGGGGGGAAAGGGGAAGGGGGTGGTAATTGGGAGTCGGGGGCAACGAGCCCCGAATTTGGTGTTATCGAACCCAAACTGAGCCCTGAATCCAGTGTCACTGAGCCCCAAATTTGGTGTCACCGAACCCAGATTGAGCCCAAAATTTGGTGTCATCGAGACCCAAATCTGGAGTCATTGAGCCCAGATTAAGTCCTAAATTTGGTAGCCCAGGGGGGGTTGTAGGTAGCCACCATAACCTCCCACCCCCCCCGAGTGCCTGTGGCCAGCTCAGAGGCGGCGTCTAAATTTGGTGTCACCAAATCCAGATTGAGCCCCAAATCTGGTGTCACTGAACCCAGATTGAGACCCGAATTTGGTGTCACTAAGCCCAGATTGAGCCCCAAATCTGGCGTCATTGAACCCAGATTGAGCCCCAAATTTGGTGTCACCAAACCCAGATTGAGCCCCAAATTTCATGTCACTGAGCCCCAAATCCAGAGTTACTGAGCCCAGATTGAGCCCCAAATCTGGTGTCACTGAACCCAGATTGAGACCCGAATTTGGTGTCACTAAGCCCAGATTGAGCCCCAAATCTGGCGTCATTGAACCCAGATTGAGCCCCAAATTTGGTGTCACCAAACCCAGATTGAGCCCCAAATTTCATGTCACTGAGCCCCAAATCCAGAGTTACTGAGCCCAGATTGAGCCCCAAATCTGGCGTCATTGAACCCAAATTGAGCCCCAAATTTGGTGTCACTGAACCCAGAATCTGGTGTCACTGAGCCCCAAATTTGGCATCACCAACCCCCAAATTTGGTGTCATCGAGACCCAAATTTGGTATCATTGAACCCAGATTGAGCCCCAAATCTGGTGTCACTGAACCCAAATTGAGCCCCAAATTTGGTGTCACTGAGCCCAAAATTTGGCGTCACTGGGCCCAGAATCTGGTGTCACCGAGCCCCAAATTTGGTGTCACTAAACCCAGATTGAGCCCCAAATTTGGTGTCACCAAGATTCGAATTTGGTGTCACTGAGCCCAGATTAAGCCCCAAATTTGGTGTCACTGAACCCAGATTGAGCCCCAAATTTGGTGTCATCAAGACCCAAATTTGGTATCATTGAACCCAGATTGAGCCCCAAATTTGGTGTCACTGAACCCAGATTGAGCCCCAAATTTGGTGTCACCAAGACCCGAATTTGGTGTCACTGAGCCCAGATTAAGCCCCAAATTTGGTGTCACCAAGCCCCAAATTTGGTGTCATTGAACCCAGATTGAGCCCCAAATTTGGTGTCACCAAATCCAGATTGAGCCCCAAATTTGGTGTCATCAAGACCCAAATCTGGTGTCACCAAACCCAGATTGAGCCTCAAATTTGGTGTCATTGAGACCCAAATCTGGTGTCGATGAACCCAAACTGAGCCCCAAATTTGGTGTCACTAAACCCAGATTGAGCCCCAAATTTGGTGTCATTGAACCCAGATTGAGCCCCAAATTTGGTGTAACTGAACCCAGAATCTGGTGTCACCGAGCCCCAAATCTGCTGTTACGGGACCAAGACTGAACCCTGAATCTGGTGTTACCAAACCAGGACTGAACCCCAAATCCGGTGTTATTGAGCCCAGAATATGGCATCACTGAACCCCAAAATGTAGCATTTGGGGAGCCCAGACCAAGCTCCAAATCTGGTGTTATTGAGCCCAGAATCCGGTGTCACTGAACCCCAAAATCTGGCATTTGGGGAGCCCAGAAACTGGTGTCACTGAACCCCAAAATTTGGCATTTGGGGAGCCAGGACCAAGCCCTAAATCCTGTGTTATTGAGCCCAGAATCCGGTGTCACCAAACCCCAAAATCTGGTATTTGGGGAGCCAGGACTGAGCCCCAAATCTGGTGTTATTTAGCCCAGAATCTGGTGTCTCCGAGCCCAGACCGAGCCCCAAATCTGGTGTTATTTAGCCCAGAATCCGGTGTCACCAAACCCCAAAATCTGGCATTTGGGGAGCCCAGAATCCGGTGTCACCGAGCCCAGCCCGAGCCCCAAATCTCCTGTTATTTAGCCCAGAATCCGGTGTCACCGAACCCCAAAATTTAGCATTTGGGGAGCCCAGACTGAGCCCCAAGTTTGGTGTCACTGAACCCCAAATCCGGTGTTATTTAGCCCAGAATCTGGCATCACTGAACCCCAAAATCTGGCATTTGGGGAGCCCAGAATCTGGTGTCACCGAGCCCCAAATCCGCTGTTATTGAGCCC
>NW_015091297.1:21034-23423 GCF_001431845.1 Calidris pugnax | reverse complement strand
GGGGGGGGAAAGGGGAAGGGGGTGGTAATTGGGAGTCGGGGGCAACGAGCCCCGAATTTGGTGTTATCGAACCCAAACTGAGCCCTGAATCCAGTGTCACTGAGCCCCAAATTTGGTGTCACCGAACCCAGATTGAGCCCAAAATTTGGTGTCATCGAGACCCAAATCTGGAGTCATTGAGCCCAGATTAAGTCCTAAATTTGGTGTCACCAAATCCAGATTGAGCCCCAAATCTGGTGTCACTGAACCCAGATTGAGACCCGAATTTGGTGTCACTAAGCCCAGATTGAGCCCCAAATCTGGCGTCATTGAACCCAGATTGAGCCCCAAATTTGGTGTCACCAAACCCAGATTGAGCCCCAAATTTCATGTCACTGAGCCCCAAATCCAGAGTTACTGAGCCCAGATTGAGCCCCAAATCTGGCGTCATTGAACCCAAATTGAGCCCCAAATTTGGTGTCACTGAACCCAGAATCTGGTGTCACTGAGCCCCAAATTTGGCATCACCAACCCCCAAATTTGGTGTCATCGAGACCCAAATTTGGTATCATTGAACCCAGATTGAGCCCCAAATCTGGTGTCACTGAACCCAAATTGAGCCCCAAATTTGGTGTCACTGAGCCCAAAATTTGGCGTCACTGGGCCCAGAATCTGGTGTCACCGAGCCCCAAATTTGGTGTCACTAAACCCAGATTGAGCCCCAAATTTGGTGTCACCAAGATTCGAATTTGGTGTCACTGAGCCCAGATTAAGCCCCAAATTTGGTGTCACTGAACCCAGATTGAGCCCCAAATTTGGTGTCATCAAGACCCAAATTTGGTATCATTGAACCCAGATTGAGCCCCAAATTTGGTGTCACTGAACCCAGATTGAGCCCCAAATTTGGTGTCACCAAGACCCGAATTTGGTGTCACTGAGCCCAGATTAAGCCCCAAATTTGGTGTCACCAAGCCCCAAATTTGGTGTCATTGAACCCAGATTGAGCCCCAAATTTGGTGTCACCAAATCCAGATTGAGCCCCAAATTTGGTGTCATCAAGACCCAAATCTGGTGTCACCAAACCCAGATTGAGCCTCAAATTTGGTGTCATTGAGACCCAAATCTGGTGTCGATGAACCCAAACTGAGCCCCAAATTTGGTGTCACTAAACCCAGATTGAGCCCCAAATTTGGTGTCACTGAACCCAGATTGAGCCCCAAATTTGGTGTAACTGAACCCAGAATCTGGTGTCACCGAGCCCCAAATCTGCTGTTACGGGACCAAGACTGAACCCTGAATCTGGTGTTACCAAACCAGGACTGAACCCCAAATCCGGTGTTATTGAGCCCAGAATATGGCATCACTGAACCCCAAAATGTAGCATTTGGGGAGCCCAGACCAAGCTCCAAATCTGGTGTTATTGAGCCCAGAATCCGGTGTCACTGAACCCCAAAATCTGGCATTTGGGGAGCCCAGAAACTGGTGTCACTGAACCCCAAAATTTGGCATTTGGGGAGCCAGGACCAAGCCCTAAATCCTGTGTTATTGAGCCCAGAATCCGGTGTCACCAAACCCCAAAATCTGGTATTTGGGGAGCCAGGACTGAGCCCCAAATCTGGTGTTATTTAGCCCAGAATCTGGTGTCTCCGAGCCCAGACCGAGCCCCAAATCTGGTGTTATTTAGCCCAGAATCTGGTGTCTCCGAGCCCAGACCGAGCCCCAAATCTGGTGTTATTTAGCCCAGAATCCGGTGTCACCGAGCCCAGCCCGAGCCCCAAATCTCCTGTTATTTAGCCCAGAATCCGGTGTCACCGAACCCCAAAATTTAGCATTTGGGGAGCCCAGACTGAGCCCCAAGTTTGGTGTCACTGAACCCCAAATCCGGTGTTATTTAGCCCAGAATCTGGCATCACTGAACCCCAAAATCTGGCATTTGGGGAGCCCAGAATCCGGTGTCACCGAGCCCAGCCCGAGCCCCAAATCTCCTGTTATTTAGCCCAGAATCCGGTGTCACCAAACCCCAAAATCTGGCATTTGGGGAGCCCAGAATCCGGTGTCACCGAGCCCAGCCCGAGCCCCAAATCTCCTGTTATTTAGCCCAGAATCCGGTGTCACCAAACCCCAAAATCTGGCATTTGGGGAGCCCAGAATCCGGTGTCACCGAGCCCAGCCCGAGCCCCAAATCTCCTGTTATTTAGCCCAGAATCCGGTGTCACCAAACCCCAAAATCTGGCATTTGGGGAGCCCAGAATCTGGTGTCACCGAGCCCCAAATCCGCTGTTATTGAGCCCAGAATCCGGCATCACCGAACCCCAACATTTACCATTTGGGTATCCCAGACCCGACCCCCAAATCCTGTATTATTTACCCCAAAATCCGGCGTCACCCCCTCCCTCCCCACCCCCTCCTT
>NW_015091297.1:17462-20905 GCF_001431845.1 Calidris pugnax | reverse complement strand
CGGGGCGGCGAGAGGCGGGTGCGCTCGTAGGGGGGGGCCACGGTAGCCACGGTGGCTTGTGACAAGCCCAAATAGGAAGCCGTTTGGTGGCCAAGTTGGCCAGCGCCTTCGTAGCCACCGGCCGGTTGGCTACGGTAAGCGGCGGCGGCGGAGGAGGAGGAGGAGGAGTTGGTAGCCTGTTGCACCGGGTAAGTAGCCACCATGGAGCCGGTAGCCCGGTAAGCGGCGTTGAGAGGGGTGGAAGCTTTGTAGGTAGCCACGGTGGCCGCTTGGTTGCCGTAGGAGGGGGTGGCTAACGAAGAAGCCGCTTGGGCACCGTAAGTAGCCGTGAGGGCGGCGGCGGCGGCGGGTTGGCTACCGTAGGATGAGGGCAAGTTGGCGGCGGCGGCGGGCTGGCTAGCGTAGGAGGCGGGTTGGCTAGCGTAGGTGGCGGAGAGAGCGGTAGCCGGTTGGGCTGCGTAGGTAGCCGCGTGGCTAGCCACGGGTTGGTAGGCGGCGGCGGCGTGGCTAGCCACCGCTTGGGCGCCGCCGTAGGAGGTGGCGTGGACGGCTACCGCTTGGGCGCCGTAGGTAGCCGAAAGAGCGGCGGCAGCGGCCCCGGGTTGGGCGCCGTAGGTAGCCGCGTGGCTATCGAGGGGTTGGGCGGCGTAGCCGGAGGGTTGGCCACCGTATGCTACGTGGGTGGCTACCGTTTGGGCGCCGTAGGAAGCGGCGGTAGGGCCGGTGGCTACTTGGGCGCCGTAAGAAGTAGCCACTTGAGCGCCGTAGGAAGCCGAGTAGCCGGCCCCGTAGGAGTTGGTAGCCAAAGCGGCCGATTGGAGGCCGTAAGCGGCAAGTTGGGATGAAGGAGGGGGTTGAGGGGGGGCGCCGTAGGACGCGGCAACCGCCGGGGCGTTTTGGTTGCCGTAGTTGGCCAAGGAGTTGGAAGATGGTTGGGAAGAGGTAGCCCCCAAAGGGAGGGAGGGTTGGGAGCGGTAGGTGGCCCCCAAAGAAGCCGAAGGTTGGGCTCGGTAAGAGGGATTTTGGCTACCGGTGGGTTGAGGGCGATAGGCAACGCCGAGGGAGGCCGAAGGTTGAGCGCGGTAGGTTGCCCCCAACGAGGCCGAAGGTTGGGCTCGGTAGGCCGCCGGTTGGGCCGCCACGTAGGCGGCGTGGCTAGGAGAACGGCGGAGCGGGCTACGATCCCTCCCTCCGAAATAAGAAGGGGAAGGGGGTCTGGTTTGGGCATCGAAAGCCTCGTATTTGGTAGCCACCACGGCGGAGGAAGAGGAAGAGGAGGAGAAACCCCCCCGCTGTTGGTAGTCGTAGAGGGAGGAAGAGGAGGAGGAGGAGTAGGCGGAGGGGAAGGCGGCGTCGGGCGGGCGCTGTTGGCCAAACCCTTCCATTTTGGGTTGAAATTTCTCCCGATATTCCAACCCCAACCGTTTGTTCTTCTCCAAGGCCAAGGCGGAAGGGGGAAGGGCGGTTGAGTTGGCGTTGGCCAACGGGTTGGCGTTGGTGGTGGCCAACGGGTGGTGGTTGGTGGTGGTGGCCAACGGGTGGTGGGTGTTGGTGTTGGCCAACAGGTTGGCGTTGGCGTTGTTGACGTTGGGGTTGTTGTTCTTCTTCTGGACGTTGGTGGAGAGCTCCACGTTCACCCGCCGACCTTTCACCTCCTTCCCGTTGAGGTTTTCGATGGCCATTTTGGCGTCTGCTTCGTTCTCCATGTGCACAAAGGCATAGTCTGATAAAGCAGCAGACACAGGGGTTAGAAGGGGAGGGGGGGGTTTTTTGGGGAAAAAAAAGACAAAATCGGGTTATAAAAAGCTCTGCCGGCCCCAGCTCCGGCAGCCACCGAGTCACCACGACTTGCCTGCCTGGCTGTGATTGATTAATTAGGCCGGAGGTTAACGAAGCGGCCCGCTCGCCCCTAAGAACGGTTTTTTAATTATTTTAACTCTTCCCCACCCAAATCTGGCGGTTTTTGGGGGGACGGCGGGGGCCGAGTCGGGGGGGGCCCCCCCCCCCCCCCAACCCCAGTGAGCGGAGCAAAGGCAGAGAGAGGTGCCCGGAGACACTCGGATACAGCGAGGGAGGAGGAGGAGGAGGATGGGGGAGGAAGGAGAGGAGAGGAAGAAGAGGAGGAGGAGAAGGAAGGGGGAGAAGAAAGGGGAGAGGAGGAAGAGGAAGGGGGGACAAGGAAGAGGAGGAGGAGGGGGAAAGGGGAGGAGGAGGAAGAGAGAAAAGGGGGAGAGGAGGAAGAGAGAAAAGGGGGAGAGGGAAGAAGGGGGATAAAGAAGAGGAAGGAGAAGGAGGGGAGAGAGAGGAGGAAGAGGAGGAGGGGGGAGAGGAGGAAGGAGAGAAAGAGGAAGGAGGGAGTAGAAGAGGAAGAGGAGGAGGAAGGAGGGAGTGGAAGAAAAAGAAGGGGTGGGAGATGAGGAAGAAGGGAGAAGAAGGAGGGAGGAGAGGAAGAAGAGGAGGAGGAAGAAGGGAGAAGGAGAGAGTAGAGAAGGAAGAAGGAGAGGAAGAAGAGGAGAAAGGAGGGAGTAAAAGAGGAAGAGGAGGAGGAAGGAGACAGTAGAGGAAGAAGGAGAGGAAGAAGAAGGAGAAAGGAGAGGAAGAAGGAGAGGAAGAAGAAGGAGAAAGGAGAGGAAGAAGAGGAGGAGGAAGAAGGGAGTAAAAAAAAAAAAAGGAGGGGGAGAGGAGGAAGAAGGGAGTAAAGGAGGAAGACAGAGGAAGGAGGAAGACAGAGGAAGGAGGAAGACAGAGGAAGGAGGAAGACAGAGGAAGGAGGAAGACAGAGGAAGGAGGAAGACAGAGGAAGGAGGAAGACAGAGGAAGGAGGAAGACAGAGGAAGGAGGAAGACAGAGGAAGGAGGAAGACAGAGGAAGGAGGAAGACAGAGGAAGGAGGAAGACAGAGGAAGGAGGAAGACAGAGGAAGGAGGAAGACAGAGGAAGGAGGAAGACAGAGGAAGGAGGAAGACAGAGGAAGGAGGAAGACAGAGGAAGGAGGAAGACAGAGGAAGGAGGAAGACAGAGGAAGGAGGAAGACAGAGGAAGGAGGAAGACAGAGGAAGGAGGAAGACAGAGGAAGGAGGAAGACAGAGGAAGGAGGAAGACAGAGGAAGGAGGGGAGGAGGAAGAAGGGAGTAGAAGAAGAAGAAGAGAGAAGGAGGAGGAAGGAGGGAGTAGAGAAGGAAGAAGAAGAGGGGAAGGAGGAAGACAGAGGAAGGAGGAAGACAGAGGAAGGAGGGGAGGAGGAAGAAGGGAGTAGAAGAAGAAGAAGAGAGAAGGAGGAGGAAGGAGGGAGTAGAGAAGGAAGAAGAAGAGGAAGAAGAGAAAGAAGGAGTAAAAGAGGAAGAGGAGGAGGAAGGAGGGGGGAGAGGAGGAGGAAGGAGAGGAGGAAGAGGAGGATGGAGAGGAGGAAGAGGAGGATGGAGAGGAAGAGGAGGAGGAGGAAGG
>NW_015091297.1:16361-16945 GCF_001431845.1 Calidris pugnax | reverse complement strand
TAAACCCCCCCAAATTTCTTGGGACCCCCCCGATCTTCTTGGGACCCCCCCAAAATCGCCAGAAAACTTTTTAGGACGGATTTTGGGGCGATTTCTGACAATTTATGTTGAAAAACTGCATCTTGTGACCTGAAACAAGACGAAAAGGGGAAAGATTTTGGGGGGGACACGACCCTTCGGGGGGGGTTAAACCCCCCCAACCCTTTTGGGGACCCCCCCAAATCCTTCTTAGGACCCCCCCAACCTTCTTGGGACCCCTCCAAAATCGCCAGATAACTTTTTAGGGGGGTTTTTGGGGCGATTTCTGAGGGTTTACGTTGAAAAACTGCATCTTGTGACCTGAAACAAGACGAAAAGGGGAAAGATTTGGGGGGGGACACGACCCTTCGGGGGGGGTTAAACCCCCCCAAATTTCTTGGGACCCCCCCGATCTTCTTGGGACCCCCCCAAAATCGCCAGATAACTTTTTAAGGCGGGGATTTTGGGGCGATTTCTGACGGTTTCCGTTGAGAAGCTGCGACCTGCGACACGAAGGCGAAGGAGGCGTAAAAAAGGGGGGGGTTGGGGTGGTTTGTGGGTTTTTT
>NW_015091297.1:15639-16156 GCF_001431845.1 Calidris pugnax | reverse complement strand
GGGGGGGGGGGGGGGGGGGGGGGTCGGCGGGTCCGGTACCTTTAACCACGTCGCATTCGACGACGGTGCCGTATTGTTGGAAGAGGGAGCGGAGCTCGCCGCTGGTGCAGGCGGCCGAGACGTTGCCGACGAAAATCTTGCAGGTGTTGGTGGGTCGAGGGCGAGATGGTTCCACCACGATCCGGCGACCGTGGAGCTGGTGCCCGTTGAGTTGGGAAATAGCTCGGGCCGCCGCCGCTTCGTCCCTCAGGTGAACGAAAGCGAATTGTTTCATGAGGGCGATGCCCAAAACCGGACCCGCTACCCCGGCGAACAAATCGCTCAGTTCTTCAGCCGTCGCTTCTTCCGGGACGTTCCCCACGAAGAGTTTAATACCCGGCCGCATGGTCGGGAGTGAAAAAATGGGAAAAGGGTGGAAAAAAAAAGGGTTAAAAAGGGTTAAAAGGGGAGCCCCGGGTGGGGGGGGGCTCGGCGGCCTCTTCCCAAAATGGCGGCGTCGCCTCAGAGCTGAGGGCGG
>NW_015091297.1:14180-15016 GCF_001431845.1 Calidris pugnax | reverse complement strand
CTCGCCCCCCCACTAACCCGGCGCATGCGCACTAACCCCCCGCCCCTGTGTCAATAAGCTCCGCCCCCTCCACCCCCAGGCCACGCCCCCTCTCCCCCTTAAAGGAGCCGCGGCCGTGGCTACCGAGCGCCCGAGAAGGCGAGTGAAGGTTTATTGTTAGTAGCCCTAGAGGTGGGAGGACGGCACCGCCATGGGGATGGTGGCCACCTTGGGGCTGGTGGTGGCCACCACGGGGTTGGTGGCCACCCTGGGCCCGTTGGTAGCCATGGTAGAGTTGGTAGCCACCATGGGGCTGGTGGTGGCCTCCATGGGGTTGGTGGCCACCGTGGGACTCATGGTGGCCCCTGTGGGGTTGGTAGCCACCCCAGGCCCATTGGTAGCCACAGTGGGGTTGGTAGCCACCCCGGGCCTGTTGGTAGCCCCCGTGGGGTTGGTAGCCACCCCGGGCCCGTTGGTGGCCTCCATGGGGTTGGTGGCCACTGTGGGACTCATGGTGGCCTCCATGGGGTTGGTAGCCACCCCGGGCCCATTGGTAGCCACGGTGGGTTTGGTAGCCACAGTGGGGTTGGTGGAGGTTGCCGTGGGGCTGGTGGCCATCGTGGGGTTGGTGGTGGCCTCCATGGGGTTGGTAGCCACTATGGGACTCATGGTGGCCTCCATGGGGTTGGTAGCCACCCTGGCCCCGTTGGTAGCCACCGCCAGCTCCCTCTCCTCCCAGAGGCTGCGTCCGTCGCAGGAACAAACCCTCTTGGGGTTTTGGAAGAGCCCGGCGGCTCGGGCCACCACCCCCCACAGCAGCCTGGATTTTTGGGGGGGGGAAATAAAAAAAGGGGGGG
>NW_015091297.1:8904-10020 GCF_001431845.1 Calidris pugnax | reverse complement strand
GCTGGGGGGGGGGGTGAAAAAGGGGGGTCAGCACCCCCAAATCTGGGGGGGAGCAACCCCAAAACTTAGGGGGGAGCACCCCCAAAACCTGGGGGGCAACACCCCAAAACTTGGGGGTCAGAACTCCCAAAACCTGAGGGGCAGCACCACAAAATTTGGGGGTCACAACCCCAAACATGGGGGGAAGCACCCCCAAACTTAGAGGGCAGCACCCCCAAATCTGGGGGGGAGCAACCCCAAAACTTAGGGGGGAGCACCCCCAAAACCTGGGGGGCAACACCCCAAAACTTGGGGGTCAGAACTCCCAAAACCTGAGGGGCAGCACCACAAAATTTGGGGGTCACAACCCCAAACATGGGGGGAAGCACCCCCAAACTTAGAGGGCAGCACCCCCAAATCTGGGGGGGAGCAACCCCAAAACTTAGGGGGGAGCACCCCCAAAACCTGGGGGGCAACACCCCAAAACTTGGGGGTCAGAACTCCCAAAACCTGAGGGGCAGCACCACAAAATTTGGGGGTCACAACCCCAAACATGGGGGGAAGCACCCCCAAACTTAGAGGGCAGCACCCCCAAATCTGGGGGGGAGCAACCCCAAAACCTGGGGGGAAGTACCCCCAAAACCTGGGGGGCAGAACCCCCAAACTTGGGGGTCACAACCCTAAAACCTGGGGGGCAGAACTCCCAAACTTGGGGGGGAGCACCCTCAAACTTAGGGGGCAGCACCCCAAGACCTGGGGGCCAGCATCCCCAAACTTGGGGGTCACAGCCCCAAAACTTGGGGGCGAAAACCCCCAAAACTGGGGTCCCTGCACCCCCAAACCTTCTGTTTAAAGATCCCTGACCCCCCAAAACTCACATTTAAGGGCCCCTGCACCCCCAAAAGTCCCTCAACCTGGGCCCTGCACCCCTAAAACTCCCACATAACGGTCCCTGCACCCCCAAAATTTGTATTTAAAGGTCCCTGACCCCCCAAAACTCCTCTTTAAAGGTCCCTGATCCCCCAAAATTCACATTTAAGGGCCCCTGCCCCCCCAAAACTCCCATAACAAGGCCCTGACCCCCCAAAACGCCTTAAACCCGGGCCTTGCCCCCCCCAAACCTCCTGGAACCGGGGC
>NW_015091297.1:8541-8814 GCF_001431845.1 Calidris pugnax | reverse complement strand
CACCCCCCAAACGTCCCCCCGAGCCCCCCCCGAGTCCTCACCCGGCAGCTGCTCCCGGGGGGGGCTCCCGATTGGGTCCCGTTAAGCCCCGTCGCCGCCATCGCCGAGGACTCCGACCCCGGAACCTTCCTCCTCGGCCCCGCCGCGGAGGGAACCCGGAACTTCCCGGCGACGGACCGGAAGTGCCTGGAAGGCGGAAGGATTTGACCGACGGAACTACTTCCGGCGCCGCGTCGCCATGGCAACGGAGGAGTAGGCCGCGGGGCCTGGGTT
>NW_015091297.1:4093-4651 GCF_001431845.1 Calidris pugnax | reverse complement strand
GATGGCCCCCCCGGCGGGGTCACAAACCACTTGGACGTTGATGGAATGAAAATTTTCTGGATTTCGGTAAAGTTCTTCGTCTTCCGAAGGGGCCCGCAGTGCCACGTGCATCCCCCCTACCAATCCCAACACCCCGGGAAAATTGGGGATATTGGTTAAATTGGGAAAAGGAGGAGGAGGATGAGGAGGAGAGTGAGGAGGATGAAGATGGGGGAAGGTGATGTATTTCCTGGCGCGGCGTTGAAGGGCTTCCAAAAATTGGGCCAAGCAGTTGGACATGGCGGATTGGCTGATGCCGGTGGCGCTTTTGGTGGCCGTTTGGAAAGATCCGGTAGCCAAAAAGGCCAAAGCTGAGGTGATTTTGACGGCCACGGGGAGGGCGTGGCTGCGGCCCGTCAGACTTTCCAGATCCGAGCCCAAATCGCGGCACAAAGCGGCGATGGCGCCTTTGTCCAGGCGGTACCTCCGCACCACCTCCTCCTCGCTCAGGTCCAGGAAGGAGCTACGGGCCCGATAAACCCGGTTTTGGGGGTAAAAACGGCGGCGGCGGGGGCGGGG
>NW_015091297.1:0-775 GCF_001431845.1 Calidris pugnax | reverse complement strand
CGCGGTCCCGACCGACCCCGCTCCGGCCGCTCCGACCCCCGGCCGCCTTGGCCCCGCCTCCTTCCCCGCCTCCCATTGGCCGCCGCCGACAACACGTGACCGGAATAAAAAAGGCCCGCCCCCCTCCTCTCTCTCGCCTCACTTCCGGCACGCCCCCGCCACGTGATCGGGCAAAAGGGCGGGAAAATGGCGCCTTTTGGCGGGAAAATGGCGGCCTCGACCGAAAATCTACCCCTTTTTGGGGCAAAATCTGTCTTTTTTGGGGGGAATGTTCCCCCTTTCGGGGGAAAATCTTCATATTCCGGGGAAAAACCTCCTATTTTTGGGGAAAATAGTCTCCTTTTGGGGAAAAAGCGCCTCCTTTTGGGCAAAAACTGCACTTTTTGGGTAAAATCTGCTCTTTTGGGGAGAAAATCTCACCCTTTTGAAGGGAAAATCTCTCTTTTTTGGGGGGAGAATGTTCCCCTTTTGGGGGAAAAAACCTCTTATTTTGGGGGGAAATATTCTCCTTTTGGGGGAAAAACGCCTCCTTTTGGGGAAAAAGCTCCTCTTTTTGGAGAAAAATCGCCTCCTTTTGGGTAAAATCTACTCTTTTTGGGAGAAAATCTCCCCCTTTTGAGGGGAAAATCTCTCTTTTTTGGGGAGAATGTTCCCTTTTTGGGGGAAAATATTCTCCTTTTGGAGAAAAAACATCTCCTTTTGGATAAAATCTGCTCTTTTGAGGAAGAATGTGCTCTTTTTGGGAGAAAATCTCCCCCTTTTGAGGGGAAAATCT
>NW_015091296.1:6602-13907 GCF_001431845.1 Calidris pugnax | reverse complement strand
AGTGTCCCCTGTGTCCCTGATGTCCACCACGTCCCTCATGTCTCCCACCTCCCTCAATGTCCCAGGTGTCCCCCATGCCCATCATGTCCCCGATGTTCCCCATTTACTCCATGTCCCCCGATGTCCACCACGTCCCTCATGTCCCCCATGTCCCGCCACGTCCCCGCTGTCCCCCAGTGTCCCCTGCATCCCTGATGTCCACCATGTCCCTCATGGCTCCCACCTCTCTCAATGTCTTTGATGTCCCCGATGTCCCTCACATGTCCCCTCCCTTAAATGGGGGACAGTCCCCGCTGTCCCCCATTTACTCCACGTGCCCCAATGTCCACCATGTCCCTGATGTCCCCCATGTCCCACCACGTCCTCGCTGTCCCCCATTTACTCCACGTTCCCCAATGTCCACCATGTCCCTGGTGTCCCCCATTTACTCCATGTCCCCCATGTTGCCCCACACCCCTGATGTCCCCCATGTCCCCCCACGTCCCCGCTGTCCCCGTGTCCTGGTGGCTGAGGGTTCCTGTCCCCACAGAAGCTGGAGGGCTCCAGGTGCCGGGGGCAGCTCCTCATCTTCGGAGCCACCAACTGGGACCTGATCGGCCGCAAAGAAGTGCCTAAACAGCAAGGTCAGCACCCGGGCTTCAAACACACTCCTTTTTTAGGAGTTTAGATTTTAATTAATCTTTATTTTCATCTCATTTTTGCTGCATTTCTATTTAATTTCTATTTAATTAATGTTTTGGGGTTTTTTTTCAAAGTAGTTGCATGTCGTAATCTGGGGTTTGGGGTGCCCTGGCTCTCCTGCAAAGCACAATAAACACGCTGCTTTTTTTTATGAATTTATATTTCATTAAATTGCCTGCTTGGTTTTTATATTTAATTACTGTTTTTATTAATTAATACTTTGGGAGGGCTTTTATTTACAGTTGAATATCACAATCTGGGCCAGAACTTGGGGTGTGCTGGGTGTCCCGCAAAGCAAAATAAACACGCTGCTTATTTTTTGTGCATTTATATTTAATTAAATTATCCGTTTGGGTTTTTTGCATTTATAATTAATTACTATTTTTATTAATTAATGCTTTTGGAGGGTTTTATTTACAGTCACATGGTGCGATCTGGGCCAGGACTTGGGGTGCACTGGATCTCCTGTGACGCAGAATGAATGGATTGCTTATTTTTTATGCCTTTATATTCCATTACATTCTCTGCTTTTTTAAAAAAATGCATTTCTACTTAATTATTATTTTTATTAATTAATATTTTTGAAGGTATTTTTTTCCAGTTGCACAGCAGAATCTGGGCCAGAACTTGGGGTGCGCTGGGTCTCCTGCAAAGCAAAAAAACCACGCTGCGTATTTTTTATGCCTTTATATTCCATTCAGTTTTCTGCTTTTTTAAAAATGCATTTATACTTATTATTATTTTTATTAATTAATATTTCAGAGGACATCTTTTTTTCCAGTTGCAATTATTTTTATTAATTAATATTTTTGAAGGTCTTTTTTACGGTCATGTGGTGTAATCTGGGCCAGAACTTGGGGTGCGACAGGTCTCCTGCAAAGCAAAATAAACGCGCTGCTTGTTTGCTGCGTATTTTTTATGCCTTTATATTCCATTCAGTTTTCTGCTTTTTTAAAAATGCATTTATACTTATTATTATTTTTATTAATTAATATTTCAGAGGACATCTTTTTTTCCAGTTGCACAGCAAAATCTGGGCCAGAACTTGGGGTGTGCTGGGTCTTCTGCGAAGCCCAGCAAAAGCACTGCTTATTTTTTATGCCTTTATATTTCATTAAATTGTCTGGGGTTTTTTAAAAAAGCGTTTGTATTTAATTATTATTTTAATTAATTAATAGTTCAGAGGACTTTTTTTTTCCAGGTCCACGGCAGAACCTGGCCCAGAACTTGGAGTGCGCTGGGCCTCCTGCGAGGCCCGATAAACGCGCTGCGTGTTTTTTAGGCCTTGATGTTGAATTAAATTGTCTGGGTTTTTTTAAAAAAGCGTTTGTATTTAATTATTATTTTAATTAATTAATAGTTCAGAGGACTTTTTTTTTCCAGGTCCACGGCAGAACCTGGGCCAGAACTTGGGGGTGCGCTGGGCCTTCTGCAAGGCCTGATAAACGCACTGCGTGTTTTTTAGGCCTTGATGTTGAATTCAATGACCCATTTGGTTTTATTTTTTTAATGTGTTTATAGGGAATTAATTTTTTTTTTTATTTTATTTTAAATGCAGTTGCATATCGGAATCTGGGCCAGAACTTGTGGGGGCCGCACAGGTACGGGTGTCTCTCAGGGATTCAGGTGCGCAGCGTGGTCTCGGGTCCCTGCGCCGCCCACAGCCTCCTCATCACCACCGAGGGCAAGCTCTGGAGCTGGGGTGAGTGTCCCCCTTCTTCCCCCCCAAAAAACACCCACCAGGAACCTTCCCCATCCCATTTTGGTGTAAATAATGGCGATTTTTGCGGGGCAGGTCGCAATGAGAAAGGGCAGCTGGGCCACGGGGACACGAAGAGGGTGGAAGCCCCGAAGCTCATCGAGGTGTTGGGGAGCGAAGCCATTGTGCTGGCAGCCTGCGGCCGCAACCACACACTGGCCCTCACAGGTAGGGAGGTGTCCTCTCAGCGGAGGGGGGGTCGTTGACACGATGGGAGGGCTGTGCCACCATCCTGGGAGACCTGGACAGGCTGGAGAGTTGGGCAGAGAGGAACCTGATGAGGTTCATCAAGGGCAAGTGCAGGGTGTTGCACCTCGGGGGGATTAACCCCCCCCAAACCAGTACAGGTTGGGGGTGACCTGCTGGAGAGCAGCCCTGAGGAGAAAGACCTGGGAGTCCTGGTGGCCAACAGGATGCCCAGGATCCAGCAATGGGTCCTGGTGGCCAAGAAGGCCAATGGCATCCTGGGGGGCATGAGGAAGAGTGTGAGCAGCAGGTGGAGGGAGGTCATCCTGCCCCTCTGCTCTGCCCTGGGGAGGCCCCATCTGGAGCACTGGGACCAGTTGTGGGCTGCCCAGTTCCAGAAGGACAGGGAACTGCTGGAGAGGGGACAGCAGAGGCTACAGAGATGCTGAGGGGCCTGGAGCTGAGGAAAGGCTGAGGGACTTGGGTCTGTTCAGTCTGGAGAAGAGAAGGCTGAGGGGGTATCTGATCAACACCTCTAAATCCTTCCAGGGTGGGTGTCAGGAGGATGGGGCCAGGCTTTTTCTGGTGGTGCCTAGGGACAGGACACAAACTGGGCACAAACTGGAACATGGGAAGTTCCACCTGAACATGAGGAGGAACTTGTTTGCTGTGAGGGTGGCAGAGCCCTGGCAGAGGCTGCCCAGAGAGGTGGTGGAGTCTCCTTCTCTGGAGACATTCCAACCCCCCCTGGACACGTTCCTGTGGGACCTGCTCTGGGTGGCCCTGCTCTGGCCGGGGGTTGGACTGGGTGACCTCCAGAGGTCCCTTCCAACCCCATAGCATTCTGTGATTCTATGATTCTGATCTTGGTTGTTGGGGGGGAAGAAAACCACATTTTGGGTCAAATTCTGTGAAACCAGCCCCTTTTGCCCCCCCCCGCCAAATAACATCCTTTTTGGTTTTTTTTTTTTTTGGCTTTGCAGAGAGCGGGTCGGTGTTCGCCTTTGGGGAGAATAAAATGGGGCAGCTGGGGCTGGGGAACCAGACGGACGCCGTGCCCAGCCCCACGCAGGTATTGCCACTCACATCCTTGTGGTTTTGGGGTGAAAAAAAAGAACCAAATTGGGGTTTTCCTCATTAAAAAAAACATAAATCCCTAGCAGACCCCAAACCCCTTGAGGAAACGAGCATCCATCTCGGGGAGGGACTTTTTTTCAGCTGCGGTGCAAGAATTTGGAATAAACCCCCAGATTTGAGGATTTGGGGGTTTACCATGGGAAGTTAAGCTTTTTGCCTTTTTTTTTTTCCTCCTAAACGAGCATCCATCTCGGGGAGGGACTTTTTTTCAGCTGCGGTGCAAGAATTTGGAATAAACCCCCAGATTTGAGGATTTGGGGGTTTACCATGGGAAGTTAAGCTTTTTGCCTTTTTTTTTTTCCTCCTTTTTTTTTTAACCCCCCCTTTTTTTTTTTATATCTGCTTTTCCCCATGCAGATCATGTACAACGGACAGCCCATCACCAAGCTGGCCTGCGGGGCAGAATTCAGCATGATCATGGATTGCAAAGGAAACCTCTACTCCTTCGGGTGCCCCGAGTACGGGCAGCTGGGTACGGTGCTTATTTTGGGGGCGATATGCTAAAATTTGGCCTATTAGGGGCTTGGGGGAAGTTTGAGAGGATGGGGGGGAAATCCCTTTCCTCAGTTTCCCCATTCGAGCAACCCCAGCATCCCTCCCCTCGATGGAGGAAATAGTGGGGTGGGAGCTGCAAATATAAACGGTGGGGGGTTTTTTTTAGGGAAAAATAAGTGGGATTCTTGCAACTGGTTTGGAAATAATGAAGGGGGGGTTTGGTGGCCCCCTGTTTTTACCCATATAGGGCATAATTCGGACGGGAAGTTCATCGCCCGGGCGCAGCGGATCGAGTACGACTGCGAGCTGGTGCCGCGCCGCGTGGCCATCTTCATCGAGAAGACCAAGGATGGGCAGATCCTGCCTGTCCCCAACGTGGTGGTGCGGGACGTGGCCTGTGGGGCCAACCACACGGTAGGCACCTCCTCCTGCCCCCCAATTACCCCACAGCCTGCGCTAATTGGGAAGGACTGGCAGCACCCATTTAGCCGTAAGGACCCCACAGCCTGCATTGACTGGGAAAGATTTGCAAGGTCTGTTTAATGATTTGCAGCACCCATTTATCCATAAATACATGCAGCATGCAATAAAGATCTGCAGCCTGCATTTATAACCAGGCATTTAACCATATTTAACCAGGCATTTAACAAAATTCTTGCAGCCTGTATTCATCCACAATTACTCATAGCATGCATTAATTGGGAAAAGCTTGCAGCCTGCATTAACCATAAATACCTGCAGCGTGCATGAATTGGGAAGGATTGGCAGTGCCCATTTATCCATTAATTCCCACAGTATGAATTAATTGGTAAAGACTTGCAGCCTGCATTATCCATCAATATTTGCAGCATGCATTAATTGGGAGAGATTGGCAGTGCCCATTTATCCATGAATTCCCTCAGTGTGCATTAATTGGTAAAGACTTGCAGCCTGCATTAACCATAAATACCTGCAACCGGTCTTAATTGGTAAATATTGGCATCGTGTATTAATTGATAAAGATTTGCAGAGTGCATTTAAAGATTTGCAGCAGGCATTTATCCATAAATACGTGCAGCATGCAATAAAAATTTACAGCCTGTATTTAACCAGGCATTTAACATGCATTAACATGCATTTATCCGTAAATACTTGCAGCATGTATTCACCCATAATTACCCATAGCATGCATTAATTGGGAAAAGCTTGCAGCCTGCATTATCCATAAATACCTGCAGTGTGCATGAATTGGGAAAGATTGGCAGTGCCCATTTATCCATAAATTCTTGCAGTGTGCATTAATTGGTAAAGACTTGCAGCCTGCATTAACCATAAATACCTGCAGCAGGCCTTAATTGGTAAATATTGGCAGCATGTATTAATTGGTAAAGATTTGCAGAGTGCATTTAAAGATTTGCAGCACCCATTTATCCATAAATACCTGCAGCATGCAATAAAGATTTGCAGCCTGCATTTATAACCAGGCATTTAACCATATTTAACTTTTTTTAGGGAAAAATAAGTGGGATTCTTGCAACTGGTTTGGAAATAATGAAGGGGGGGTTGGTGGCCCCCTGTTTTTACCCATATAGGGCATAATTCGGACGGGAAGTTCATCGCCCGGGCGCAGCGGATCGAGTACGACTGCGAGCTGGTGCCGCGCCGCGTGGCCATCTTCATCGAGAAGACCAAGGATGGGCAGATCCTGCCTGTCCCCAACGTGGTGGTGCGGGACGTGGCCTGTGGGGCCAACCACACGGTAGGCACCTCCTCCTGCCCCCCAATTACCCCACAGCCTGCGCTAATTGGGAAGGACTGGCAGCACCCATTTAGCCGTAAGGACCCCACAGCCTGCATTGACTGGGAAAGATTTGCAAGGTCTGTTTAATGATTTGCAGCACCCATTTATCCATAAATACCTGCAGCATGCAATAAAGATTTGCAGCCTGCATTTATAACCAGGCATTTAACCATATTTAACCAGGCATTTAACATGCAGCATTCATTTATCCATAAATTCTTGCAGCCTGTATTCATCCACAATTACCCATAGCATGCATTAATTGGGAAAAGCTTGCAGCCTGCATTAACCATAAATACCTGCAGCGTGCATGAATTGGGAAGGATTGGCAGTGCCCATTTATCCATTAATTCCCACAGTATGAATTAATTGGTAAAGACTTGCAGCCTGCATTAACCATAAATACCTGCAACCGGTCTTAATTGGTAAATATTGGCATCGTGTATTAATTGATAAAGATTTGCAGAGTGCATTTAAAGATTTGCAGCAGGCATTTATCCATAAATGCATGCAGCATGCAATAAAAATTTACAGCCTGTATTTAACCAGGCATTTAACATGCATTAACATGCATTTATCCGTAAATACTTGCAGCATGTATTCACCCATAATTACCCATAGCATGCATTAATTGGGAAAAGCTTGCAGCCTGCATTATCTATAAATACCTGCAGCGTGCATGAATTGGGAAAGATTGGCAGTGCCCATTTATTCATGAATTCCCTCTGTGTGCATTAATTGGTAAAGACTTGCAGCCTGCATTAACCATAAATACCTGCAGCAGGCCTTAATTGGTAAATATTGGCAGCATGTATTAATTGGTAAAGATTTGCAGAGTGCATTTAAAGATTTGCAGCACCCATTTATCCATAAATACCTGCAGCATGCAATAAAGATTTGCAGCCTGCATTTATAACCAGGCATTTAACCATATTTAACCAGGCATTTAACATGCAGCATTCATTTATCCATAAATTCTTGCAGCCTGTATTCATCCACAATTACTCATAGCATGCATTAATTGGGAAAAGCTTGCAGCCTGTATTATCCCTCAATACCTGCAGCGTGCATGAATTGGGAAAGATTGGCAGTGCCCATTTATCCATAAATTCCTGCAGTGTGAATTAATTGGTAAAGACTTGCAGCCTGCATTAACCATAAATACCTGCAGCAGGCCTTAATTGGTAAATATTGGCAGCATGTATTAATTGGTAAAGATTTGCAGAGTGCATTTAAAGATTTGCAGCAGGCATTTATCCATAAATAC
>NW_015091296.1:0-6411 GCF_001431845.1 Calidris pugnax | reverse complement strand
GTGTGCATTAATTGGTAAAGACTTGCAGCCTGCATTAACCATAAATACCTGCAGCAGGCCTTAATTGGTAAATATTGGCAGCATGTATTAATTGGTAAAGATTTGCAGAGTGCATTTAAAGATTTGCAGCACCCATTTATCCATAAATACCTGCAGCATGCAATAAAGATTTGCAGCCTGCATTTATAACCAGGCATTTAACCATATTTAACCAGGCATTTAACATGCAGCATTCATTTATCCATAAATTCTTGCAGCCTGTATTCATCCACAATTACTCATAGCATGCATTAATTGGGAAAAGCTTGCAGCCTGTATTATCCCTCAATACCTGCAGCGTGCATGAATTGGGAAAGATTGGCAGTGCCCATTTATCCATAAATTCCTGCAGTGTGAATTAATTGGTAAAGACTTGCAGCCTGCATTAACCATAAATACCTGCAGCAGGCCTTAATTGGTAAATATTGGCAGCATGTATTAATTGGTAAAGATTTGCAGAGTGCATTTAAAGATTTGCAGCAGGCATTTATCCATAAATACCTGCACCCTGTATTCACCCATCATTTCCCACAGCATGCATTAATTGATAAAGACTTGCAGCACCCATTTATCCATAAGTACCTGCAGTGTGCATTAATTGGGAAACATTGGCAGCATGCATTAATTGGGAAAGGCTTGTAGCATGCATTTAGAGATGTGCAACAGGCATTAACCGTAAACACCCGCAGCGTGTATCACTTTCTAAAGACTTGCAGCATCCATTTATCCACAAACACTTGCACCATGCATTAATAAAGATTTGCAGCAGGGACTTATCCATCAATACCTGCAGCAGGCATTAATTGGGAAAGATGTGCAGCCTGCATTTAACCAGGCAGTTAATCATATTTTACTGTGCATTTCACCTGCAGCATAAATTCTTGCAGCATGGATTAATTGATGCAGACTTGCAGCAGGCATTTATCCATAAATAGCTGCAGTGTGTATTAATTGGTAACAATCTGCAGCACGCATTTATCCATAAATTCTTGCAGCATGGATTAATTGATGCAGATTTGCAGAAGGCATTTATCCCTAAATACCTGCAGCGGTGCATTAATTGATGAAGACGTGCAGGGTGCATTTAGGGCTGAAGATTTGCAGGGCACATGTAGGAATAAACATTCATTGATGCAGATTTGCAGAAGGCATTTATCCCTAAATACCTGCAGCGGTGCATTAATTGATGAAGACCTGCAGGGTGCATGTAGGAATAAACGTTTTCAGGGTGCATTTAGGGCTGAAGAGCTGCATTTTAGGAGAAATTCTTGCTGCACACACATAGGGATGGAGATTTGCAGCCTGCATCTCCGGCTGAATCCTTGCAGCCTGTGGTTAAAGACAGGGGGTTGCAGTGTGTGAGGATGCAGATCTGCAGGGTGCAGCTACAGGTCGAGATTTGCAGCAGGTGAAGATTTGCAGCCTGCATTTAAGGCTTGATATCTGCAGCCTGGGCTCAAGGATAAATCATTGCAGCCTGGGTTTAAGGATAAATTCTTGCAGCCTGCATTTATGGGTAGAGATTTGCATTGTGCATATCAGGATGAATATTTGCGGCGTGTGTTTAAGGATAAATCCTTGCAGCCTGGGTTTAAGGATAAATCCTTGCAGCCTGCATTTAAGGATAGAGATTTGCAGGATGTATTTAAAGATACATATTTGCAGGGTGCATTTAAGGACAGAGATTTGCAGCATGCATTTAAGGACAAATTCCTGCAGTGTGCAATCAAGAAGAAGTATTTGCAGGGTGCATTTAAGGACAAATATTTGCAGCATATATTTAAGGAGAGAGATTTGCAGGGTGCAAGAGATTTGCAGTGTGCATGTCAGGATAAATCCTTGCAGCCTGCATTTAAGGATAAGTTTTGCAGCGTGTATATAGGGACAGAGATTTCCAGGCTGCATTTCAAGATAAATATTGGCAGGATGCATTAAAGGACAAATTCTTGCAGTGTGCATGTCAGGATAAATCCTTGCAGCCTGCATTTAAGGATAGAGATTTGCAGGATGTATTTAAAGATACATATTTGCAGGGTGCATTTAAGGACAGAGATTTGCAGCATGCATTTAAGGACAAATATTTGCAGCATATATTTAAGGAGAGAGATTTGCAGGGTGCAAGAGATTTGCAGTGTGCATGTCAGGATAAATCCTTGCAGCCTGCATTTAAGGATAAGTTTTGCAGCGTGTATATAGGGACAGAGATTTCCAGGCTGCATTTCAGGATAAATATTGGCAGGATGCATTAAAGGACAAATTCTTGCAGTGTGCATGTCAGGATAAATCCTTGCAGCCTGCATTTAAGGATAAGTTTTGCAGCGTGTATATAAGGACAGAGATTTGCAGAGTGCATTTCAGGACAAATTCTTGCAGTGTGCATATAAGAATAAATATTTGCAGCCTATATTTAAGGAGAGAGATTTGCAGGGTGCATTTAAGGATAAGTTCTTGCAGGGTGTAAGAGATTTGCGTTGTGCATGTCAGGATAAATCCTTGCAGCCTGCATTTAAGGATAAAGTTTTGCAGCGTGTATATAAGGATAGAGATTTCCAGGCTGCATTTAAGGATAAATATTGGCAGGGTGTATTAAAGGATAAATATCTGCAGTGTGCATTTAGAGAGAGAGATCTGCAGGCTGCATTTCAGGACAGAGATTTGCAGGCTGCATTAAAGGACAAATTCTTGCAGTGTGCATGTCAGGATATGTCCTTGCAGCCTGCATTTAAGGACAAATGTTTGCATAATATATATTTAAAGATAGGGATTTGCAGGGTGCATTTGAAGATAAATTCTTGCAGGCTGCAAGAGATTTGCATTGTACATGTCAGGATAAATCCTTATCCTTAAATGCAACCTGCAAATTTCTATCCTTAAATATATGCTGCAAATATTTGTCCTTAAATGCATCCTGCAAGAATTTGTCCTGAAATGCAGCCTGCAAATCTCCTTCCTTATATACACACTGCAAAACTTATCCTTAAATGCAGGCTGCAAGTTTTGCAGTGTGTATATAAGGACAGAGATTTGCAGTGTGCATTTCAGGACAAGTTCTTGCAGTGTGCATATAAGAATTAATATTTGCAGCCTATATTTAAGGATAGAGATTTGCAGGTTGCATTTAAGGATAAGTTCTTGCAGGGTGCAAGAGATTTGCATTGTGCATGTCAGGATAAATCCTTGCAGCCTGCATTTAAGGATAAAGTTTTGCAGCGTGTATATAAGGATAGAGATTTCCAGGCTGCATTTAAGGATAAATATTGGCAGGGTGTATTAAAGGATAAATATCTGCAGTGTGCATTTAGAGAGAGAGATCTGCAGGCTGCATTTCAGGACAGAGATTTGCAGGCTGCATTAAAGGACAAATTCTTGCAGTGTGCATGTCAGGATATGTCCTTGCAGCCTGCATTTAAGGACAAATGTTTGCATAATATATATTTAAAGATAGGGATTTGCAGGGTGCATTTGAAGATAAATTCTTGCAGGCTGCAAGAGATTTGCATTGTACATGTCAGGATAAATCCTTATCCTTAAATGCAACCTGCAAATTTCTATCCTTAAATATATGCTGCAAATATTTGTCCTTAAATGCATCCTGCAAGAATTTGTCCTGAAATGCAGCCTGCAAATCTCCTTCCTTATATACACACTGCAAAACTTATCCTTAAATGCAGGCTGCAAGTTTTGCAGTGTGTATATAAGGACAGAGATTTGCAGTGTGCATTTCAGGACAAGTTCTTGCAGTGTGCATATAAGAATTAATATTTGCAGCCTATATTTAAGGATAGAGATTTGCAGGTTGCATTTAAGGATAAGTTCTTGCAGGGTGCAAGAGATTTGCATTGTGCATGTCAGGATAAATCCTTGCAGCCTGCATTTAAGGATAAAGTTTTGCAGCGTGTATATAAGGATAGAGATTTCCAGGCTGCATTTAAGGATAAATATTGGCAGGGTGTATTAAAGGATAAATATCTGCAGTGTGCATTTAGAGAGAGAGATCTGCAGGCTGCATTTCAGGACAGAGATTTGCAGGCTGCATTAAAGGACAAATTCTTGCAGTGTGCATGTCAGGATATGTCCTTGCAGCCTGCATTTAAGGACAAATGTTTGCATAATATATATTTAAAGATAGGGATTTGCAGGGTGCATTTGAAGATAAATTCTTGCAGGCTGCAAGAGATTTGCATTGTACATGTCAGGATAAATCCTTATCCTTAAATGCAACCTGCAAATTTCTAAGGATAAAGTTTTGCAGTGTGTACGTAAGGATAGAGATTCCCAGGCTGCATTTAAGGATAAATATTGGTAGCGTGCATTAAAGGATAAATATTTGCAGCGTGCATTTAGAGAGAGAGATTTGCAGGCTGCATTTAAGGACAAATTCGCAAAACTTATCCTTAAATGCAGGCTGCAAGTTTTGCAGTGTGTATATAAGGACAGAGATTTGCAGTGTGCATTTCAGGACAAGTTCTTGCAGTGTGCATATAAGAATTAATATTTGCAGCCTATATTTAAGGATAGATATTTCCAGGCTGCATTTAAGGATAAGTTCTTGCAGGGTGCAAGAGAATTGCATTGTGCATATCGGGATAAATCCTTGCAGCCTGCATTTAAGGATGAAGTTTTGCAGCGTGTATATAAGGAAGGAGATTTGCAGGCTGCATTTAAGGATAAATTCTTGCAGCATGCATTTAGAGAGAGAGATTTGCAGGCTGCATTTCAGGACAGAGATTTGCAGGCTGCATTTCAGGACGAATTCTTGCAGGGTGCATACAAGAATAAATAATTGCAGGGTGTATTTATGGATAAATATTTGCAGCGTGCTTATAAGAAATATAAGAAATATTTGCAGCGTATATTTAAGGATAGAGATTTGCGGGTTGCATTTAAGGATAAATTCTCACAGGGTGCATATGGAGATTTGCAGGCTGCATTTAAGGATAAATTCTTGCAGCATGCATTTAGAGAGAGAGATTTGCAGGCTGCATTTCAGGACAGAGATTTGCAGGCTGCATTTCAGGACAAATTCTTGCAGGGTGCATACAAGAATAAATATTTGCAGGGTGCATTTATGGATAAATATTTGCAGACTGCTTGTAAGAAATATAAGAAATATTTGCAGCGTATATTTAAGGATAGAGATTTGCGGGTTGCATTTAAGGATAAATTCTCACAGGGTGCATATAAGAATAAATTCTTGCAGCGTGAATGAAAGGATAAATACTTGCAGGGTGCGCTTAAGGATAAACTTAATTAAAATATGTAATATTTGCAATACTCACAATGATTGATGCCCTTTGCTGCGGCTGCTGTGGCTTTCCCTGCGCCGAGCTGGCCGGGTCTCAGCCCCAGGGGCTGAGGGTGGGGGTGTAATTGGGGGGGGACACCCGTTTCTCCCTCCCCAGCTGGTGCTGGACTCGCAGAAGCGCGTCTTCTCCTGGGGGTTCGGGGGATACGGGCGGCTGGGTCACGCCGAGCAGAAGGACGAGATGGTGCCCAGGTTGGTGAAGCTCTTTGACTTCCCGGGGCGCGGGGCGGCGCAGATCTACGCCGGCTACACCTGCTCCTTTGCTGTCAGCGAGACAGGTAGGCATTTTGGGGCATTTTAAAGCAAATCCATCGTTATTTAGGGGAGTGTGGGGGGGTTGGGAATGCTCAGGGGGTGTTGGAACGTGATGGGTGATGTGTCCCCAGCAGGGTGAGAGGGGGGATTCTGCTCCGCTCTGGGGAGATACCCCCCACCCAGTGCTGTCTCGGGCTACGGGGACCACAAGCCCAAGTCCTCGACGGCCGCCCAAGAGGTGAAGACCCTGGATGGGATCTACACGGAGCAGGTGAGTGGGGGGAGGATGCACATGGACCCCCCCATCTAAATAAGTGGGGTGACTGAGGCCGTACACAACTCATCACACCCCTGGGCTGCTGGAGGGTGGGCATGTGGGCTCCCCCCAGCTTAAGTAAATACAAATTAGGAGATGGAGATGAGATTTTTGGGAGGAAATTCTTCACCCTGAGGGTGGTGAGAGCCTGGCCCAGGTTGCCCAGAGAAGCTGTGGCTGCCCCTTCCCTGGAGGGGTTCAAGGGCAGGTTGGAGGGGGCTTGGAGGGACCTGGTGTGGTGGGAGGTGTCCCTGCCCAGGGCAGGGGGTGGCACTGGATGGGCTTTAAGGTCCCTTCCCACCCAAACCATTCCATGATTCTCTGTTGGGGTTTGCAGGTGGCTTGTTTTTTTGGGGTGCCACCAACACCTCCCGGGAGTCCACCATGTACCCCAAAGCTGTGCAGGACCTCTGCGGCTGGAAAATCCGCAGCCTGGCCTGTGGGTAAGTCCCAGCCCCATCTTTCCCCCTCTCCCCCACCCCCCCAAAAAAAACCC
>NW_015091295.1:51263-51865 GCF_001431845.1 Calidris pugnax | reverse complement strand
GGGGTAGCGTCCAGTTAATTCCCCGGTCATTAATTCATTCCCCAGTCGTTAATTAATTCGTTCCCTGGTCCTAATTAATTCATTCCCCAGTCATTAATTAATTAATTCCCCTTTAAAACCCTTCCCCGACTCTTTAATTTATCAAATTTTGGGCAACTTTCCCCTTTATTCCTCACAAAAACCCAAACTCCGCCGCTTCTTTCAACCATTATCCCTTACAAATCGTTAGGAAAATGGTTAAATTCCCCAAAAAAGGTGATAATGATTATTTTTGACCCTCTTGGCCGCCTGAAAATAGGATTATATTTTTATTAAATAATAACTTTTTTTACTTATTTCGCTGACGCAGGAGCCGAACCCCGCGGGTGAAGAAAAGCAGGATTTTCAGAGTTTGGGTAGAAATCAGAGGGTTTTGGTTCATTTTGGGGAGGTTTGCGTTTCTCCTGGCAGTTTTAAGTGATGAGCGCTTCCTCGGGCACCAGTAAGGATGGGAAAACCAGTAAAAAACCCCAGTTTTCAACTGGGATTACCACGGACACAGGGCTAAAATTCCCCAAAAAGCTCCGAATTTGTCTCCCAGTTTCTACAAACTTAATTAAAAA
>NW_015091295.1:47922-50785 GCF_001431845.1 Calidris pugnax | reverse complement strand
CCTCTTCTATTTTTTTTTTTTAGGGTTGGAAGACGCTAAATGAGGAATTCCTCCTTCGTTACCTTTAATTAATTAATTAGGGGGGGTTTTCAGAGCTCGGTTTTCAGCTTCTCCTCCAGATCCTGCTGGTCGACGGCGCGGGGGTTGCCGTGCCACCGGTGGAAAGCCAAAAGGGCGACGTTTTTGGCGGCCACGGCGCTGAGCTCGGCGGCGCTGGCGGCGCGTTCCAAGCCGTTGAGGTAGTAGAGGTGCCGATGGAGAAGGATGGGAGGACACCTCTCCGGGGGGTCGTACCGAGGGTACGCCAACCATTTCTTGGATTTCACCGAATCGTAAGAAACAAAAAGCAAATCCAACTCCTCTTTGGTGAGTTCTTCCCGAGAAAACACTTTCCAGACGGCCAAAGGGGTGGTTTTTTCATCATCGTCGTCATCGTCGTCTTTCTTCTCAACTGGAGATACCATCCCCAAGCTGTTGATGAAGAGGTTGGGGTTGTCGGTGGTGAAGATGACGCCCAAACGGAAAGAGGAAGGATCCCGGTAACCGAAAAAAGAGGAATTTAAGCGGCCGTGGACGAAGGTGGCGACGGTTTGGTGGTAAGGGTTGGGAAAGGACGGGATGGGAGGTTGGAAGTTCAAGAAGGAGATGTTGGCCAACGGGGCGCCCAACGGAGCGGCGATCACCACCAGGTCGTAGGTGTCCCCCGTCAAGCCCTGCGCCGTGCGGTAGGTGACGTGGTACAGCTGCGCCGCCTCCCCTGCAGAGAGGGAGAGAAAAATGAGGAAAAAACGGGGGAAAAAAGGTCTGTTGTCTCACCCCGGGGGTTTTGAGCTCGGTTTTTAGACTTTTTGCTCGCTCCCAAAAATGTCAAGTTTGGAAACGCAAGTTGGAATGGTTTAAAGTGGTTTTATGGAAAGTGGGCCCAGTTCTTCCGCCCCAGCGATGGGACTGGGGGGGGGTTTCACTTGGAAAACCTCAAGGAATAGTCCCAGTTCCAAACCTCAAGGAATGGTTTTGGAGCCCAACTGGTCCCAGTTCCTCCACCCAAGCGCCAGGACTGGGACTGGTTTTCCACTGGAAAACCTCAAGGACTGGTGATGGAGCTCAACTGGTCCCAGTGCCGAACCTCAAGGAATGGTCCCAGTTCCTGCACCCAAGCACTGGGTGCTGGGACTGGTTTTCCCCTGGAAAACCTCAAGGAATGGTGCTGGAGCCCAACTGGTCCCAGTTCCAAACCTCAAGGAACGGTGTTGGAGCCCAACTGGTCCCAGTTCCAAACCTCAAGGAATGGTGTAGGAGCCCCCAGCTGGTCCCAGTTCTTCCACCCCAGTGCTGGGACTGGTTTTCCCCTGGAAAACCTCAAGGAACGGTGATGGATCTCAACTGGTCCCAGTTCCAAACCTCAAAGAATGGTGATGGAGCCCCCACCTGGTCCCAGTTCCTCAACCCAAGTGCTGGGACTGGTTTTCCCCTGGAAAACCTCAAGGAACGGTGATGGATCTCAACTGGTCCCAGTTCCAAACCTCAAAGAATGGTGATGGAGCCCCCACCTGGTCCCAGTTCCTCAACCCAAGTGCTGGGACTGGTTTTCCCCTGGAAAACCTCAAGGAACGGTGATGGATCTCAACTGGTCCCAGTTCCAAACCTCAAAGAATGGTGATGGAGCCCCCACCTGGTCCCAGTTCCTCAACCCAAGTGCTGGGACTGGTTTTCCCCTGGAAAACCTCAAGGAACGGTGATGGATCTCAACTGGTCCCAGTTCCAAACCTCAAAGAATGGTGATGGAGCCCCCACCTGGTCCCAGTTCCTCAACCCAAGTGCTGGGACTGGTTTTCCCCTGGAAAACCTCAAGGAACGGTGATGGATCTCAACTGGTCCCAGTTCCAAACCTCAAAGAATGGTGATGGAGCCCCCACCTGGTCCCAGTTCCTCAACCCAAGTGCTGGGACTGGTTTTCCCCTGGAAAACCTCAAGGAACGGTGATGGATCTCAACTGGTCCCAGTTCCAAACCTCAAAGAATGGTGATGGAGCCCCCACCTGGTCCCAGTTCCTCAACCCAAGTGCTGGGACTGGTTTTCCCCTGGAAAACCTCAAGGAATGGTGATGGAGCCCAACTGGTCCCAGCTCCAAACCTCAAGGAATGGTGTCGGAGGCCCCAACAGGTCCCAGTTCCAAACCTCAAGGAATGGTGATGGAGCCCAACTGGTCCCAGTTCCAGACCTCAAGCCCAACTGGCCCCAGTTCCTCTGTCCAAGTGCTGGGACTGGTTTTCCCCTGGAAAACCTCAAGGAATGGTGTCAGAGCCCAACTGGTCCCAGTGCCAAACCTCAAGCCCAACTGGTCCCAGTTCCTCTGCCCAAGTGCTGGGACTGGTTTTCACCTGGAAAACCTCAAGGAACGATGATGGAGCTCATCTGGTCCCAGTTCCAAACCTCAGGGAATGGTGTTGGAGCCCCCACCTGGTCCCAGTTCCTCAACCCAAGTGCTGGGACTGGTTTTCACCTGGAAAACCTCAAGGAATGGTGCTGGAGCCCAACTGGTCCCAGCTCCAAACCTCAAGGAATGGTGTCGGAGGCCCCAACAGGTCCCAGTTCCAAACCTCAAGGAATGGTGATGGAGCCCCCAACTGGTCCCAGTTCTTCCACCCCAGTGCTGGGACTGGTTTTCACCTGGAAAACCTCAAGGAATGGTGATGGAGCCCAACTGGTCCCAGTTCCAAACCTCAAGGAATGGTGATGGAGCCCAACTGGTCCCAGTTCCAAACCTCAAGCCCAACTGGCCCCAGTTCCTCTGTCCAAGTGCTGGGACTGGTTTTCCCCTGGAAAACCTCAAGGAATGGTGCTGGAGCCCAACTGGTCCCAG
>NW_015091295.1:47310-47652 GCF_001431845.1 Calidris pugnax | reverse complement strand
CCAGCCGCTCTCCTCGAACACAAACCCTTCCCCGTCGTAGATGCCCGCCAGCCCCCCCTGCGTCGCCGGGGCCACCGCCAGCCCTTCCAAAATGGGGCAAAAAAACAAAAAAAAAGGTAATTTTAATTAAAAGTGGAGCTAAACTCTTCCATTTTAACTTCCTGAGATAATCCACCCCCGTGTTGAGCAATTAAAGATGGGGTGCCCCCGGGACTGGGAGGGGGGCAATTAATGAAGGTGACTTTTGGATCTTTCTGCTGGGGTTACTGGTTTTACTGGTTATACTGGGGGGAAGGTGGCCCCTTTCCGTGGGGGTGTGGGTCTCCTTCTCCCAGGGGGTTG
>NW_015091295.1:46735-47078 GCF_001431845.1 Calidris pugnax | reverse complement strand
CCCTCGAACACAAACCCTTCCCCGTCGTAGATGCCCGCCAGCCCCCCCTGCGTCGCCGGGGCCACCGCCAGCCCTTCCAAAATGGGGCAAAAAAACAAAAAAAAAGGTAATTTTAATTAAAAGTGGAGCTAAACTCTTCCATTTTAACTTCCTGAGATAATCCACCCCCGTGTTGAGCAATTAAAGACGGGGTGCCCCCGGGACTGGGAGGGGGACAATTAATGAAGGTGACTTTTGGACCTGTCTGCTGGGGTTACTGGTTTTACTGGTTATACTGGGGGGAAGGTGGCCCCTTTCCGTGGGGGTGTGGGTCTCCTTCTCCCAGGGGGTTGGGGTAGCTCGG
>NW_015091295.1:39522-44847 GCF_001431845.1 Calidris pugnax | reverse complement strand
GTCCTCCCTCAGCTGCCGGCCGGGGCGGGACACGGGGAGGGAACACACAGCCCCGGAATCATGGAATGGTTGGGGTTGGAGAAGGATTTTTATTTTATTTTATTTGTATATTTCTTATATAACTTGAGGCCGTTTCCTCTTGTCCCATGGCCTGGGAGAAGAGCCCGACCCCCCCTGGCTACACCCTCCTTTCAGGGAGTTGGAGAGAGCCAGAAGGTCTCCCCTCAGCCTCCTTTTCTCCAGGTTGAACACCCCCAGCTCCCTCAGAAGTTCTCCAGACCCTTCTCCTTGTGCTCCAGACCCCTCCCCATCTTCGTTGCCCTTCTCTGGACCCGCTCCAGCCCCTCAAGGTCTTTTTTTGTGGTGAGGGACCCCAAACTGGACCCAGCCCTCGAGGTGGGGCCTCACCGGCACCCAGTCCAGGGGGACCATCACCTCTGGGGCCCTACTCGCCACGCTGTTCTTGACACAGGCCAGGATGGTGGTGACCATCTTGGCCACCTGGGGTGGATGGACTCAATGGATGATCTGAAAGGTCTCTTTCCACCTCAATGATTGATTCTATGATTGTATAAGGGCGACTGCGGGGTTACGATCCCAACCACGCCGCTGGTGTAGTGGTATCATGCAAGATTCCCATTCTTGTGACCCGGGACCTGCTCCAGCCCCTCTGTTGCCTGTAGCCTAACTACCACACCCCTCAATGTCTTTTTTGTGGTGAGGGGTCCAAGACTGGACCCAGCCCTCGAGGTGGGGCCTCCCCAGTGCCCAGTCCAGGGGGACCATCACCTCTGGGGCCCTACTCACCACGCTGTTCCTGACACAGGCCAGGATGCTGGTGGCCAAGGTGGCCACCTGGGATGGATGGACTCGAAGGATGGAAGGGTCTCTTCCCACCTCAATGACTGATTCTATGACTGTATAAGGGCGGTTGGGGGGCCATTACCACAACTGGGTGGGGCCTCCCCAGTGCCCAGTCCAGGGGGACCATCACCTCTGGGGCCCTACTCACCACGCTGTTCCTGACACAGGCCAGGATGCTGGTGGCCAAGGTGGCCACCTGGGATGGATGGACTCGAAGGATGGAAGGGTCTCTTCCCACCTCAATGACTGATTCTATGACTGTATAAGGGCGGTTGGGGGCCCATTATCGCAACTGCGCCGCTGGTGTAGTGGTATCATGCAAGATTCCCATTCTTGCGACCCGGGTTCGATTCCCGGGCGGCGCACATCGCTTTTTACCCCTCTTTATTATATATATTTTTTTTTAATATTATTTTTTAAAATATATTTTATTTTTTCATTTTCCCCGTCCCCACCGACTTGACCCCCACCCATTGACCGGGATGGGGGGGACACACAACCTGTACCCGGTTACCGGCGGAGGGCGGGAAGCGGCGGCGCATGCGCTTTCCCGCCTTTCCCCCCTCCCCTTCCCCTTCCCCTTCCTTCCTTCCCCCTCAGGGGGCCGGCCGGGCCCCCTTCCCCCCCGCCGGCCGCCATCTTGCGAAGGAGCGCCCGGGTTTATTGTCCGGTGGGGGGGGAACCGACCGACCGACCGGCCGGCTCGGTCTGAAGCAACCGGGGGTTGGGCGGCAACCATGGAGGATGAAATGCCCAAGACCCTGTGAGTGAGGGGGTTCAAACCGCCTTTATGGTTACCGGTTCGGCGCGGAGGGGAAGGGGAGGGGGGGGTTTCCCCTCACGAATCCCCCCCCTCCTTCTTCATCCCTCCTCCTCCTTCTTCATCCCCCCTCAGGCCCGGAGACCCTTCAGCCGCCTTCAAGGCTGAGGGGACGGGTCGCCCACCCCTGAGGGGCACCCCCTTCCCCTCACACGGCGGTAAAACCCCCTAAAACCCCCCCCCAGGGTCTCCCCTCAGCCCTTCAGCCGCCTTCAAGGCTGAGGGGGACGGGTCGCCCACCCCTGAGGGGCACCCAGTTCCCCTCATACGGCGGTAAAAACCCCCCCGGGGGTCTCCCCTTTTCCCTTCAGCCGCCTTCAACGCTGAGGGGACGGGTCGCCCACCCCTGAGGGGCACCCTCTTCCCCTCATACGGCGGTAAAAACCCCCTAAAAACCCCCCTCAGCCCTTCCCGCCATTCCCGTCCCCCCCCTCAGCCCCGGGTCCCTTCACCTCAGGGCCGGCTGAGGGGGAATGGACCCCCCCTCCCCTATTACTCGCTCCATTTATGTTTTTTTACCGAGTGTCTGGTTGAATTTTGCCATTTCTGGGTTGAATTTTGCCATTTCTGGGTTATATTGGGGGTGTATGTGGTGTTTATTTGGGGGGGAAGGGGGGGGGGGTTTGCCCTGTGCTGGATCCTCACCGCCACGTCCAACAGCTTTGATGGAAATAAACTCAGGGATTTGGGGTGGGAAGGGGGGAAAGAAGATATCCCTGAAAGCCCTAAGTGAAATCTAAGTGAAAAAAAATCAAATTTCAACCAGTCCAGGTCTGGGAGCTCATCCCTGGCCTTGTCAAAAATTCATCATTCAAAGGGGGAGGGTTGTTTTAATTAACGAGATGCTTCTGACGGGACACCCTGTCGCTGTCAAGAGGCTTTTTTGGGGGGGGCTTTTTGGGGTGGCTTTTTGGGGTCTCCACCTCCAGCCGGGGTTGGGAAGGTCAAGAGGGCTCCTGTGCCCGGTGGCTTCATCCTTTTTATGTCTTTTTCTCTCCAGGAGCCGTTTTTCCCTCTTTTCCATCAGGGGAATGGCAGTTCCCTCTCTCTCCCTGTTGAATTTTGGTCTCTTTCAGTGCAGGAAGACAGGAGAGAGGAAAAAAAGGGAAACTTTTCCACCAGCCAGGGGAAAGTTTTGCCCTCGGACAGTGCCCGGCGCCTACCCCAAGGGCTGAGAAAGGGAGTTTTTTGAGCGACTTGCAGGAAAAACAAGGCTTTGACCCAGAAACCCAGGCTTTCTCCGGCGGTAAACACGCTGCCTCCCCGTGTGTGTGACCCCCCTTGCCCTTTCTAAGCCACGTGCATTTTTTGGGGGAGCTATTCTTGGCCTCTGCAAACACGGGGCAGAGCCCTTGGTGGTGTTTATTTAGGGAAAAAAAAGACAAAAAACAAAGGTGGTTTTGCCCTTGTTGCAGTGAAATTGTTGTCTGGAGTCTTAGTGGTCTCAGGGTGTGCTCGACTTCTCTGGCCCTGGGCACGACTTCTCTGGCCCTGGGCACGACTTCTCTGGCCATGGGCACGAATTCTCTGGTTTTGGGCACGAATTCTCTGGTTTTGGGCACGTGGGGCTCGTTGCCCAAACACAGCTGGCTCTCAGAGCCGGAGAAATTGGGAATTTCTCTCCATCCATCCATCCCTCCCGGTGACATCCCTCCAGTTGCGGGGGGGTGAGGGGGCTGGATGGCACGGGGTTTGGGTTTAGAAAGAGCAGTTTTGAGGGATGAAGAAGCAGCTCGGAGTCATCTCTTGCCGGATGGGGTCTGAAGTGTGTCTTAAATATTTGGTTGCCACCAGCAGCACTGGCCCTGGCTTACGATGCTCCCCCCTTGGCTACCGTGGGGCCACCAAAGTGGTCTCCAACCCCTGTGTCGCCGCCTTTAGCTCGCTTTTAAGTTGTTTTGGGGGAAGATGTTGGAAATAACTTTGGGTTTTTTGCGATTTCCACTGAAGCTGGTGTTTTCTAGAAGGGGGGAGCGTTGGAGCCGTGGCGTTGGGGAGCGAGCTGGGGGCTGTGAGACTTAACCTGAAGGATTTTCTGGCCTGGCAGCGTGTTTTCAAGTTGGTTTTTTTCCTTGAGATTATAAATTTGAAGAACTGTTATGGGGCAAATGGTGCTTTTTGAACTTTAGGAAGGCCTTTGGTTTGTCTTCTTCATATATCTGTATAGATGCTTGTGGAATAGATGTATTTTATTCACTTTTATGCCTCTAAAATGTTGCAGAAGGGCTGACACCCCCTAGTTTGGTGTTATTTTTTCAAGAATATCAACGTGGAGGGAATGAATGGAGTTATCCATGTAGTTTGCCCTCTTTAGTGTGGTCCTTCACCTGCCAAGAAACACTGACCAGCTCATTAAGGAGAATTTAATTAGCAGGAGAGGTGCAGGTGGTGATGGAGCTGTCACGCAGGGGAGGTCATGGAGGGAATGAATGGAGTTATCCATGTAGTTTGCCCTCTTTAGTGTGGTCCTTCACCTGCAAAGAAACACCAACCAGCTCATTAAGGAGAATCTAATTAGCAGGAGAGGTGCAGGTGACGACGGAGGTGTCCTCCTCCCAGTTACCCCTGACTGGCAGGGTCACCTCGGTACTGGTTATTTCTGGTGTTAACTGGGGTGGGATGAGGTCTGGGGGTGCCTCCGTGGGGAGGTGGGAGCTGTCGGAGATGGCTTAACCGAAATCCTGCTTTTTCCAGTGAAAACCAGCGTTGAGGTGGGGAAGGTTGGGTGATTATTGGGGTGAAAATCCAGCGCCGGTTCAAAGATCAGGGTCGAGACAACCCCTGCGTAGGGAACCTTGGCTTCCAAAGAAACTGTTAATTAATTAACTTAGATGATGATGACGCGAGAGTGTCGGTGCCTCGGCTTATTCATTATCCAGGGAGAGATAATATTGGGGAGGAAAAAAAGAAAAAGGGAGAGAAAAAGAAGTCTTGCCAGTTGAACTTGATGTTGGGGGGGTTATGGAGCAGAAAGTTAATTGCCTTAATTAAGGTGTATTAAACCCCTTCTTAAGGACACCTCGTCAGGAGTGTTTTGTTGAGCGAGAGGGTGTTTTAAAAAGGAGTAGAATCCTGCCTAAAATAGTCATCTGGGCTATTAATACGGAGCGTTCTGGCTCATTTTTGACCCAAAACCTCTCTCCTTTCCCCTCCTTGTTCTCTCCTAAAGCAAATATTGGAAGTGTGTCCCTCTCTCCAGGACCTTGTGTCAACAACAACAACGAGAAGCCCCTGGGTTTGGTGCCACCTTGTTTTCTTCACACCTGAGTCCTGGCAAATTCTTGCCTCCCCCCAGCCCCCCCGAGGGGGATTTGTTGGGTTATTGAGGTGGTTCTTGTGGTGGGACGGGGCTGAGGTTTCTCTCTGGGCTTTTTATAAAAAAAATCCCGTGATTTGGGGTTAAAAACAACAACAAACCCCCCCAAACACACACACCTGTGGATTGGGGAAGGATCTTCCTCGCTGAGAATCCCAAAATCCCAGGTGGGAGCGGGGCTTTGGGTCGTGTTTGCGGCCGAGGAGCCTGATCCTTTGGCACGTTCACCCTGGGTTGTTTGTTTTTTAAAAGGCTAAATATTGTGACATATTCTTGCCAATTGAATAAATTGGAGGCGGTGGTTTGGGTGGTTGGGGGGGGGGGG
>NW_015091295.1:35923-39511 GCF_001431845.1 Calidris pugnax | reverse complement strand
TTCTTGCTCAATTAGGGAACCTCAGGATGGTTTCTAAACGTGTGGTTCCATCCCGTAGGTACGTGGGGAACCTCTCGAGAGACGTGACCGAAGCTCTCATCCTCCAGCTCTTCAGCCAGATCGGACCCTGCAAAAACTGCAAAATGATCATGGATGTAAGAACCTGCCCCCGATGGTTTCCCCGCTTCCGGTACCACGTGGATTTGGGTCGGACTTGGGTTTTTTTCTGAATTTTGTTGGAAACAACAGCGCAGCCACGTTGCGGGGGGTGCAGTGAGGCTGGAGGTGACACTCACAGACTTGGGGTGTCCTTTCCACGTCGTGGTGGCTGAGGTTAAACTTAAGGGTGAGTGGATTTGTGAGGGGGGGAGTGAACAGAGGAGATCTGGAAACCTCTTGAGATTTGAGAACCAACTGGGCCACCAGGAAACCTCCAGCTCCAAAGAGCACGTACGAATGTAGGTCCTTCAACCTCCTGGGGAGAGGGGAGAACAGGGTGAGCTCCAGGCCTGGAAGGGAGGGAGGAGGGAAAAGAGGGTGCTGAAGGCAAAGTCTCTCCCCAAAAGGTTGAAAACTCCTGAATTAAGGCAATTCCAAAGGCCAGCAGCGGGCACTTGTGGCCAAGAAGGGGCGTCAGGAAGAGCGTGGCCACAGGTGGGTGGGTGGATTTGTGAGAGGAGATCTGGAAACCTCCTGGGGAGGAATATCCCCCCCCTCCCCGCCCAGGACAGGTTGGGGGTGACCTGCTGGAGAGCAGCTGTGGGGAGAAAGAGCTGGGGGTCCTGGGGGACAACCAGAAATGGGTCCTGGTGGCCAAGAAGGTCTCCTGGAGGGGCATCAAGAAGAACGTGGCCACAGGTGGAGGGAGGTCATCCTGCCCGTCTGCTCTGCCCTGGGGAGGCCCCAGCTGGAGCACTGGGACCAGTTGTGGGCTCCCCAGTTCCAGAAGGACAGGGAACTGCTGGAGAGGGGACAGCAGAGGGTTATGAAGACAATGAGGAGCCTGGAGCATCTCCATGCTGAGGGAGAAGAATGGCTGAGGGACTTGGGTCTTTTTAGTCTGGAGAAGAGCAGACTGAGGGTGGATCTGATCAAAGCCTTTAAATCCTTCAAGGGTGGGTGTCAGGAGGATGGGGCTGGTCTTTTTCCAGTGGTGCCCAGGGACAGGACAAGAGGGAATGGGCACAAACTTGAACACAAGAAGTTCCATCTCAACATGAGGAGGAACTTCTTGACTTTGAGGGTGGCAGAGCCCTGGCAGAGGCTGCCCAGAGAGGTGGTGGAGTCTCCTTCTCTGGAGACATTCAAACCCACCTGGACACATTCCTGTGGGACCTGCTCTGGCAGGGGGTTGGACTGGGTGATCTCCAGAGGTCCCTTCCCACCCCATATCATCCTGTGATTCTGTGAAAAGTTCTTTTTTACCTTTTTTTAAAGCAGAACTGACCCCCCCCTTACCCTGGGAGCTGTGTTCGCGCCGAGTCTCGGCATAGAGTGATGAATCCCGCGTGTGTTGAGATGTTAATTAACTAAAAGCTGAGCAGAAACGAGGGAGTGTGGAGTGTGAAGGGGTTTGTATCGATAAACCTCTCGTTCTTTTCCTTTTTATCAGACAGCTGGAAACGATCCCTACTGTTTTGTGGAGTTCTACGAGCACCGGCACGCGGCGGCAGCCCTGGCCGCCATGAACGGCCGGAAGATAATGGGTAAGGTAAGCTGTCGTGTCTCCAGGGTGAGTTGGGGTTGAACATCAGGCTGGTTTAGATGGTGGGGCTGAAATATCACTGGAGAACCAGCAGGCACATGGTTAATATTAGGCATTGCCTTGGGATGAGGTCTCAGTGTGATAGAGTTAAGGAAAAAAAGCCTCTTTGGAGTGGTGGAGGAAGAAGGAGGGGATGTAGAAGTGGGAATGCTCAGAGATGTGGGGAATAATGAGTGTTTTAACCCTGCTGACCTCACTGGGACAATGTCTCTCTCTTCCCACCCTGCAAAAAAATCCCTCTCAAACTCCCAGACTGGTCTGTTTCCCAGCCCTGCTCTTCATCGGTGGAACACAGTCTGAGAAATGGGTCTTAAACTTCAGCTTTCACCCCAAAATGTTGAGAGCAGCCCTGGGGAGAAGGACCTGGAGGGGTTGGTGGGTGAGAAGCTCAGTGGGAGCCATCAATGTCCCCGGAAGGGACTCTTGATGAGGGAGGGGAGCCATAAGATGAGAAGGAACGGTTTTACACCAAAAATTAGGAGATGGAGATGAGATTTGGGGAGGAAGTTCTTTACCCTGAGGGTGGGGAGAGCTGGGCCCAGGTTGCCCCAAGAAGCTGCCCCATCCCTGGAGGGGTTCAAGGGCAGGTTGGAGGGGGCTTGGAGCAACTTGGTCTCATCAAAGATGTCCCAGCCACTAGAAGGGGTGGAACTGGATGATCTTGAAGGCCCCTTCCAACCCAAACCATCCTGTGATGCCCTGGCCATTCCACCACTTCCCTGGGTTGGAGGGGACCTTGAAGTTCACCAAGACCAACCCTCAACCCACCCCTGCCCAACCCACCACTGCCCCACGGCCCTCAGCACCGGCTTTTATATCCCTCCAGGGCTGGTGTTTGGGGAGGGGAGCCCCAGGAGGAGAAGGAAGAGTTTGAAACCAAAAATTGGGAGATGGAGATGAGATTTTGGGAGGAAATTCTTCCCCCTGAGGGTGGTGAGAGCCTGGAACAGGTTGGTCAGAGAAGCCCCATCCCTGGAGGGGTTCAAGGGCAGGTTGGAGGGGGCTTGGAGCAACCTGGGCTGGTGGGAGGTGTCCATCCCAAGGGCTGGATGGTCTCTAAGGTCCCTTCCAACCCCAACCATTCCATGATTTTCCAATTCCATGAGCTCAGCCTGAAGCTCTGGAGGGATCTGAGCTGGGATTTGCCGGTTCTAACGAGCACGACTTGGCGTTTGCAGGAGGTGAAGGTGAACTGGGCCACCACCCCCAGCAGCCAGAAGAAAGACACCAGCAGTAAGTGTCGCTTGCCCTTCTATCATTTGTACAAAGCACTTTTTAAACACAAAAAGCGATTTAATCCTTAAGTCCTAAGATATTCTTTTAATGTCTTTGCGGTGGGGGGGTGCCTATGGGGCTCCTTGGCACCCTCAAGACTTTATCCCAAACTGGGCTCCTCTCAAAATTCTTTTTAAGAGCAAAATGTTGCAGCACAAGGTCTTGTTTCCATGTTTTTCTTCCTCACCTGGTGGTCTTAACACCACTTCTTCCTTCAAAATACTCTTGCTTTTGGGGAACTCCCAAAATTCTTTTTAATAGCAAAGTGTTGCAGCACGAGGTGTTGTTTCCAGGTTTTTCTTCCCAACCCGATGGTCTTAACGTCGCTTCTTCCTTCAAAATCCCTTCCCTCTTGACACCGACGGGTTTTTAATTAATAATCTTTCCTCTGATGGGATTTTAATTGGCCATCTCCTGCCGGCGTGTGGAGGAGGGAGATGTCAGTGTAGCCTCGGCGCGTCGACTGAAGAGTTTTAAGCCTTTTTATGGTCAATAAAATGATCTTAAAAGCAGTTTGGAAAACCCCAAACCCTAAATATCACTGGATT
>NW_015091295.1:26210-29174 GCF_001431845.1 Calidris pugnax | reverse complement strand
TCTTGGCTTTTTGGGTCCCCCCCCAGAACCAGTTGGGGTACCCCCCCCCTACGGCCAGTGGGGCCAGTGGTACGGCAACGCTCAACTGGGCCAGTACGTGCCCAACGGCTGGCAGGTCCCCGCCTACGGCGTCTACGGCCAAGCCTGGAACCAGCAGGGCTTCAGGTGAGTCTTTGGGCTCATTTCCCCCCTTTTTGGGCAAAAATGGAAGCAACGGCCCCAAAAGGAAAAGCTTTTTTGGGGGGGATTCGGTGGATGGGGACCAACTGGGGGAGTTTGCTGGTTGAACTGGGATTGGTGTGGCTCTTTGTCCCCTCCACCCACTTCTTTACTCCACCCCAAGAGCTATGAAGGGAATTTTCCATTAATTAATGAGAGATTAATTAATGATAATTAATTAATTCTACCCCTCCAAGGGGGGCTTGGGTTTCGGGGTGTCAAGGGGTGTCTGGGTCTCCCTCCTCCTCAGGAGCTGGAAAACACCGAGACCTCAACCCCCCTACCCAGAGCTGGCTGTAAAGGCAATTTTTCCATTAATTAATGAGGCATTAATTAATGATAATTAATTCTACTCCTCCAAGGGGAGCTTGGGTTTTTGGGGTGTCGAGGGGTGCCAGGGTCTCCCCCCTCCTCAGGAGCTGGAAAACACCGAGTCCTTTAACTCCATCCCCAGAGCTGGCTGTAAAGTGAGTTTTGCCATTAATTAATGAGACATTAATTAATGTTAATGAGATATTCCCCCCCAGGAGGGCTCTGGGGTTTTTGGGGTGTCAAGGGGTGCCTGGGTCTCCCTCCTCCTCAGGAGCTGGAAAACACCGAGACCTCAATCCCCACACCCCCAGAACTGGCTGTAAAGGCAATTTTTCCATTAATTAATGAGACATTAATTAATGTTAATGAGATATTTCCCTCCCCAGGGGGGCTCTGGGGTTTTTGGGGTGTTGAGGGGTGTCCGGGTCTCCCTCCTCCTCAGGAGCTGGAAAACACAGAGTCCTTTAACTCCACCCCCAGAACTGGCTGTAAAGGGAATTTTTCCATTAATTAATGAGGTTAATTAATGTCAATGAGATATTTCCCCCCCAAGGGGGGCTCTGGGCTCTGGGGTTTTTGGGGTGTTGAGGAGTGTCTGGGTCTCCCTCCTCCTGGGGGGCTGGAAAACACTGAGTCCTTTAACTCCACTCCCAGAGCTGGCTGTAAAGTCAGTTTTGCCATTAATTAATGAGACATTAATTAATGTCAATGAGATATCCACCCCTCCAGGAGGGCTCAGGACTCTGGGGTGTTTGGGGTGTCGAGGGGTGCCCGGGTCTCCCTCCTCCTGGGGAGCTGGAAAACACCGAGTCCTTTAACTCCACCCCCAGAACTGGCTGTAAAGGATTTTTATTTTATTAATTAATGAGACTAATTAATGTTAATGAGCTGTTTCCCCCCCTTTCCCCCGGCAGCCAGACACAGTCGTCGCCGTGGATGGGGCCCGGTTACGGGGTGCAGGCGCCGGGGGGGCAGAACGGCAGCGTTTTGGGGGGGCAGAGCGGGTACCGGGTGGGATTCGAGGCGCCCTGAGGAGGAGGAGGAAGAAGAGGACGAGGAAGAAGAAGAGGAAGACGAGAGGAAAAGCGACGCCTCGGGCTCCAAACCTCACCTTTTTTTATTGTATTTTCTTTTTTTTTTTTTTCATTGGAAACACAGGGAATTGCAGGGATTGTTTCAAAATAAAAAAAAAAACAACAAAAAACTGCCGCCGGGGGCAGCGAAATTGCACAATTTTGACTTTTTTTTTAAGGAATGTGATTTTTTTGGGTCTGTTTTTAATATTTTCTTTCATCTCCCCCTCCCTCCCCCCGGGAGAAAACACCAACAAAAAGAAGAAATAAGAAACAAGAAGCCAAAATTTGGGGGATTTTGGAGTGTTGGCATCTTCTCCCCCCCTCCCCCTCTCCCCAGGGTTTTTTTTTGACCTTAAAATCATTTTTATCCCTTTTTTTAAAAAAAACACCTATTTTGATGTCTTTTATTTTATTTCTCTTTTTTACCCCCCCTTTGCCTTAAGGAGCTTCCACCGGGGACGGCGCCAAATCCTGGTGCTAAAAAAACGGGCCAAAATCCCTCTTTTGGGTTATTTCGGGTTGGTTTTTTTTTGGGGGGGTGGGGTGGGGAGGGTTTTTTGGGTTGTTTTTTACCGATTTCTACATTTCCGTGTATCGATTCTGTAAAATATTTGAGCGAATTAAGACTTTTTTTGCACAAGACTCAGCCACCTTTGTCTGTTTCCTTATTTTAAAGGGAGGAGGTCGGGTCCTTCCAGGGTGGGGGTTACGCCTCAAAATTTTAACTTATTTCTCTTAATTTTGGGGCTTTTGGGGCAAATTTTAGAATTTAAAAGTCTGGTTTTAATGAATTAATTTATAAAGATTCCCCCCTGATAGCCTGGTTCACCTGGATGTGACCAGAGCTCTGCGAAGCTGAGGGCAAACCCCTCCGTTTGCACAAAATAAAAAGGAAAAATGTAAAAAAAAAAGGAAAAAAAGGAAATAGGAAAAAATGCCAAAACAGGGAAAATTGCCAAAAAAGGGGGGAAAAAATGTCCAAAGAAGGGGGAAAATGCAAAAATAAGGCAAAAAATAAGCAAAAGCGGAGCTTGTTGTGGCCTTTCCTCACTCGTGCGGTGGTGTCCGAGGGAGGGACGCCGCTCCGCGGGAAATTTGGGGCGAAAAAGCTCAAAATCGGGCGATTTTGGGGCTGTAAAAGCTGGCGCATGCGCACTGCACCGCCTCGACGGACTACAACTCCCGGCATCCCCCGCGGGGACCTCCCCCCACCCCACGTGACAGCGGCCGGCCAATAGGAGCGGGGAGGGGGGCGCGGCGTCGCCTCGGAGGCCTTCGGCGGCGGTTCGGGGCAGGTTCGGGGGGCGCGCGCCGGGGCCCAGGTAAGAAAAAGGCGGGAAGGGCCGGGGTGGGGAGG
>NW_015091295.1:25909-26130 GCF_001431845.1 Calidris pugnax | reverse complement strand
GGCCTCAGGGAGGGGAGGGGGGGGCAGGGCCCGGCCTGAGGGGATTGGAGACCGGGGGAGGCCTCGGGAACCCTCCTCAGGGGATCGAGGTTGAGGAGAGGCCCCTCCTTGAGGGGACAGTGCCCATGGGGAGGCCCCAGGTCCCCTCCTGAAGTGACTGGAGCCAAGGGGAGGCTTCAAGCCCCCTCCTGAGGGGACTGAGGCTGAAAATCATAGACTCA
>NW_015091295.1:24882-25574 GCF_001431845.1 Calidris pugnax | reverse complement strand
TTGATGCAGCCCAGGATGGGATTGGCCTTCTGGGCTGCAGCTGCCCACTGCCTGCTCATGTCCAGCTTCTCATCCACCAGCACCCCCAAGTCCCTTTCCTCAGGGCTGCCCCAGGCCCTCTCCTGAGGTGACCGAGGCCGAGGAGAGACCCCTTCTTGAGGTGATGGTGGCCATGGGGAGGCACCAGGCACCTTTCAGAGGGGACAGTGGCTGAAGGGAAGCCCCAGGTCCCCTCCTGAGGTGACTAAGGCTGAGGAGAGACCCCTTCTTGAGGGGACAATGCCCATGGGGAGGCCCCAGGTCCCCTCCTGAGGTGACCAGAGCTGAGGGGAGGCTCCAGACCCCGATCTGAGGTGACAGTGGCCACAGGAAGGCCACCTCCTGAGGGTACAGTGCCCATGGGGAGGCACCAGGCACGTTCCAGAGTGACAGTAGCTGAGGGGAAGCCCCAGGGCCCCTCTTGAGGTGACTGAGGCTGAGGAGAGGCCCTTTCCTGAGGTGATGGTGGCCATGGGGAGGCTCCAGGTCCCCTCCCGAGGTGACTGAGGCCAAGGGGAGGTCTCAAGCCCCTTCCTGAGGGGACAGTGGCTGAGGAGAAGCCCCTTTTGGAGGTGACGGTGGCTGAGGGGAAGCCCCAGGTCCCCTCTTGAGGTGACTGGAGCCAAGGGGAGGCTTCAAGCCCCCTCCTGAGG
>NW_015091295.1:20235-21402 GCF_001431845.1 Calidris pugnax | reverse complement strand
CAGTCAGCAGGGACACCCCCAACTAGACCAGGTTGCCCAGGGCCTCGTCGAGCCTCTCCTTGAATATCTCCAGGGATGGGGCCTCAACCACCTCCCTGGGCAACCTGTTCCAGTGCTCCACCACCCTCACAGTGAAGAACCCTCTCCTCATCTCCAGTCTAAATCTGTTCCCCTCCAGCTTGAAGCCATTGCCCCTCGTCCTGTCACTGCAGGCCTTTCTAAACAGGCTCTCCCCAGCCTTCCTGTAGGCTCCCTTCAGGTACTGGAAGGCTGCTATTAGGTCTCCCCGGAGCCTCCTCTTCTCCAGGCTGAACAACCCCAGCTCCCTCAGCCTGTCCTCGGAGCAGAGGTGCTCCATCCCCCTGATCATCCTTGTGGCCCTCCTCTGGACCCTCTCCATCAGGTCCATGTCCTTCTTATATTGAGGGCTCCAGACCTGCACACAATACTCCAGGTGAGGTCTCACCAGAGCAGAGTAAAGTGGCAGAATCCCCTCTCTGGACCTGCTGGCAACGCTTCTTTTGATGCAGCCCAGGATGGGATTGGCCTTCTGGGCTGCAGCTGCCCACTGCCTGCTCATGTCCAGCTTCTCATCCACCAGCACCCCCAAGTCCCTTTCCTCAGGGCTGCCCCAGGCCCTCTCCTGAGGTGACCGAGGCCGAGGAGAGACCCCTTCTTGAGGTGATGGTGGCCATGGGGAGGCACCAGGCACCTTTCAGAGGGGACAGTGGCTGAAGGGAAGCCCCAGGTCCCCTCCTGAGGTGACTAAGGCTGAGGAGAGACCCCTTCTTGAGGGGACAATGCCCATGGGGAGGCCCCAGGTCCCCTCCTGAGGTGACCAGAGCTGAGGGGAGGCTCCAGACCCCGATCTGAGGTGACAGTGGCCACAGGAAGGCCACCTCCTGAGGGTACAGTGCCCATGGGGAGGCACCAGGCACGTTCCAGAGTGACAGTAGCTGAGGGGAAGCCCCAGGGCCCCTCTTGAGGTGACTGAGGCTGAGGAGAGGCCCTTTCCTGAGGTGATGGTGGCCATGGGGAGGCTCCAGGTCCCCTCCCGAGGTGACTGAGGCCAAGGGGAGGTCTCAAGCCCCTTCCTGAGGGGACAGTGGCTGAGGAGAAGCCCCTTTTGGAGGTGACGGTGGCTGAGGGGAAGCCCCAGGTCCCCTC
>NW_015091295.1:16871-18515 GCF_001431845.1 Calidris pugnax | reverse complement strand
AGGCTGCTATTAGGTCTCCCCGGAGCCTCCTCTTCTCCAGGCTGAACAACCCCAGCTCCCTCAGCCTGTCCTTGTAGCAGAGGTGCTCCATCCCCCTGATCATCCTTGTGGCCCTCCTCTGGACCCTCTCCATCAGGTCCATGTCCTTCTTATATTGAGGGCTCCAGACCTGCACACAATACTCCAGGTGAGGTCTCACCAGAGCAGAGTAAAGTGGCAGAATCCCCTCTCTGGACCTGCTGGCAACGCTTCTTTTGATGCAGCCCAGGATGGGATTGGCCTTCTGGGCTGCAGCTGCCCACTGCCTGCTCATGTCCAGCTTCTCATCCACCAGCACCCCCAAGTCCCTTTCCTCAGGGCTGCCCCAGGCCCTCTCCTGAGGTGACCGAGGCCGAGGAGAGACCCCTTCTTGAGGTGATGGTGGCCATGGGGAGGCACCAGGCACCTTTCAGAGGGGACAGTGGCTGAAGGGAAGCCCCAGGTCCCCTCCTGAGGTGACTAAGGCTGAGGAGAGACCCCTTCTTGAGGGGACAATGCCCATGGGGAGGCCCCAGGTCCCCTCCTGAGGTGACCAGAGCTGAGGGGAGGCTCCAGACCCCGATCTGAGGTGACAGTGGCCACAGGAAGGCCACCTCCTGAGGGTACAGTGCCCATGGGGAGGCACCAGGCACGTTCCAGAGTGACAGTAGCTGAGGGGAAGCCCCAGGGCCCCTCTTGAGGTGACTGAGGCTGAGGAGAGGCCCTTTCCTGAGGTGATGGTGGCCATGGGGAGGCTCCAGGTCCCCTCCCGAGGTGACTGAGGCCAAGGGGAGGTCCCTTCCTGAGGGGACAGTGCCCATGGGGAGGCTCCAGGTGCCTTTCAGAGGGGACAGTGGCTGAGGGGAAGCCCCAGGTCCCCTCCTGAGGCGACTAAGGCTGAGGAGAGACCCCTTCTTGAGGGGACAGTGCCCATGGGGAGGCCCCAGGTCCCCTCCTGAGGTGACCAGAGCTGAGGGGAGGCTCCAGACCCCGATCTGAGGTGACAGTGGCCACAGGAAGGCCACCTCCTGAGGGTACAGTGCCCATGGGGAGGCACCAGGCACGTTCCAGAGTGACAGTAGCTGAGGGGAAGCCCCAGGGCCCCTCTTGAGGTGACTGAGGCTGAGGAGAGGCCCTTTCCTGAGGTGATGGTGGCCATGGGGAGGCTCCAGGTCCCCTCCCGAGGTGACTGAGGCCAAGGGGAGGTCTCAAGCCCCTTCCTGAGGGGACAGTGGCTGAGGAGAAGCCCCTTTTGGAGGTGACGGTGGCTGAGGGGAAGCCCCAGGTCCCCTCTTGAGGTGACTGGAGCCAAGGGGAGGCTTCAAGCCCCCTCCTGAGGTGACCATGGCCACGGGAAGGCCACCTCCTGAGGGGACAGGGAGTCCCCAGGCCCTGACCTGAGGTGACTGGAGCCAAGGGGAGGCTCCAGCCCCCTCCTGAGGGGACAGTGCCCATGGGGAGGTCCCAGGCCCCTTCCAGAGTGACAGTGGCTGAGGGGAAGCCCCAGGGCCCCTCCTGAGGTGACCAAGGCTGAGGAGAGGCCCATTTCCCCCCCCTTTATTTCCCCCCCCCCCTTTATTTCCCCCCCTTTTTTTTTCCCCTCCTTTTTTCCCCCTTTTCCCCTCC
>NW_015091295.1:13315-16422 GCF_001431845.1 Calidris pugnax | reverse complement strand
AGAAGGGGAGCGGAACGACACAGCGCATCTGAGGAGGGGGCTGCGGCCGGAAAAGTCCATGTTGACCTTTGCGTTGCTCACTGTTGCGTGTGGAATGGGTTGATTCCTAGGGTTCTGTAGGGGCCTGCAGGTGCCTGTAGGGGTCTGCAGGGCTCTGTAGGGGTCCGTAGGTGTTTTCAGGGGTCTGCAGGGCTTCGTACGGGTCTGCAGGGGTCTGTAGGGGCCTGCAGGGGTCTGCTGTTTTTTGTAGGGGTCTGTAGGGGTTCGTAGGGGTCTCTAGGGGTCTGTTTGGGTCCGTAGGGGTTCTGGGGGTTTGTAGGGGTCTCATTGGGTCTGTAGGGGGTCATAGGGGTCCATAAGGGTCAGTAGGGGTCTGTAGGGGTCTCTTTGGGTCCATAGGGGTCTGTAGGGGTTTCTTTGGGTCTGTAGGGGTTCTGGGGCTCCGTAGGGATCTCTTTGGGTCCATAGGCATCAGTAGGGGTTCGTAGGGGTGTCTAGGGGTCTCTTTGGGTTCATAGGGGTCTGTAGGGGTTTCTTTGGGTCTGTAGGGGTTCTGGGGCTCCGTAGGGATCTCTTTGGGTCCATAGGCATCAGTAGGGGTTCGTAGGGGTGTCTAGGGGTCTCTTTGGGTTCATAGGGGTCTGTAGGGGTTTCTTTGGGTCTGTAGGGGTTCTGGGGCTCCGTAGGGATCTCTTTGGGTCCATAGGCATCAGTAGGGGTTCGTAGGGGTGTCTAGGGGTCTCTTTGGGTTCATAGGGGTCTGTAGGGGTTCATAGGGGTTCGTAGGGGTCTGTTTGGGTCTGTAGGGGTTCATTGGAGTTTGTGGGGGTCCATAGGGGTCTGTAGGGGTTTCTTTAGGTCCATTGGGGTTCATAGGGGTCCATAGTGCTCTGTAGGGGTTCATAGGGGTCTGTAGGGGTTCTGGGGGTCTGTAGGGGTCTGTAGGGATCCATAGGGGTCAGTACGGGTCTCTTTGGGTCCGTAGGGGTCTGTAGGGGTTCATAGGGGTCCATAGGGGCCTCTGTGGGTCTGTAGGGGTCTGTAGGGGGTCGTAGGGGTCTGTTTGGGTCTGTAGGGCTTCATTGGAGTTTGTGGGGGTCTGTAGGGGTTTCTTTGGGTCTGTAGGGGTTCTGGGGGTCCGTAGGGCTCTGTAGGGGTCCGTAGGGGTTCATAGGGGTCCATAGGGATCTGTTTGGGTCTGTAGGGGTTCATTGGAGTTTGTAGGGGTCTGTAGGGGGTTCTTTGGGTCTGTAGGGGTTCTGGGGGTCTGTAGGGGTCAGCAGGGGTCTGTAGGAGTTCATAGGGGTCCGTAGGGATCCGTAGGGGTCTCTTTGGGTCTGTAGGGGTCCATAGGGGTTTGTAGGGGTCCATAGGGGTCTGTTTGGGTCTGTAGGGGTTCACTGGAGTTTGTAGGGGTCTGTAGGGGTTTGTAGGGGTCCATATAGGTCTGTAGGGGTTTCTTTGGGTCCGTTGGGGTTCATAGGAGTCCATAGTGTTTTGTAGGGGTCTCTTTGGGTCTGTAGTGCTCTGTAGGGATTTGTAGGGGTCCATAGGGGTCTATAGAGGTTCATAGGGGTCTGTAGGAGTTCTGGGGGTCTGTAGGGGTCTGTATGGATCCACAGGGGTCTGTAGAGGTCAGTACGAATCTCTTTGGGTCTGTAGGGGCCCATAGTGCTCTGTAGGGGTTTGTAGGGGTCCACGGGAGTCTAGAGAGGTTCACAGGGGTCTGTATGGGTTCTGGGGGTCTGTAGGGGTCTCATTGGGTCTGTAGGGGGCCGTAGGGGTCCATAGGGGTCTGTAGGCGTCTGTTTGGGTCTGTAGGGGTTCATTGGAGTTTGTAGGGGTCTGTAGGGGTTTCTTTGGGTCTGTAGGGGTTCACAGGGGTCCATAGGGGTCTGTAGGGATTCTGGTCGTCCATAGGGGTCAGTAGGGATCTGTAGAGGTTCTGGGGGTCTGTAGGGATCCATAGGGGTCTGTAGGGGTTTCTTTTAGGGTTCATAGGGGTCCGTAGGGGTCTGTAGTGCTCTGTAGGGGTTTGTAGGGGTCCATAGGGGTCTCTTTGGGTCTGTAGGGGTCTATAGGGGTTCGTAGGGGTCCATAGGGGTCTGTTTGGGTCTGTAGGGGTTCATTGGAGTTTGTAGGGGTCTGTAGGGGTTTCTTTGGGTCTGTAGGGGTTCACAGGGGTCCATAGGGATCTGTAGGGGTTCTGGTCGTCCATAGGGGTCAGTAGGGATCTGTAGGGGTTCGTAGGGGTCTGTAGGGGTTCATAGGGGTCTGTAGGGATCCATAGGGGTCCATAGGAGTCTGTAGGGGTTCTGGGGGTCCATAGGGGTGTTTTAGGGGTTTCTTTGGGTCTGTTGGGGTTCATAGGGGTCCATAGTGCTCTGTAGGGGTCTGTAGGGATCTCTTTGGGTCCATCTCTTTGGGTTGTAGGGGTTCGTAGGGGTCTGTAGGGGTTCATTGGAGTTTATAGGGGTCTGTAGGGGTTTCTTTGGGTCTGTTGGGGTTCATAGGGGTCCATAGTGCTCTGTAGGGGTCTGTAGGGATCTCTTTGGGTCCATCTCTTTGGGTTGTAGGGGTTCGTAGGGGTCTGTAGGGGTTCTTTGTAGTGTGAGTCATGTTTGATGAAGTCTACTAGAGTATGATGCAAAGCCATGTAATGTAGTCATATCAGATGTTAAATTGGAGGATTCACACAAAGACAAGGTTTGATAGTAATAGTGAAAAATCATACAGCCTGGTAGCTGTACTTTGGTGTGGGGTTTTTTTTTTTAGTTTTGTGATCTCTGAAACTGCTTGGATGACTTTTGCTACTTCAAAAAGCAGAGAACAGTTTTGTTCAGTAATACTGGTGCCTATATTATAAAAACATCTGATGTTATTCTTGGATAGGATATTCAGTGTTTATTCTTTGGCCTTGAATTTGTGGATCCATACATAATCCAAAGTATAGTGCTGCTGTTTTTGCTTAGAATACTGACATCTGATAAAAAGCACTGTTGTTTTTATGCTCCTGACTGGTTGGTTGTTTGGTGGTGTTTTTTTTTTTTTTATCCTCCCCCAGTAAGCTGTCATACTGATGCTTATTTTTCTAACTTTTTTTTTTT
>NW_015091295.1:9613-12651 GCF_001431845.1 Calidris pugnax | reverse complement strand
GGTTGGAGGGATGTGGGGGGGATGGAGGGTGACAAGGGGGTGCCCAGGGACCCCCTGACCCTCTGGGAGCCCCCCCCCTTTCCAGGGGTGCAGACGACCCTCCCTCTCCTGGCCCAGGACCCTGCTCTTGCCCCCCCCAGGAGGACCAGCCTGAAGAAACCTCCGGTGGCCTCCTCCCTCAAGAGACAAGGTGGGAGTCCCCTTGGGATGGGGGGGGGTCCTCTCCCTCCCCTGGGGGCTCCAGGAGGTGACCATGGGGGGGTCAAGGTGGCCCAGGTGGTTCTGGGGTGGCCCACGTGGCTGGGGGGGGGGCAAAACCCTTTTGGGGGTCTTTTGGGGAGGACCTCGATGGCCAACGAGCGTGGTGGGGTTGGTTTGTGGTGGGGCCGTGGTGTTAATTACCTCCTAAAGTCATTAAGGGCTTTGCTGGAGGAAATAATTATCACCTGAGCTGATTTATATGCCCTTTATATGCCTTTTATGCCCTTTATATGATTCATATGCCCTTTATATGCCCTTTATGTAATTTATATTCCCTTTATGTGCCTTTTATATGCCCTTTATATGATTTATATGCCCTTTATATGATTTATAGGCCCTTTATATGATTTATATTCCCTTTATATGCCTTTTATGTGCCCTTTATATGATTTATATGCCCTTTATATGCCCCTATATGCCCTTTATATGATTTATATGCCCTTTATATGCCTTTATATGCCCTTATATGATTTATAGGCCCTTTACAGGCCCTTTATATGATTTATATGCCCTTTATATGCCCCTTACATGCCCTTTATATGATTTATATGCCCTTTATAGGCCCTTTATATGCCCTTTATATGATTTATAGGCCCTTTATATGATTTATATGCCCTTTATATGCCCTTTTATGATTTATAGGCCCTTTATAGGCCCTTTATATGATTTATATGCTCTTTATATGCCTTTTATGCCCTTTATATGCCCTTATATGATTTATAGGCCCTTTACAGGCCCTTTATATGCCCCTTACATGCCCTTTATATGCCCATTATATGCCCTTATATGATTTATGGGCCCTTTATATGATTTATGGGCCCTTTATATGCCCTTATATGCCCTTTATATGATTTATATTCCCTTTATAGGCCCTTTATATGCCCTTATATGTCCTTTATATGATTTATATTCCCTTTATAGGCCCTTTATATGCCCTTTTATCATTTCTATTCCCTTTATAGGCTCTTTATGTGCCCTTATATGCCTTTATATGCCCTTTATGTGATTTATATGCCCTTTATATGCCTTCATATGCCCTTTATATTCCCTTTATATGACTTTATAGGCCTTTATATGCCCGGTTTTGGGCCCCACCTTGAGGGGTCAGAGTGGAGAAGGGCAACGGAGCCGGAGTTCAGGGCTTTTTGACTCCTCTTTAGGGCTTTTTGACTCTTGTTCAGGGCTTTGACTCCTCTTTAGGGCTTGATCTGACGCTCCTTCAGGGCTTTTGGTGCTTGTTCAGGGCTTTAACTCTTGTTTGGGGCCAAGAATCCTCTTTGGGGCTCAAAATGATGCTCTTTCAGGGCTTTTGAGTCTTGTGCAGGGCTTGGACTCGCTCCTTTAGGGCTTGAACTGACACTTGTTGAGGGCTTTTGACACTTTTTGAGGACTTTGACTCCACTTTAGGGCTTTGACTCCACTTTAGGGCTTTGACTCCACTTGAGGGCTTCAAACCCCCCAGTGAGGGCTTTAAACCCTTGGCTTTGCCTTATTTTGAGTTTCTAGAAGATTTTAGAAGAGCACAGTGATGGGGGGAGGGCAGTGTCTGGCTGTTATTATCCCGGGGTGATTATTCCTGGGTTTTTTCTCCTTCCCATCGGGTTTGGCTCTTCATCTTGGGTGCCCACGTGGATCCTCAACCCTTAGGGGTTTTTTTTCCAGTCCTTGGTCTTATTCTGCTGATTTTTTTTCCTTTTTTTTCCCTTTTTCTCTCCCAGGCTGTAACCAGCTGCTGGATGAGTCCCAGGTTTGGGGCTGTGAATCCTCTTTGGGGCTCAAAATGATGCTCGTTCAGGGCTTTTGAGTCTTGTGCAGGGCTTGGACTCGCTCCTTTAGGGCTTGGACTGGCACTTCTTGAGGGCTTTTGACACTTTTTGAGGACTTTGACTCCACTTTAGGGCCTTGACTCCACTTGAGGGCTTCAAACCCCCCAGTGAGGGCTTTAAACCCTTGGATTTGCCTTATTTTGAGTTTCTAGAAGATTTTAGAAGAGCACAGTGATGGGGGGAGGGCAGTGTCTGGCTGTTATTATCCCGGGGTGATTATTCCTGGGTTTTTTCTCCTTCCCATCGGGTTTGGCTCTTCATCTTGGGTGCCCATGTGGATCCTCAACCCTTAGGGGTTTTTTTTCCAGTCCTTGGTCTTATTCTGCTGATTTTTTTTCCTTTTTTTTCCCTTTTTCTCTCCCAGGCTGTAACCAGCTGCTGGATGAGTCCCAAGTGACCCTCTCCTTCCAGGAGTGGTTGGCCAGCGTCACCGAGCGCATCCACCAGACCATGCACTACCAGTTTGAGGGTAAGGCTTTGTGGGGGGGGGAAACTGGGGGGCTGAGAGAGTTGGGGGGGTTCAGCCTGGAGAAGAGAAGGCTCCAGGGAGACCTTGGAGCCCCTTCCAGTCCCTCAAGGGGCTCCAGGAGAGATGGGGAGGGACTCTGGATGAGGGAGGGGAGCCCTAGGAGGAGAAGGAACAGTTTTAAACCAAAAATTAGAAGACTGAGATGAAATTTGGGGAGGAAATTCTTCCCCCTGGAGGGGTTCAAGGCCAAGGTTGGAGGGGGCTTGGAGCAACCTGGTCTCATCAAAGATGTCCCAGCCACTAGATGTTCCACCCTAGAAGGGGTGGAACTGGATGCTCTTGAAGGGTCTTAAAACTTCAGCTTTCACCCCAAAATGTTGAGATCAGCCCTGGGGAGAAGGACCTGGGGGTGTTGGTGGGTGAGAAGCTCAATGGGAGCCATCAATGTCCCCGGGAGGGACTCTTGATGAGGGAGGGGAGCC
>NW_015091295.1:0-1700 GCF_001431845.1 Calidris pugnax | reverse complement strand
TTATATGATTTATGGGCCCTTTATATGCCCTTATATGCCCTTTATATGATTTATATTCCCTTTATAGGCCCTTTATATGCCCTTATATGTCCTTTATATGATTTATATTCCCTTTATAGGCCCTTTATATGCCCTTATATGTCCTTTATATGATTTATATTCCCTTTATAGGCCCTTTATATGCCCTTATATGTCCTTTATATGATTTATATTCCCTTTATAGGCCCTTTATATGCCCTTATATGTCCTTTATATGATTTATATTCCCTTTATAGGCCCTTTATATGCCCTTTTATCATTTCTATTCCCTTTATAGGCTCTTTATGTGCCCTTATATGCCTTTATATGCCCTTTATATGATTTATATGCCCTTTATATGCCTTCATATGCCCTTTATATTCCCTTTATATGACTTTATAGGCCTTTATATGCCCGGTTTTGGGCCCCACCTTGAGGGGTCAGAGTGGAGAAGGGCAACGGAGCCGGAGTTCAGGGCTTTTTGACTCCTCTTTAGGGCTTTTTGACTCTTGTTCAGGGCTTTGACTCCTCTTTAGGGCTTGATCTGACGCTCCTTCAGGGCTTTTGGTGCTTGTTCAGGGCTTTAACTCTTGTTTGGGGCCAAGAATCCTCTTTGGGGCTCAAAATGATGCTCTTTCAGGGCTTTTGAGTCTTGTGCAGGGCTTGGACTCGCTCCTTTAGGGCTTGAACTGACACTTGTTGAGGGCTTTTGACACTTTTTGAGGACTTTGACTCCACTTTAGGGCTTTGACTCCACTTTAGGGCTTTGACTCCACTTGAGGGCTTCAAACCCCCCAGTGAGGGCTTTAAACCCTTGGATTTGCCTTATTTTGAGTTTCTAGAAGATTTTAGAAGAGCACAGTGATGGGGGGAGGGCAGTGTCTGGCTGTTATTATCCCGGGGTGATTATTCCTGGGTTTTTTCTCCTTCCCATCGGGTTTGGCTCTTCATCTTGGGTGCCCATAGGGCTTTTTGACTCTTGTTCAGGGCTTTGACTCCTCTTTAGGGCTTGATCTGACGCTCCTTCAGGGCTTTTGGTGCTTGTTCAGGGCTTTAACTCTTGTTTGGGGCCAAGAATCCTCTTTGGGGCTCAAAATGATGCTCTTTCAGGGCTTTTGAGTCTTTTGCAGGGCTTGGACTCGCTCCTTTAGGGCTTGGACTGACACTTCTTGAGGGCTTTTGACACTTTTTGAGGGCTTTTGACACTTTTTGAGGACTTTGACTCCACTTTAGGGCCTTGACTCCACTTGAGGGCTTCAAACCCCCCAGTGAGGGCTTTAAACCCTTGGATTTGCCTTATTTTGAGTTTCTAGAAGATTTTAGAAGAGCACAGTGATGGGGGGAGGGCAGTGTCTGGCTGTTATTATCCCGGGGTGATTATTCCTGGGTTTTTTCTCCTTCCCATCGGGTTTGGCTCTTCATCTTGGGTGCCCATGTGGATCCTCAACCCTTAGGGGTTTTTTTTCCAGTCCTTGGTCTTATTCTGCTGATTTTTTTTCCTTTTTTTTCCCTTTTTCTCTCCCAGGCTGTAACCAGCTGCTGGATGAGTCCCAAGTGACCCTCTCCTTCCAGGAGTGGTTGGCCAGCGTCACCGAGCGCATCCATCAGACCATGCACTACCAGTTTGAGGGTAAGGCTTTGTGGGGGGGGGAAACTGGGGGGCTGAGAGAGTTGGGGGGGTT
>NW_015091294.1:104157-109870 GCF_001431845.1 Calidris pugnax | reverse complement strand
CCCCCCCCCCCAGCACTTCTTGGAGGTCCCGTGGGGCTCGTGAGGATCAAAAAGGGGTCGCCAAGCCCAGGAGAAGGGTCTGGTGGCTCAACACCCCCCTCCCCACAACATCGTGTCCATGTCCATCTCCTCCGTGGTGGAATTTGGGAGGGTGACCTCAGGGAGCAGCAACGCCGGGGGAGATGCCAGCCCCCGGGAGAGGGAGGGGGGGGGGACGACACGTCACGTCACCGTCACCCCCCCCAAAACTGCGCTATGAGCTTTGTCACCGCCAGCCGGCAGGAGAAATGTCCTTGTCCCAGCACGGCGCCGTAACCCGGCACCCGGGGGGGGATGGGATGGGATGGGACAAAGGGCTGGACACCCCCCTGATGGTCCCACCGGGAAGCGGCCGGTGGAAAGGGGACAAGAGAAGGTTGGGTTACACGGCCCCGAGTTGGGATTGGGGCTGGGGTTTGAGGAAGAAAAAGGTTTTGAGGAAGAAAAGATGGAGGAGACCCTCTGTGGGGCAACCCATCGAGTCCAGGAGAGCTGTAGGACATCCTGGACCTGAACCACCAAGTCCAGGAGAGCTGCAGGACATCCCAGACCCAACCATCAAGTCCAGGAAAGCCCCAGGACATCCCGCGAGGAAGAAAAAGGTTTTGAGGAAGAAAAGATGGAGGAGACCCTCTGTGGGGCAACCCACCAAGTCCAGGAGAGCTGCGGGACATCCTGGACCCGAACCACCAAGTCCAGGAGAGCTGCAGGACATCCCAAATCCAACCCACCGAGTTCAGGAGAGCTGTGGGACATCCCAGACCCAACCACCAAGTCCAGGGGAGCTGTAGGACATCCTGGACCCAACCCACTGAATCCAGAAGAGCTGCAGGAGATCCTGGACCCGAACCAGCAAGTCCAGGAGAGCTGTGGGACATCCTGGACCCGAACCACCAAGTCCAGGAGAGCTCCTGTACATCCTGGACCCAAACCACCAAGTCCAGGGGAGCTGTGGGACACCCTGGACCTGAACCACCAAGTCCAGGAGAGCTCCTGTACATCCTGGACCCAAACCACCAAGTCCAGCAGAGCTGCAGGACATCCTGGACCCAAACCACCAAGTCCAGGAGAGCTGCAGGACATCCTGAATCCAACCCACTGAATCCATAAGATCTGCAGGACATCCTGGGCCTGATCCATCAAATCCAGGAGAGCTGCAGGACAGCCTGAACCCCAACCACCAAGTCCAGGAGAGCTGCAGGACAGCCTGGACTCAACCCATTGAATCCAGGAGAGCTGTGGGACATTCTGGAGCCAACCCACCAAATCCAGGAGCGCTGCGGGACATCCTGGACCTGAACCACCGAGTCCAGGAGAGCTGTAGGACATCCTGGACCCAAACCATTGAATCCAGGAGAGCTGTGGGACATCCTGGACCTGAACCATCAAATCCAGGAGAGCTGCAGGACAGCCTGAACCCCAACCACCAAGTCCAGGAGAGCTGCAGAACATCCTGGACCCAACCCATTGAATCCAGGAGAGCTGTGGGACATTCTGGAGCCAACCCACAAAATCCAGGAGAGCTGTGGGAAATCCTGCACCTGAACCACCAAGTCCAGGAGAGCTGTAGGACATCCTGGACCCAACACACTGAATCCAGGAGAGCTGCAGGATGTACATCCTGGACCCAAACCACCAAGTCCAGCAGAGCTGCAGGACATCCTGGACCCAAACCACCAAGTCCAGGAGAGCTGCAGGACATCCTGAATCCAACCCACTGAATCCATAAGATCTGCAGGACATCCTGGGCCTGATCCATCAAATCCAGGAGAGCTGCAGGACAGCCTGAACCCCAACCACCAAGTCCAGGAGAGCTGTAGGACATCCTGGACCCAACACACTGAATCCAGGAGAGCTGTGGGACATTCTGGAGCCAACCCACCAAATCCAGGAGCGCTGCGGGACATCCTGGACCTGAACCACCGAGTCCAGGAGAGCTGTAGGACATCCTGGACCCAAACCATTGAATCCAGGAGAGCTGTGGGACATCCTGGACCTGAACCATCAAATCCAGGAGAGCTGCAGGACAGCCTGAACCCCAACCACCAAGTCCAGGAGAGCTGCAGAACATCCTGGACCCAACCCATTGAATCCAGGAGAGCTGTGGGACATTCTGGAGCCAACCCACAAAATCCAGGAGAGCTGTGGGAAATCCTGCACCTGAACCACCAAGTCCAGGAGAGCTGTGGGACATCCTGGACCCAACTCACTGAATCCAGAAGAGCTGCAGGATATTCTGGACCCCAACCACCAAGTCCAGGAGAGCTGTGGGACATCCCAGACCCCAACCACCAAGTCCAGGAGAAGTCCTGTACATCCTGGACCTGAACCACCAAGTCCAGGAGAGCTGTAGGACATCCTGGACCCAACCCACTGAATCCAGGAGAGCTCCAGGACATCCTGGACCCAACCATCAAGTCCAGGAGAGCTGTAGGACATCCTGGACTCGAACCACCAAGTCCAGGAGAGCTCCAGGACATCCTGGACCCAAACCATCAAGTCCAGCATAGCTGCAAGACATCCTGGACTCAAACTACCAAGTCCAGGAGAGCTCCAGGACATCCCAGATCCAACCCATTGAATCCAGGAGAGCTGTGGGACATCCTGGACCTGAACCATCAAATCCAGGAGAGCTGCAGGACATCCTGGACCCAACCCATTGAATCCAGGAGAGCTGTGGGACATCCTGGACCTGAACCATCAAATCCAGGAGAGCTGCAGGACATCCTGGACCCAACCCATTGAATCCAGGAGAGCTGTGGGACATCCTGGACCCAACTCACTGAATCCAGAAGAGCTGCAGGATATTCTGGACCCCAACCACCAAGTCCAGGAGAGCTGTGGGACATCCCAGACCCCAACCACCAAGTCCAGGAGAAGTCCTGTACATCCTGGACCTGAACCACCAAGTCCAGGAGAGCTCCAGTACATCCTGGACCTGAACCACTAAGTCCAGGAGAGCTGCAGGACATCCCAGACCCAACCATCAAGTCCAGGATTGCTGCAGGACATCCTGGAGCCAGCCCACCAAATCCAGAAGAGCTGCAGGACATCCTGGACTCAAACCACCAAGTCCAGGAGAGCTCCAGGACATCCTGGACCCAAACCATCAAGTCCAGCATAGCTGCAAGACATCCTGGACTCAAACTACCAAGTCCAGGAGAGCTCCAGGACATCCTGGACCTGAACCACTAAGTCCAGGAGAGCTGCAGGACATCCTGGACTCGAACCACCAAGTAAGTCCAGGAGAGCTCCAGTACATCCTGGACCCAACTCACGAAATCCAGGAGAGCTGTGGGACATCCTGGAGCCAACCCACCAAATCCAGGAGAGCTACAGGACATCTTGAACCCAAATCCTGGAGCCAACCCACCAAATCCAGGAGCGATACAGGACATCTTGAACCCAACCCATTGAATCCAGGAGATCTGCAGGACATCCTGGACCCAACCTATTGAATCCAGGAGAGCTGTGGGACATTCTAGAGCCAACCCACCAAATCCAGGAGAGCTGTAGGACATCCCAGACCTGAACCACCAAGTCCAGGAGAGCTGCAGGACATCCTGGACCCGAACCACCAAGTCCAGCATAGCTGCAAGACATCCTGGACTCAAGCACCAAGTCCAGGAGAGCTGCAGCACATCCCAGACTCAAACCACCAAATCCAGGAGATGAATCCAGGAGAGCTCCAGGACATCCCGGACCCGAACCACCAAGTCCAGGAGATCTGCAGGACATCCTGGACCCAACCCATTGAATCCAGGAGAGCTGTGGGACATCCTGACCCCAACCCAAAGCTGCTCAGGTCTCCCGCCAACCCACCAAATCCAGGAGAGCTACAGGACATCTTGAACCCAAACCATTGAATCCAGGAGATCTGCAGGACATCCTGGACCCAACCCATTGAATCCAGGAGAGCTGCAGGACATCCTGGACCCAACCACCAAGTCCAGGAGAGCTGCAGGACATCTTGGACCCAACCCATTGAATCCATGAGATCTGCAGGACATCCTGGACCTGAACCACCAAATCCAGGAGACCTGCCCCAGACCCAAACCACCAAGTCCAGGAGAGCTGCAGGACATCCTGGACCCAACCCATTGAATCCAGGAGAGCTCCAGGACATCCCGGACCCGAACCACCAAGTCCAGGAGATCTGCAGGACATCCTGGACCCAACCCATTGAATCCAGGAGAGCTGTGGGACATCCTGACCCCAACCCAAAGCTGCTCAGGTCTCCCTCTCCTGGAAGACCAGGAGATTTCCCACCGCCCGGAAGGTCTGGGCTCATCTCCCATCCCTCAATCACGCGCTGCCCTTGGTCATCCGACCCTGGAGGACTCTTCTCGATGGCTTCCAGCTCGTCCCTTTTTTTGCGCCGCCCGAGGGGAACATCCCGTTACGGCTGCCACCGGGTGAACTCAGCGGCACCCAAATAGCGCGGCGAGTCAGGGTTTTAACGAGCGGGCGCACTCGTTAACGAGCCGCTTCATTACCTGGCACCTCCATCCTCGGGGATGATCCCTCAAGTTAAAAACAAGCTGCTCCAGCTCCATAAAAAGCTTCTGGCGCGGGGTCAACGAGGCCAGAGGGAGCTCAGGGCCTCCCGGGAGGACATCCCATTGGAGAAGGGGAGGTGGCATCTGGGAGGTGAACCCCAAAACGTGGTTCCTGGTCCCCTCAAAGGTCTTGTGAAGCTCCACCACCCACGGTCCCTCGTGGGGAGACACGTTCCTTCCACCCAGAATTCGTGTTTTTTAGGAATTCTGTCCCACGCGACGTGTCCTGGTGTTGAAGTTGGAGGGACAAAGGTCTTGTGAAGGTCTTGTGAAGCTCCACCACCCGTGGTCCCTCGTGGGGAGACACGTTCCTTCCACCCAGAATTCGTGTTTTTTAGGAATTCTGTCCCACGCGACGTGTCCTGGTGTCGAAGTTGGAGGGAGGTGGGTTTGACAGATGGACCACTCGGTGGACGAGGAACCAGCTGGATGGTCCCACTCAAGGAGTTGTGGTCACCAGCTCTGTGTCCTGGTGGTGACCAGCGACGAGTGGTGTTCCTCAGGGGGTGGTACTGGGACCAGCGCTTGGCGAGTGGGACGGAGGACAACCCCAATGAGTTTGTGGAGGCCACCAAGCTGAGCGGTGGGGTGGGACAGGATGCCATCTAGAAGGACCTGGACGGGCTGGAGAAGAACCTCATGAGGTTCAACCAAACCAAGCGGAAGGTCCTACCCTGGGGTGGGGACCACCCCAAACCCAAATCCTTTGGGCTTTGAGCAACTTGGTCTGGTGGAAGGTGTCCACCAGAAGAGCTCGAGGACCACAAGAGGCTTCCTGGTGGAAGGAAGAGGAGACCACCACCATGGGGTGCTCCAAGATGGAAAAAAAAAGTCATTTAATGGGTTGATTAAGGGACGATTTGGGCAAAAAAAAATCAAGTTGGCCGAGACGTCGAGGAGGAGCTCCATCTCCATGTGAGAACCTCGGGCAGAGGGTTGGAGGAGGAACATCAGCACCCAAGAGGCCTTCAAAAGGTCGTTGGGAGAGGGGTTAAATTAAATTTGGGTTAAAATACTTGTTTTCCATGAAATATTTGCCTTCCTGAGATGTAGGGGGGGGGACACCTTGAAGAGCGAGGAGGCCCTGAGACCTCCTGGAGGGCCACCAGAAGGGG
>NW_015091294.1:103809-104147 GCF_001431845.1 Calidris pugnax | reverse complement strand
GGGGGGGGGGGGGGGGGGGGGGGGGGGGGGGGGGGGGGGGGGGAAGGTGTTCCTCCTCCCCAAATTGAAGTGTTTTGAGGCAAAAACCTTCAAAAACCTGATTTTTGGGGTCCTGTTTTGTCTTTGCTCTGGCAGGTGGCGGAGAGCGGGGACGGAGGGGACACGGGTGAGAGCCCGCGGCGGGAGGAGGAGCCCGGCCAGGCCCCGGTGAGTGGCTGAGGAAGCAAAAAAACCCGAAATTTGCAAGTTAAAAATTGCCTTTTTCTGTTCCCCCGCCTCCTTCCCCTTCCCCTCCCCTTCTCCTGCCCCGGGGAAGCCCCGCCCCCTTTTCCCCACCC
>NW_015091294.1:98448-102867 GCF_001431845.1 Calidris pugnax | reverse complement strand
GCACCCCCCCCTCCGGAGCCTCAGCCCCCCCACACACACACACGTGTCATGAGTTGGGCCGGGCTCAGCCCCTTCACAGGTGTCACGAGTTGCCCAGGGCTCAGCCTCTCACACGGGTGTCATGGGCTGGGCAGGTCTCAGCCTCCTCGCACACACATGTAACGAGCTGCCAGGTCTCAGCCTCTTGCACAGATGTCATGAGCTGGTCAGGCCTCAGCCCCCTCACACACATGTCACGAGCTGGCTGGGCCTCGGTCCTCTTCACACACACGTCACGAGCTGGCCCGGTCTCAGCCCCTTCACACTCTCAGATGTCATGACCTGGCCAGGTCTCAGCTCTCCTCATACAGGTGTCACGAGCTGGCTGGGCCTCAGCCTCTTCACACACATGTCACGAGCTGGCTGGGCCTCGGTCCTCTTCACACACACGTCACGAGCTGGCCCGGTCTCAGCCCCTTCACACTCTCAGATGTCATGACCTGGCCAGGTCTCAGCTCTCCTCATACAGGTGTCACGAGCTGGCTGGGCCTCAGCCTCTTCACACACATGTCACGAGCTGGCTGGGCCTCGGTCCTCTTCACACACACGTCACGAGCTGGCCCGGTCTCAGCCCCTTCACACTCTCAGATGTCATGACCTGGCCAGGTCTCAGCTCTCCTCATACAGGTGTCACGAGCTGGCTGGGCCTCAGCCTCTTCACACACATGTCACGAGCTGGCTGGGCCTCGGTCCTCTTCACACACACGTCACGAGCTGGCCCGGTCTCAGCCCCTTCACACTCTCAGATGTCATGACCTGGCCAGGTCTCAGCTCTCCTCATACAGGTGTCACGAGCTGGCTGGGCCTCAGCCTCTTCACACACATGTCACGAGCTGGCTGGGCCTCGGTCCTCTTCACACACACGTCACGAGCTGGCCCGGTCTCAGCCCCTTCACACTCTCAGATGTCATGACCTGGCCAGGTCTCAGCTCTCCTCATACAGGTGTCACGAGCTGGCTGGGCCTCAGCCTCTTCACACACATGTCACGAGCTGGCTGGGCCTTGGTCCTCTCCACACACACATGTCATGAGCTGGTCAGGTCTCATCCCTCTCTCTCACACACACGTGTCACGAGCTGGGCTGGTCTCAGCCCTCTCCACTGACACACGTCATGAGCTGGGCAGGTCTAATTCCCTTTACACACATGTCATGAGCTGGCCAGGTCTCAGCTCCCCTCCTACAGGTGTCACGATCTGGCCAGGTCTCAGCTGTCCTCATACAGGTGTCATGAGCTGGCTGGGCCTCAGCCCCCTTCACACACATGTCACGAGCTGGGCAGGTCTCAGCTCCTTCATACACACAAGTCATGAGCTGGCCTGGCCTCAGCCCTCTCTTACACACGTGTCACGAGCTGGGCTGGTCTCATCCCTCTCACACACACACATCATGAGCTGGGCAGGTCTCAGCCCCTTCACACACACGTGTCACGAGCTGGGCCGGTCTCAGCCCTCGCTCACACAGGTGTCACGAGCTGGGCAGGTCTCAGGCCCTTCGCACACATGTCACAAGCTGGCTGAGCCTCAGCCCTCTCCACTCACACACGTCACGAGCTGGGCGGGTCTCAGTCCTCTTCACACACACATGTCGTGAGCTGGGCCGGTCTCAGCCCTCTCTCACACAAATGACACGAGCTGGGCAGGTCTCAGCCCCTTCATACGTATGTCACAAGCTGGCTGGGCCTCAGTCCTCTTCACACACATGTCAGGAACTGGGCAGGTCTCAGCCCTCTCCACACACACACATGTCACGAGCTGGGCAGGTCTCAGCCCACTCACACATATGTCATGAGTTCGGCAGGTCTCAGCTCCTTCACACACACATGTCATGAGCTGGCTGGGCCTCAGCCCTCTTCACACACACGTCACGAGCTGGGCAGGTCTCAGCCCCCTTCACACTCACAGATGTCACAACCCGCCCAGGTCTCAGCTCTCCTCATACAGGTGTCACGAGCTGGCTGGGCCTCAGACCCCTCACACACATGTCACAAGCTGGGCAGGTCTCAGCCCTCTCCACTCACACATGTAATGAGCTGGGCAGGTCTCAGCCCCTTCACACGCATGTCACAAGCTGGCCAGGCCTCAGTCCTATTCACACACACTTGTCACTAGTTGTTTAGGCCTCACAACCCCACATGTCAGGAGCTGGGCCAGTCTCGGCCCCTTCACACACATGTCACGAACTGGGCAGGTCTCAGCCCTCTCCACACACGTGTCACGAGCTGGGCAGGTCTCAGCCCCTTCTCACACATGGCATGAGCTACTGGGCCTCAGCCCCTTCACACACACATCACAAGTTGCCAGGCCTCATCCCCTCACACAGGTGTCACGAGCTGGCTGGGCCTCAGCCCTCTCTCACATACATGTCATGAGCTGGGCAGGTCTCAGCCTTTTCACACACATATCACAAGCTGTTTGGGCCTCACACCCCCCACATGTCATGAGCTGGGCAGGTCTCAGCCCTCTCTCACACACACATGTCACGAGCTGGGCAGGTCTCAGCCCTCTCCACTCACATGTCACAAGCTGGCTGGGCCTCAGCCTCTTCACACACATGTCACAAGCTGGCTGGACCTCGGTTCTCTCCACACACACATGTAATGAGCTGGGCGGGTCTGAGCCCTCTCTCACACACACGTGTCACGAGCTGGGCAGGTCTCATCCCTCTCCACACACACATGTCATGAGCTGGTCAGGTCTCAGCCCCCTTCACACTCACAGATGTCACAACCTGCCCAGGTCTCAGCTCTCCTCATACAGGTGTCACGAGCTGGCTGGGCCTCAGTCCTCTCTCACACACGTCATGAGCTGGGCAGGTCTCAGCCCTCTTCACACACACATGTCGTGAGCTGGGCCGGTCTCAGCCCTCTCTCACACAAATGACATGAGCTGGGCAGGTCTCAGCCCCTTCACACACACATGTCACGAGCTGGGCAGGTCTCAGCCCTCTCCACTCACATGTCACGAGCTGGGCTGGGCCTCAGCCTCTTCACACACATGTCACAAGCTGGCTGGACCTCGGTCCTCTCCACACACACATGGGCAGGTCTGAGCCCTCTCTCACACACACGTGTCACGAGCTGGGCAGGTCTCATCCCTCTCCACACACACATGTCACGAGCTGAGCAAGTCTCAGGCCCTTCACACACACACAAGTCACGAGCTGGGCTGGTCTCAGCCCCTTCACACACATGTCATGATCTGGCCAGGTCTCAGCTCTCCTCATACAGGTGTCACAAGCTGGCTGGGCCTCAGTCCTCTTCACACACATGTCATGAACTGGCTGGGCCTCAGCCCTCTCACACACATCATGAGCTGGGCAGGTCTCAGCCCTCTCCACACACATGTGTCACGAGCTGGGCCGGTCTCAGCCCTCTTCACACACACATGTCACAAACTCGCCAGGTCTCAGCCCTCTCTCACACACATCATGAGCTGGGCAGGCCCCAGCCCTCTTCTCACACACACGTCACGAGCTGGGCAGGTCTCAGCCCTCTCCACTCACACATGTCACGAGCTGGGCCGGTCTCAGCCCTCTCTCACACATGTCACGAGCTGGACAGGTCTCAGCCCTCTCTCTCTCACACATGTGTCACGAGCTGGGCAGGTCTCATCCCCTTTACACACATGTCATGAGTTGCCAGGCCTCATCCCCTCACACAGGTGTCACAATCTGGCCTGGTCTCAGCTCTCCTCATACAAGTGTCACGAGCTGGCTGGGCCTCAGCCCTCTTCACACATGTCACGAGCTGGTCAGGTCTCAGCCCCTTCACACACACATGTCACGAGCTGGGCAGGCCTCATCCCTCTCCACTCACACGTGTCACGAGCTGGGCCGGTCTCAGTCCTCTTCACACACACATGTCGAGCTGTGCCTGTCTCAGCCCTCTCCACTCACAGGTGTCATGAGCTGGGCAGGTCTCATCCCCTTTACACACATGTCATGAGTTGCCGGGCCTCATCCCCTCACACAGGTATCACGATCTTGGCTTGGTCTCAGCTCTCATACAGGTGTCACGAGCTGGCTGGGCCTCAGTCCTCTTCACACATGTCACGAGCTGCGCAGGTCTCATCCCTCTCTCTCACACGTGTCACGAGCTGGGCAGGTCTCAGCCCCACCAGTGTCTGGCGGGTCCCTGGTGCCCCCAGCCCCCCCGTTCCATATCCCCCCCCTCTCCATCAGGTCCCGCCATGAACCCCCCTCCGCGCCGCGTGCGGCTGAAGCCGTGGCTGGTGGCGCAGGTGGACAGTCAGCACTACCCGGGGCTGCACTGGCTGGACACGCAGCGGCGACGCTTCGCCATCCCCTGGCACCACGCCACGCGCCACCCCCCCGGCACACACCACCACGACACCATCTTCAAGGTGACACTCTGGGGGGGA
>NW_015091294.1:96221-98285 GCF_001431845.1 Calidris pugnax | reverse complement strand
GGGGGACATGGGGGACATGGGATGGGAGGGACAGGACAATGAGGTGACAAGGGGGACAGGGGATGGAGATGATGGGGAGACAAGGGGGACAGGGGATGGGGGTGATGGGACAAGGAGGACAAGAGGATGGGGGTGATGGGGGGACATGGGGACGGGATGGAAGTGAGAAGCGTGACGGTGTGACAAGGGGGGACAGGAGATGAGGACAATGGGGTGACAGGAGGGACACGGGGTGGAGGTGACGGTGCTGATGGGGTGACAATGGGGGCCCGGGGTGGGGGCTGGGGCGACATGGGGACCTGGTCAGGTGTCAGGGTGACAATGGGGACCCTGGACAGGTTCTGGGGTGACAGTAGGAACTGAGTTGGGTGCTGGGATGACAGTGGGGACCTGGGTTGGGTGCTGGGGTGACATGGGGACCTGGTCAGGTGTCAGGGTGACAATGGGGACCAGGGGTGTCTTGCTGGTAGTGATGGTTGTGATGAGAGGAACATGGGATGGAGGTGACAGTGGGGACCTGGGCGGGTAGCAGGGTGACATGGGGACCTGAGTGAGGTGTCGGGGTGACAGTGGGGTGCTGAGGTGACAGTGGGGTGCCGGGGTGCCAGTGGGGACCCGGGGTGGGGTGCCAGGAGTGCTGGTTGTGATGAGAAGACCACGGGCTGGAGATGCCGTGGTGCCATGAGGACCTGGGTGGGATACCAAGGTGTCGGTGGGGACTCGGGGGCAGATGTTGGGGTGACAATGGGGACCCGGGGTGGGGTGCTGACCCCCCCTTCCCCCCCAATATGGTGCCCCAGGCCTGGGCACAGGAGACGGGGAAGTTCACGGCGGGGGTGGACGCCCCGGACCCCGCCAAGTGGAAGGCCAACCTGCGCTGCGCCCTCAACAAGAGCAGGGAGTTCCGCCTGCTCTTCGACGGCACCAAGGCCACCCCTCTCCAGCCCTACAAGGTCTACGAGCTCTGCCAGGACACCCCCGAGGGAGCAGGTACCCCCCCAAACCCGGGGGGTGGGTGGGGGCTCAAGGTGGAGATGGAGACTCCCCGGAGGTGGGCACCCAAAAGGTCCCAGAACCCTAGGAGAACCCAGCGTCCCTCCAAGCTTCGTCACCCCATGAGGTCCCAGCACCTCATGAGGTCCCAGTGTCCCTCAAAGCTCCATCACCCCATGAGGTCCTGGTGCCCCACAAAGTCCCCAGCACCCCAAAAGGACCCAGCACCCCAAAAGGACCCAGCACCCCTCAAAGCTCCACCACCCCATGAGGTCCCAGCACCCCACAAAGCTCCAGCACCTCATGAGGCTCCAGAACCCCATAGGGACCTGGCACCCCACAAGGACCCAGCACCCCATGATGTTCTGACACCCTACATGGACCCCCTACCCCCTAAAGCCTCAGCACCCCATGAGGTCCCGGTACCCCCCCAAACCCGAGGGGTGGGTGGGGGGTCAAGGTGGGGATGGGGACTCCCCGGAGGTGGGCACCTAAAAGGTCCCAGAACCTTGGGAGAACCCAGCGTCCCTCAAAGCTCCGTCACCCCATGAGGTCCCAGCACCCCACGAGGTCCCAGCACCCCACAAGTCCCCAGCTCCCCACAAGTCCCCAGCACCCCAAAAGGACCCAGCACCCCTCAAAGCTCCAGCACCCCATGAGGTCCCAGCACCCCACAAAGCTCCAACACCCCATGAGGCTCCAGAACCCCATAGGGACCTGGCCACCCCACAAGGACCCAGCACCCCATGATATTCCGACACCCTACATGGACCCCCTACCCCCCTAAAGCCTCAGCACCCCATGAAGTCCCAGCACCCCAAAAGGACCCAGCACCCCTCAAAGCTCCAGCACCCCACGAGGTCCCAGCACCCCACGAGTCCCCAGCACCCCATGAAGGCTCCAGAACCCCATAAGGACCTGGCCACCCCACAAGGACCCAGCACCCCATTATGTTCTGACACCCTACATGGACCCCCTACCCCCTAAAGCCTCAGCACCCCATGAGGTCCCAGCACCCCACGAGGTCCCAGCACCCCACAAGGCCCCAGCCCCCCACAAGTCCCCCGCACC
>NW_015091294.1:95589-95931 GCF_001431845.1 Calidris pugnax | reverse complement strand
GGGGGGCATCGGGGGGGGGATGTGCACCCACCAAGCAGTTTTGGGGGGGCAGTTGGGGGGCCGAGGCCACCCTCTGACCCCCACGCTGTGCCCCAGACACCCAGCATGGGGGGGACCTGCTGCCCCCCTACTCCTGGCCCAAGGAGGAGCCCCCCTTCGGCAGCGGTTGCCCCCCAGGGCCTTTTGTACCTCCCCCCCCGACGGCGCTGCTCCCCGGGGAGGTGGGGGGCACCCATGGGACCCCCGAGCTGCCCCCCACCGCCATCCCCGAGACGGGGGGGCCCCCCATGGCCACCCTGGGGCCCTCCGTGGCCGCTTGCCCGCTGGCACCCACCGAGCACG
>NW_015091294.1:94288-95374 GCF_001431845.1 Calidris pugnax | reverse complement strand
GGGGGGCATCGGGGGGGGGATGTGCACCCACCAAGCAGTTTTGGGGGGGCAGTTGGGGGGCCGAGGCCACCCTCTGACCCCCACGCTGTGCCCCAGACACCCAGCATGGGGGGGACCTGCTGCCCCCCTACTCCTGGCCCAAGGAGGAGCCCCCCTTCGGCAGTGGTTGCCCCCCGGGGCCTTTTGTACCTCCCCCCCCAACGGCGCTGCTCCCCGGGGAGGTGGGGGGCACCCATGGGACCCCCGAGCTGCCCCCCACCGCCATCCCCGAGACGGGGGGGCCCCCCATGGCCACCCTGGGGCCCTCCGTGGCCGCTTGCCCGCTGGCACCCACCGAGAACGTCATCCCCAACCTGCTCATCAGCCCCCACATGCTGCCACGTGAGCACCAAGGGGGGCGTGGGTGGCCGTGGGGTGGGTGGACATGGGTGGGCTTGGGTGTGGGGTGGCCATGGGGTGGCTGGATGGGGTGGTCATGGGCACGGGGTGGCCATGGGATGGTTAGATGGTGGTGGTCATGAGTGTGGGGTGGATGGATGGGATGGCCGTGGGTGTGGGAACCATAGGATGGTTGGATGGTGGTGGCCATGGGTGTGGGGTGGCCATGGGATGGTTAGATGGTGGTGGCCGTGGGTGTGGGGTGGCTGGATGGGATGGCTGTGGGTGTGGGGTGGTCCTAGGATGGTTGGGTGGTGGTGGCCGTGGGTGTGGGGTGGCCATGGGGTGGCTGGGTGGTGCTTGCCATGGGTATGGGGTGGCCATGGGATGGCTGGATGGGGTGGTCATAGCCATGGGATGGCCATGGGATGGTTAGATGTTGGTGGCCACGGGTGTGGGGTGGCTGGATGGGATGGCCATGGGTGTGGGAACCATGGGATGGTTGGATGGTGGTGGCCATGGGGTGGCTGGGTGGTGGTGGCCTGGCCATGGGTGTGGGATGGCCATGGGATGGTTAGATGTTGGTGGCCACGGGTGTGGGGTGGCTGGATGGGATGGCCATGGGTGTGGGAACCATGGGATGGTTGGATGGTGGTGGCCATGGATGTGTGGTGGCTGGATTTTGGTGTCCATGGGGGTGGGGTGGCC
>NW_015091294.1:71896-92790 GCF_001431845.1 Calidris pugnax | reverse complement strand
GGGACCCCCGAGCTGCCCCCCACCGCCATCGCCGAGACGGGGGGGCCCCCCATGGCCACCCTGGGGCCCCCCGTGGCCGCCTGCCCGCTGGCACCCACCGAGAACGTCATCCCCAACCTGCTCATCAGCCCCCACATGCTGCCACGTGAGCACCAAGGGGAGCGTGGGTGGCCGTGGGGTGGGTGGACATGGGTGGGCTTGGGTGTGGGGTGGCCATGGGGTGGCTGGATGGGGTGGTCATGGGCACGGGGTGGCCATGGGATGGTTAGATGGTGGTGGCCGTGGGTGTGGGGTGGCTGGATGGGATGGCTGTGGGTGTGGGGTGGTCCTAGGATGGTTGGGTGGTGGTGGCCGTGGTTGTGGGGTGTCTGGATGGTGATGTCCATGGGGTGGCTGGGTGGTGGTGGCCTGGCCATGGGTGTGGGATGGCCATGGGATGGTTAGATGTTGGGGGCCACGGGTGTGGGGTGGCTGGATGGGATGGCCCTGGACATGGGGTGGCCGTGGGGCAGCTGGATGGTGGTGGCCATGGGTATGGGGTGGCTGGATGGGGTGTGGGATGGTCATGGGGTGGCTGGATGGGGTGACCATGGACAAGGAGTAGCCATGGGGTGGTAGGATGGTGGTGGCCATGGGTATGGGGTGGCTGGATGGGATGGCCATGGACATGGGGTGGCCGTGGGGCAGCTGGATGGTGGTGGCCATGGGTATGGGGTGGCTGGATGGGGTGTGGGATGGTCATGGGGTGGCTGGATGGGGTGACCATGGACAAGGAGTAGCCATGGGGTGGTAGGATGGTGGTGGCCATGGGTGTGGGGTGATTGGATGGGGTGGCCGTGGATGTGGGGTGGCCATGGGGTGGTTAGACTTGCGTGGACTTGGGTGTGGGGTGGCTGGTTGGTGGTGTCCCATGGGTGTGGGGTGTCCACTGGGTGCTGGTGGCCTGGCCACGGGTGTGGGATGGCCATGGGATGGTTGGATGGTGGTGAAAATGGATGTGGGGTGGCCATGGGGTGGCTGGACGGGGATGGCTGTGGGTGTTGAGTGGCTGGACAGGATCACCATGGGTGTGGGGTGGCTGGATGGTGGTGGCCATGGGTGTAGGATGGCCATGGGATGGTTGGATGGTGGTGGCCATGGGGTGGCTGGACAGGGATGGCCATGGGTGTTGAGTGGCTGGACAGGGTCACCATGGGTGTGGGGTGGCTGGATGGTGGTGGCCATGGGTGTAGGATGGCCATGGGATGGTTGGATGGTGGTGACAATGGATGTGGGGTGGCTGGACAGGGATGGCCATGGGTGTTGAGTGGCTGGACTGGGTCACCATGGGTGTGGGGTGGCTGGATGGGGGTGGCCATGGGTGTAGGATGGCCATGGGATGGTTGGATGGTGGTGGCCATGGGTGTAGGATGGCCATGGGATGGTTGGATGGTGGTGGCCATGGATGTTGGGTGGCTGGATAGGGTTACCATGGGTATGGGATGGCTGGATGGAGGTGGCCATGGCATGTCCCCGTGGGCAGTTGACGTCCGTGTCCCTTCAACAGTGACCGACCTGGAGATCAAGTTCCAGTACCGGGGTCGCCAAGTCTGTGTCCTCACCATCAGCAACCCCCACGGCTGCCGCCTCTTCCACAGCAGCCTGGAGCCCACCCAGGAGCAGGTGGACCTCTTTGGGCCTCTGACGTTGGAGCAGGTCCCCTTCCCCGCCACCGACGCCATCCCCAACGAGAAGCAACGCTTCTACACCCACCAGCTGCTGGACGTGCTGGACAGGGGGCTCATCCTGGAGCTTCAGGGCCAGGACATCTACGCCATCCGCCTCTGCCAGTGCAAGGTCTTCTGGACAGGGCCCTGCGCCGCCCCCAACCTCGGCCCCAACCCCATTGAGAGGGAGAAGAAGACCAAGCTCTTCAGCCTGGAGGGGTTCCTCAACGGTGAGAGGAGAAGCAGAGGGTGGTTGTCACCTGGGGACGTCGGATGGGATGGAGGGGTCAGATGGCACCGGGAAGACACCACGTGGCGTGTGGGGGACCTGATGGCATGGGGAGGACAAAGATGGGATGAGGGGACACCGGGTGGCACATGGGGACTTGTTGGCATGGGGGGACCAAGATGGGGTAGGGGGACACCAGCTGGTGTGAGGGGACCAAGATGGGGACCTGGTGGCATGGAGGAACCAAGCTGGGATGGGGGGACATCAGGTGGCACATGGGGACTTGATGGCATGGGGGGACCAAGATGGGATGGAGGGACACCAGCTGACACAGGAGGATCTGGTGGCATGGGGGGACCAAGCTGGGATAGGGGGACACCAGCTGGTATGAGGGGACCAAGATGGGAACCTGGTGGCATGAGGGGGACTAAGGTGGGATGGGGGGACACCAGCTGGTACGAGGGGACCAAGATTGGAGCTGGGGGGACACTGACTGGTACATGGGGACCTGGTGGCATGGAGGAACCAAGCTGGGATGGGGGGACATCGGGTGGCACGTGGGGGCCTGATGGCATGGGGGGGACAAAGATGGGATGGGGGGACACCAGGTGGCACATGGGGACTTGTTGGGATGGAGGGACCAAGGTGGGATGGAGGGACACCAGCTGACACCATGGGGAACCTGGTGGTGGCATGGGGGGACTGAACTGGGATGGGGGGACACCAGCTGGCATGAGGGGACCAAGACTGGACCTGGTGAGACACTGACTGGTGTATGGAGACCTGATGGCCTGGAGGGACCAAAATGGGATGGGGGGACACCAGCTGACACATGGGGACCTGGTGGCATGGGGAGACCAAGATGGGATGGAAGGACCAAGGTGGGATGGAAGGGCTGCCACCTGGGGACCTGGTGGCATGGTGGGACACCAGACAACACACGGGGACCTGATGGCGTGGGGGGACAAGCTCCCCATGGTGGGGACATCAGCTGGCATGTGGGGACCAAGATGTTATGGGTGGACACCAACTGGTACATGGGGACCTGGTGGCATGGGAGGGGACCAAGCTGGGCTGAGGAGATGTGGTGGGATGGGGTGACACCAGGCAGGACATGGGGACCTGGTGGCGTGGGAGGGGACCAAGCTGGGCTGAGGAGATGTGGTGGGATGGGGGGACACCAACTGGTACATGGGGACCTGGTGGCATGGGAGGGGACCAAGCTGGGCTGAGGAGATGTGGTGGGATGGAGGGACACCAACTGGTACATGGGGACCTGGTGGCGTGGGAGGGGACCAAGCTGGGTTGGGGGCCACCAGCCGGGGTGGTGGTGGCACAGGCTGGTGTGATGTCCCATCCTGCCCGTCCCCGCAGGTCTCATCCTGTTCCAGAAGGGTCAGACCACCACCCCCCCACCCTTCGAGATCTTCTTCTGCTTCGGCGAGGAGTGGCCCGACCAGAAGCCCAAGGAGAAGAAGCTCATCACGGTGCAGGTGAGGAGATGGGGACACCCTGGGTTGTCCCCCAGCTCGGGGGTGGGACACGGGTGGGTGTCCCCCCGTGGGTGACGCGGTGGGGACTCTTGCAGGTGGTGCCGGTGGCGGCGCGGTTGCTGCTGGAGATGTTCTCTGGAGAGTTGTCCTGGTCGGCCGACAGCATCCCCCTCCAGATCTCCCACCCCGACCTCAAGGACAAGATGGTGGAGCAGTTCAAGGAGCTCCACCAGCTCTGGCAGAACCAGCAGCGCCTGCCCCAGCCCGGCCCCACGCCCTGGTCCCTGCCCCACTGATGGGGGGACACGGGGGGCCACCACCACCAGGCTGGTGGAGCTGGGGCCACCAGCATCATCCTCATCCCGGGCTAGTCAACCTGGAGCCACCAGCATTGTCCCCATCCCGGGCTGGTTGACCTAGGGCCACCCAGCATCATCCCCATCCAGGGCTGGTGGACTCGGGGCCACCAGCATCATCCCTACCCCAGGTTGGTGGAGCTGGGACCACCAGGGTCATCCCCATCCTGGGCTGGTGGGACCTGGTGGCCACCAGCATCATCCCCATCCAGGGCTGGTGGGACCTGGTGGCCACCAGCATTGTCCCCATCCTGGGATGGTGGGACCTGGGGCCACCCAGTGCCATCCTGGGCTGGTGGGACCTGGTGGCCACCAGCATCATCCCCATCCAGGGCTGGTGGGATCTGGTGGCCACCCGTGTCCATCCTCATCCTGGGTTGGTGGCACTTGGGAGGGAGCACCCAGTGTCATCCTGGGCTGGTGGAGCTGGGGCCACCAGGGTCATCACCAGCCCAGGATGGTGGACTCGGGGCCACCAGCATCATCCCTACCCCAGGTTGGTGGAGCTGGGACCACCAGGGTCATCCCCATCCAGGGCTGGTGGGACCTGGTGGTCACCCAGCATTGTCCCCATCCAGGGCTGGTGGGACCTGGTGGCCACCAGCATTGTCCCCATCCTGGGATGGTGGGACCTGGGGCCACCCAGTGCCATCCTGGGCTGGTGGGACCTGGTGGCCACCAGCATCATCCCCATCCAGGGCTGGTGGGATCTGGTGGCCACCCGTGTCCATCCTCATCCTGGGTTGGTGGCACTTGGGAGGGAGCACCCAGTGTCATCCTGGGCTGGTGGAGCTGGGGCCACCAGGGTCATCACCAGCCCAGGATGGTGGACTCGGGGCCACCAGCATCATCCCTACCCCAGGTTGGTGGAGCTGGGACCACCAGGGTCATCCCCATCCAGGGCTGGTGGGACCTGGTGGTCACCCAGCATTGTCCCCATCCAGGGCTGGTGGGACCTGGTGGCCACCAGCATTGTCCCCATCCTGGGATGGTGGGACCTGGGGCCACCCAGTGCCATCCTGGGCTGGTGGGACCTGGTGGCCACCAGCATCATCCCCATCCAGGGCTGGTGGGGTCTGGTGGCCACCCGTGTCCATCCTCACCCTGGGTTGGTGGGACTTGTGGGGGAGCACCCAGCACCATCCTGGGCTGGTGGACCTGGAGGCCACCAGGGTCATCACCAGCCCAGGATGGTGGACTCGGGGCCACCAGCATCATCCCTACCCCAGGTTGGTGGAGCTGGGACCACCAGGGTCATCCCCATCCAGGGCTGGTGGGACCTGGTGGCCACCCAGCATTGTCCCCATCCAGGGCTGGTGGGACCTGGTGGCCACCAGCATTGTCCCCATCCTGGGATGGTGGGACCTGGGGCCACCCAGTGCCATCCTGGGCTGGTGGGACCTGGTGGCCACCAGCATCATCCCCATCCAGGGCTGGTGGGGTCTGGTGGCCACCCGTGTCCATCCTCACCCTGGGTTGGTGGGACTTGTGGGGGAGCACCCAGCACCATCCTGGGCTGGTGGACCTGGAGGCCACCAGGGTCATCACCAGCCCAGGATGGTGGACTCGGGGCCACCAGCATCATCCCTACCCCAGGTTGGTGGAGCTGGGACCACCAGGGTCATCCCCATCCAGGGCTGGTGGGACCTGGTGGCCACCAAGCATTGTCCCCATCCAGGGCTGGTGGGACCTGGTGGCCACCAGCATTGTCCCCATCCTGGGATGGTGGGACCTGGGGCCACCCAGTGCCATCCTGGGCTGGTGGGACCTGGTGGCCACCAGCATCATCCCCATCCAGGGCTGGTGGGGTCTGGTGGCCACCCGTGTCCATCCTCACCCTGGGTTGGTGGGACTTGTGGGGGAGCACCCAGCACCATCCTGGGCTGGTGGACCTGGAGGCCACCAGGGTCATCACCAGCCCAGGATGGTGGACTCGGGGCCACCAGCATCATCCCTACCCCAGGTTGGTGGAGCTGGGACCACCAGGGTCATCCCCATCCAGGGCTGGTGGGACCTGGTGGTCACCCAGCATTGTCCCCATCCAGGGCTGGTGGGACCTGGTGGCCACCAGCATTGTCCCCATCCTGGGATGGTGGGACCTGGGGCCACCCAGTGCCATCCTGGGCTGGTGGGACCTGGTGGCCACCAGCATCATCCCCATCCAGGGCTGGTGGGGTCTGGTGGCCACCCGTGTCCATCCTCACCCTGGGTTGGTGGGACTTGTGGGGGAGCACCCAGCACCATCCTGGGCTGGTGGACCTGGAGGCCACCAGGGTCATCACCAGCCCAGGATGGTGGACTCGGGGCCACCAGCATCATCCCTACCCCAGGTTGGTGGAGCTGGGACCACCAGGGTCATCCCCATCCAGGGCTGGTGGGACCTGGTGGTCACCCAGCATTGTCCCCATCCAGGGCTGGTGGGACCTGGTGGCCACCAGCATTGTCCCCATCCTGGGATGGTGGGACCTGGGGCCACCCAGTGCCATCCTGGGCTGGTGGGACCTGGTGGCCACCAGCATCATCCCCATCCAGGGCTGGTGGGGTCTGGTGGCCACCCGTGTCCATCCTCACCCTGGGTTGGTGGGACTTGTGGGGGAGCACCCAGCACCATCCTGGGCTGGTGGACCTGGAGGCCACCAGGGTCATCACCAGCCCAGGATGGTGGACTCGGGGCCACCAGCATCATCCCTACCCCAGGTTGGTGGAGCTGGGACCACCAGGGTCATCCCCATCCAGGGCTGGTGGGACCTGGTGGTCACCCAGCATTGTCCCCATCCAGGGCTGGTGGGACCTGGTGGCCACCAGCATTGTCCCCATCCTGGGATGGTGGGACCTGGGGCCACCCAGTGCCATCCTGGGCTGGTGGGACCTGGTGGCCACCAGCATCATCCCCATCCAGGGCTGGTGGGGTCTGGTGGCCACCCGTGTCCATCCTCACCCTGGGTTGGTGGGACTTGTGGGGGAGCACCCAGCACCATCCTGGGCTGGTGGACCTGGAGGCCACCAGGGTCATCACCAGCCCAGGATGGTGGACTCGGGGCCACCAGCATCATCCCTACCCCAGGTTGGTGGAGCTGGGACCACCAGGGTCATCCCCATCCAGGGCTGGTGGGACCTGGTGGTCACCCAGCATTGTCCCCATCCAGGGCTGGTGGGACCTGGTGGCCACCAGCATTGTCCCCATCCTGGGATGGTGGGACCTGGGGCCACCCAGTGCCATCCTGGGCTGGTGGGACCTGGTGGCCACCAGCATCATCCCCATCCAGGGCTGGTGGGGTCTGGTGGCCACCCGTGTCCATCCTCACCCTGGGTTGGTGGGACTTGTGGGGGAGCACCCAGCACCATCCTGGGCTGGTGGACCTGGAGGCCACCAGGGTCATCACCAGCCCAGGATGGTGGACTCGGGGCCACCAGCATCATCCCTACCCCAGGTTGGTGGAGCTGGGACCACCAGGGTCATCCCCATCCAGGGCTGGTGGGACCTGGTGGTCACCCAGCATTGTCCCCATCCAGGGCTGGTGGGACCTGGTGGCCACCAGCATTGTCCCCATCCTGGGATGGTGGGACCTGGGGCCACCCAGTGCCATCCTGGGCTGGTGGGACCTGGTGGCCACCAGCATCATCCCCATCCAGGGCTGGTGGGGTCTGGTGGCCACCCGTGTCCATCCTCACCCTGGGTTGGTGGGACTTGTGGGGGAGCACCCAGCACCATCCTGGGCTGGTGGACCTGGAGGCCACCAGGGTCATCACCAGCCCAGGATGGTGGACTCGGGGCCACCAGCATCATCCCTACCCCAGGTTGGTGGAGCTGGGACCACCAGGGTCATCCCCATCCAGGGCTGGTGGGACCTGGTGGTCACCCAGCATTGTCCCCATCCAGGGCTGGTGGGACCTGGTGGCCACCAGCATTGTCCCCATCCTGGGATGGTGGGACCTGGGGCCACCCAGTGCCATCCTGGGCTGGTGGGACCTGGTGGCCACCAGCATCATCCCCATCCAGGGCTGGTGGGGTCTGGTGGCCACCCGTGTCCATCCTCACCCTGGGTTGGTGGGACTTGTGGGGGAGCACCCAGCACCATCCTGGGCTGGTGGACCTGGAGGCCACCAGGGTCATCACCAGCCCAGGATGGTGGACTCGGGGCCACCAGCATCATCCCTACCCCAGGTTGGTGGAGCTGGGACCACCAGGGTCATCCCCATCCAGGGCTGGTGGGACCTGGTGGTCACCCAGCATTGTCCCCATCCAGGGCTGGTGGGACCTGGTGGCCACCAGCATTGTCCCCATCCTGGGATGGTGGGACCTGGGGCCACCCAGTGCCATCCTGGGCTGGTGGGACCTGGTGGCCACCAGCATCATCCCCATCCAGGGCTGGTGGGGTCTGGTGGCCACCCGTGTCCATCCTCACCCTGGGTTGGTGGGACTTGTGGGGGAGCACCCAGCACCATCCTGGGCTGGTGGACCTGGAGGCCACCAGGGTCATCACCAGCCCAGGATGGTGGACTCGGGGCCACCAGCATCATCCCTACCCCAGGTTGGTGGAGCTGGGACCACCAGGGTCATCCCCATCCAGGGCTGGTGGGACCTGGTGGTCACCCAGCATTGTCCCCATCCAGGGCTGGTGGGACCTGGTGGCCACCAGCATTGTCCCCATCCTGGGATGGTGGGACCTGGGGCCACCCAGTGCCATCCTGGGCTGGTGGGACCTGGTGGCCACCAGCATCATCCCCATCCAGGGCTGGTGGGGTCTGGTGGCCACCCGTGTCCATCCTCACCCTGGGTTGGTGGGACTTGTGGGGGAGCACCCAGCACCATCCTGGGCTGGTGGACCTGGAGGCCACCAGGGTCATCACCAGCCCAGGATGGTGGACTCGGGGCCACCAGCATCATCCCTACCCCAGGTTGGTGGAGCTGGGACCACCAGGGTCATCCCCATCCAGGGCTGGTGGGACCTGGTGGTCACCCAGCATTGTCCCCATCCAGGGCTGGTGGGACCTGGTGGCCACCAGCATTGTCCCCATCCTGGGATGGTGGGACCTGGGGCCACCCAGTGCCATCCTGGGCTGGTGGGACCTGGTGGCCACCAGCATCATCCCCATCCAGGGCTGGTGGGGTCTGGTGGCCACCCGTGTCCATCCTCACCCTGGGTTGGTGGGACTTGTGGGGGAGCACCCAGCACCATCCTGGGCTGGTGGACCTGGAGGCCACCAGGGTCATCACCAGCCCAGGATGGTGGACTCGGGGCCACCAGCATCATCCCTACCCCAGGTTGGTGGAGCTGGGACCACCAGGGTCATCCCCATCCAGGGCTGGTGGGACCTGGTGGTCACCCAGCATTGTCCCCATCCAGGGCTGGTGGGACCTGGTGGCCACCAGCATTGTCCCCATCCTGGGATGGTGGGACCTGGGGCCACCCAGTGCCATCCTGGGCTGGTGGGACCTGGTGGCCACCAGCATCATCCCCATCCAGGGCTGGTGGGGTCTGGTGGCCACCCGTGTCCATCCTCACCCTGGGTTGGTGGGACTTGTGGGGGAGCACCCAGCACCATCCTGGGCTGGTGGACCTGGAGGCCACCAGGGTCATCACCAGCCCAGGATGGTGGACTCGGGGCCACCAGCATCATCCCTACCCCAGGTTGGTGGAGCTGGGACCACCAGGGTCATCCCCATCCAGGGCTGGTGGGACCTGGTGGTCACCCAGCATTGTCCCCATCCAGGGCTGGTGGGACCTGGTGGCCACCAGCATTGTCCCCATCCTGGGATGGTGGGACCTGGGGCCACCCAGTGCCATCCTGGGCTGGTGGGACCTGGTGGCCACCAGCATCATCCCCATCCAGGGCTGGTGGGGTCTGGTGGCCACCCGTGTCCATCCTCACCCTGGGTTGGTGGGACTTGTGGGGGAGCACCCAGCACCATCCTGGGCTGGTGGACCTGGAGGCCACCAGGGTCATCACCAGCCCAGGATGGTGGACTCGGGGCCACCAGCATCATCCCTACCCCAGGTTGGTGGAGCTGGGACCACCAGGGTCATCCCCATCCAGGGCTGGTGGGACCTGGTGGTCACCCAGCATTGTCCCCATCCAGGGCTGGTGGGACCTGGTGGCCACCAGCATTGTCCCCATCCTGGGATGGTGGGACCTGGGGCCACCCAGTGCCATCCTGGGCTGGTGGGACCTGGTGGCCACCAGCATCATCCCCATCCAGGGCTGGTGGGGTCTGGTGGCCACCCGTGTCCATCCTCACCCTGGGTTGGTGGGACTTGTGGGGGAGCACCCAGCACCATCCTGGGCTGGTGGACCTGGAGGCCACCAGGGTCATCACCAGCCCAGGATGGTGGACTCGGGGCCACCAGCATCATCCCTACCCCAGGTTGGTGGAGCTGGGACCACCAGGGTCATCCCCATCCAGGGCTGGTGGGACCTGGTGGTCACCCAGCATTGTCCCCATCCAGGGCTGGTGGGACCTGGTGGCCACCAGCATTGTCCCCATCCTGGGATGGTGGGACCTGGGGCCACCCAGTGCCATCCTGGGCTGGTGGGACCTGGTGGCCACCAGCATCATCCCCATCCAGGGCTGGTGGGGTCTGGTGGCCACCCGTGTCCATCCTCACCCTGGGTTGGTGGGACTTGTGGGGGAGCACCCAGCACCATCCTGGGCTGGTGGACCTGGAGGCCACCAGGGTCATCACCAGCCCAGGATGGTGGACTCGGGGCCACCAGCATCATCCCTACCCCAGGTTGGTGGAGCTGGGACCACCAGGGTCATCCCCATCCAGGGCTGGTGGGACCTGGTGGTCACCCAGCATTGTCCCCATCCAGGGCTGGTGGGACCTGGTGGCCACCAGCATTGTCCCCATCCTGGGATGGTGGGACCTGGGGCCACCCAGTGCCATCCTGGGCTGGTGGGACCTGGTGGCCACCAGCATCATCCCCATCCAGGGCTGGTGGGGTCTGGTGGCCACCCGTGTCCATCCTCACCCTGGGTTGGTGGGACTTGTGGGGGAGCACCCAGCACCATCCTGGGCTGGTGGACCTGGAGGCCACCAGGGTCATCACCAGCCCAGGATGGTGGACTCGGGGCCACCAGCATCATCCCTACCCCAGGTTGGTGGAGCTGGGACCACCAGGGTCATCCCCATCCAGGGCTGGTGGGACCTGGTGGTCACCCAGCATTGTCCCCATCCAGGGCTGGTGGGACCTGGTGGCCACCAGCATTGTCCCCATCCTGGGATGGTGGGACCTGGGGCCACCCAGTGCCATCCTGGGCTGGTGGGACCTGGTGGCCACCAGCATCATCCCCATCCAGGGCTGGTGGGGTCTGGTGGCCACCCGTGTCCATCCTCACCCTGGGTTGGTGGGACTTGTGGGGGAGCACCCAGCACCATCCTGGGCTGGTGGACCTGGAGGCCACCAGGGTCATCACCAGCCCAGGATGGTGGACTCGGGGCCACCAGCATCATCCCTACCCCAGGTTGGTGGAGCTGGGACCACCAGGGTCATCCCCATCCAGGGCTGGTGGGACCTGGTGGTCACCCAGCATTGTCCCCATCCAGGGCTGGTGGGACCTGGTGGCCACCAGCATTGTCCCCATCCTGGGATGGTGGGACCTGGGGCCACCCAGTGCCATCCTGGGCTGGTGGGACCTGGTGGCCACCAGCATCATCCCCATCCAGGGCTGGTGGGGTCTGGTGGCCACCCGTGTCCATCCTCACCCTGGGTTGGTGGGACTTGTGGGGGAGCACCCAGCACCATCCTGGGCTGGTGGACCTGGAGGCCACCAGGGTCATCACCAGCCCAGGATGGTGGACTCGGGGCCACCAGCATCATCCCTACCCCAGGTTGGTGGAGCTGGGACCACCAGGGTCATCCCCATCCAGGGCTGGTGGGACCTGGTGGTCACCCAGCATTGTCCCCATCCAGGGCTGGTGGGACCTGGTGGCCACCAGCATTGTCCCCATCCTGGGATGGTGGGACCTGGGGCCACCCAGTGCCATCCTGGGCTGGTGGGACCTGGTGGCCACCAGCATCATCCCCATCCAGGGCTGGTGGGGTCTGGTGGCCACCCGTGTCCATCCTCACCCTGGGTTGGTGGGACTTGTGGGGGAGCACCCAGCACCATCCTGGGCTGGTGGACCTGGAGGCCACCAGGGTCATCACCAGCCCAGGATGGTGGACTCGGGGCCACCAGCATCATCCCTACCCCAGGTTGGTGGAGCTGGGACCACCAGGGTCATCCCCATCCAGGGCTGGTGGGACCTGGTGGTCACCCAGCATTGTCCCCATCCAGGGCTGGTGGGACCTGGTGGCCACCAGCATTGTCCCCATCCTGGGATGGTGGGACCTGGGGCCACCCAGTGCCATCCTGGGCTGGTGGGACCTGGTGGCCACCAGCATCATCCCCATCCAGGGCTGGTGGGGTCTGGTGGCCACCCGTGTCCATCCTCACCCTGGGTTGGTGGGACTTGTGGGGGAGCACCCAGCACCATCCTGGGCTGGTGGACCTGGAGGCCACCAGGGTCATCACCAGCCCAGGATGGTGGACTCGGGGCCACCAGCATCATCCCTACCCCAGGTTGGTGGAGCTGGGACCACCAGGGTCATCCCCATCCAGGGCTGGTGGGACCTGGTGGTCACCCAGCATTGTCCCCATCCAGGGCTGGTGGGACCTGGTGGCCACCAGCATTGTCCCCATCCTGGGATGGTGGGACCTGGGGCCACCCAGTGCCATCCTGGGCTGGTGGGACCTGGTGGCCACCAGCATCATCCCCATCCAGGGCTGGTGGGGTCTGGTGGCCACCCGTGTCCATCCTCACCCTGGGTTGGTGGGACTTGTGGGGGAGCACCCAGCACCATCCTGGGCTGGTGGACCTGGAGGCCACCAGGGTCATCACCAGCCCAGGATGGTGGACTCGGGGCCACCAGCATCATCCCTACCCCAGGTTGGTGGAGCTGGGACCACCAGGGTCATCCCCATCCAGGGCTGGTGGGACCTGGTGGTCACCCAGCATTGTCCCCATCCAGGGCTGGTGGGACCTGGTGGCCACCAGCATTGTCCCCATCCTGGGATGGTGGGACCTGGGGCCACCCAGTGCCATCCTGGGCTGGTGGGACCTGGTGGCCACCAGCATCATCCCCATCCAGGGCTGGTGGGGTCTGGTGGCCACCCGTGTCCATCCTCACCCTGGGTTGGTGGGACTTGTGGGGGAGCACCCAGCACCATCCTGGGCTGGTGGACCTGGAGGCCACCAGGGTCATCACCAGCCCAGGATGGTGGACTCGGGGCCACCAGCATCATCCCTACCCCAGGTTGGTGGAGCTGGGACCACCAGGGTCATCCCCATCCAGGGCTGGTGGGACCTGGTGGTCACCCAGCATTGTCCCCATCCAGGGCTGGTGGGACCTGGTGGCCACCAGCATTGTCCCCATCCTGGGATGGTGGGACCTGGGGCCACCCAGTGCCATCCTGGGCTGGTGGGACCTGGTGGCCACCAGCATCATCCCCATCCAGGGCTGGTGGGGTCTGGTGGCCACCCGTGTCCATCCTCACCCTGGGTTGGTGGGACTTGTGGGGGAGCACCCAGCACCATCCTGGGCTGGTGGACCTGGAGGCCACCAGGGTCATCACCAGCCCAGGATGGTGGACTCGGGGCCACCAGCATCATCCCTACCCCAGGTTGGTGGAGCTGGGACCACCAGGGTCATCCCCATCCAGGGCTGGTGGGACCTGGTGGTCACCCAGCATTGTCCCCATCCAGGGCTGGTGGGACCTGGTGGCCACCAGCATTGTCCCCATCCTGGGATGGTGGGACCTGGGGCCACCCAGTGCCATCCTGGGCTGGTGGGACCTGGTGGCCACCAGCATCATCCCCATCCAGGGCTGGTGGGGTCTGGTGGCCACCCGTGTCCATCCTCACCCTGGGTTGGTGGGACTTGTGGGGGAGCACCCAGCACCATCCTGGGCTGGTGGACCTGGAGGCCACCAGGGTCATCACCAGCCCAGGATGGTGGACTCGGGGCCACCAGCATCATCCCTACCCCAGGTTGGTGGAGCTGGGACCACCAGGGTCATCCCCATCCAGGGCTGGTGGGACCTGGTGGTCACCCAGCATTGTCCCCATCCAGGGCTGGTGGGACCTGGTGGCCACCAGCATTGTCCCCATCCTGGGATGGTGGGACCTGGGGCCACCCAGTGCCATCCTGGGCTGGTGGGACCTGGTGGCCACCAGCATCATCCCCATCCAGGGCTGGTGGGGTCTGGTGGCCACCCGTGTCCATCCTCACCCTGGGTTGGTGGGACTTGTGGGGGAGCACCCAGCACCATCCTGGGCTGGTGGACCTGGAGGCCACCAGGGTCATCACCAGCCCAGGATGGTGGACTCGGGGCCACCAGCATCATCCCTACCCCAGGTTGGTGGAGCTGGGACCACCAGGGTCATCCCCATCCAGGGCTGGTGGGACCTGGTGGTCACCCAGCATTGTCCCCATCCAGGGCTGGTGGGACCTGGTGGCCACCAGCATTGTCCCCATCCTGGGATGGTGGGACCTGGGGCCACCCAGTGCCATCCTGGGCTGGTGGGACCTGGTGGCCACCAGCATCATCCCCATCCAGGGCTGGTGGGGTCTGGTGGCCACCCGTGTCCATCCTCACCCTGGGTTGGTGGGACTTGTGGGGGAGCACCCAGCACCATCCTGGGCTGGTGGACCTGGAGGCCACCAGGGTCATCACCAGCCCAGGATGGTGGACTCGGGGCCACCAGCATCATCCCTACCCCAGGTTGGTGGAGCTGGGACCACCAGGGTCATCCCCATCCAGGGCTGGTGGGACCTGGTGGTCACCCAGCATTGTCCCCATCCAGGGCTGGTGGGACCTGGTGGCCACCAGCATTGTCCCCATCCTGGGATGGTGGGACCTGGGGCCACCCAGTGCCATCCTGGGCTGGTGGGACCTGGTGGCCACCAGCATCATCCCCATCCAGGGCTGGTGGGGTCTGGTGGCCACCCGTGTCCATCCTCACCCTGGGTTGGTGGGACTTGTGGGGGAGCACCCAGCACCATCCTGGGCTGGTGGACCTGGAGGCCACCAGGGTCATCACCAGCCCAGGATGGTGGACTCGGGGCCACCAGCATCATCCCTACCCCAGGTTGGTGGAGCTGGGACCACCAGGGTCATCCCCATCCAGGGCTGGTGGGACCTGGTGGTCACCCAGCATTGTCCCCATCCAGGGCTGGTGGGACCTGGTGGCCACCAGCATTGTCCCCATCCTGGGATGGTGGGACCTGGGGCCACCCAGTGCCATCCTGGGCTGGTGGGACCTGGTGGCCACCAGCATCATCCCCATCCAGGGCTGGTGGGACCTGGTGGTCACCCAGCATTGTCCCCATCCAGGGCTGGTGGGACCTGGTGGCCACCAGCATTGTCCCCATCCTGGGATGGTGGGACCTGGGGCCACCCAGTGCCATCCTGGGCTGGTGGGACCTGGTGGCCACCAGCATCATCCCCATCCAGGGCTGGTGGGGTCTGGTGGCCACCCGTGTCCATCCTCACCCTGGGTTGGTGGGACTTGTGGGGGAGCACCCAGCACCATCCTGGGCTGGTGGACCTGGAGGCCACCAGGGTCATCACCAGCCCAGGATGGTGGACTCGGGGCCACCAGCATCATCCCTACCCCAGGTTGGTGGAGCTGGGACCACCAGGGTCATCCCCATCCAGGGCTGGTGGGACCTGGTGGCCACCCAGCATTGTCCCCATCCAGGGCTGGTGGGACCTGGTGGCCACCAGCATTGTCCCCATCCTGGGATGGTGGGACCTGGGGCCACCCAGTGCCATCCTGGGCTGGTGGGACCTGGTGGCCACCAGCATCATCCCCATCCAGGGCTGGTGGGGTCTGGTGGCCACCCGTGTCCATCCTCACCCTGGGTTGGTGGGACTTGTGGGGGAGCACCCAGCACCATCCTGGGCTGGTGGACCTGGAGGCCACCAGGGTCATCACCAGCCCAGGATGGTGGACTCGGGGCCACCAGCATCATCCCTACCCCAGGTTGGTGGAGCTGGGACCACCAGGGTCATCCCCATCCAGGGCTGGTGGGACCTGGTGGTCACCCAGCATTGTCCCCATCCAGGGCTGGTGGGACCTGGTGGCCACCAGCATTGTCCCCATCCTGGGATGGTGGGACGTGGGGCCACCCAGTGCCATCCTGGGCTGGTGGGACCTGGTGGCCACCAGCATCATCCCCATCCAGGGCTGGTGGGGTCTGGTGGCCACCCGTGTCCATCCTCACCCTGGGTTGGTGGGACTTGTGGGGGAGCACCCAGCACCATCCTGGGCTGGTGGACCTGGAGGCCACCAGGGTCATCACCAGCCCAGGATGGTGGACTCGGGGCCACCAGCATCATCCCTACCCCAGGTTGGTGGAGCTGGGACCACCAGGGTCATCCCCATCCAGGGCTGGTGGGACCTGGTGGTCACCCAGCATTGTCCCCATCCAGGGCTGGTGGGACCTGGTGGCCACCAGCATTGTCCCCATCCTGGGATGGTGGGACCTGGGGCCACCCAGTGCCATCCTGGGCTGGTGGGACCTGGTGGCCACCAGCATCATCCCCATCCAGGGCTGGTGGGGTCTGGTGGCCACCCGTGTCCATCCTCACCCTGGGTTGGTGGGACTTGTGGGGGAGCACCCAGCACCATCCTGGGCTGGTGGACCTGGAGGCCACCAGGGTCATCACCAGCCCAGGATGGTGGACTCGGGGCCACCAGCATCATCCCTACCCCAGGTTGGTGGAGCTGGGACCACCAGGGTCATCCCCATCCAGGGCTGGTGGGACCTGGTGGCCACCCAGCATTGTCCCCATCCAGGGCTGGTGGGACCTGGTGGCCACCAGCATTGTCCCCATCCTGGGATGGTGGGACCTGGGGCCACCCAGTGCCATCCTGGGCTGGTGGGACCTGGTGGCCACCAGCATCATCCCCATCCAGGGCTGGTGGGGTCTGGTGGCCACCCGTGTCCATCCTCACCCTGGGTTGGTGGGACTTGTGGGGGAGCACCCAGCACCATCCTGGGCTGGTGGACCTGGAGGCCACCAGGGTCATCACCAGCCCAGGATGGTGGACTCGGGGCCACCAGCATCATCCCTACCCCAGGTTGGTGGAGCTGGGACCACCAGGGTCATCCCCATCCAGGGCTGGTGGGACCTGGTGGTCACCCAGCATTGTCCCCATCCAGGGCTGGTGGGACCTGGTGGCCACCAGCATTGTCCCCATCCTGGGATGGTGGGACGTGGGGCCACCCAGTGCCATCCTGGGCTGGTGGGACCTGGTGGCCACCAGCATCATCCCCATCCAGGGCTGGTGGGGTCTGGTGGCCACCCGTGTCCATCCTCACCCTGGGTTGGTGGGACTTGTGGGGGAGCACCCAGCACCATCCTGGGCTGGTGGACCTGGAGGCCACCAGGGTCATCACCAGCCCAGGATGGTGGACTCGGGGCCACCAGCATCATCCCTACCCCAGGTTGGTGGAGCTGGGACCACCAGGGTCATCCCCATCCAGGGCTGGTGGGACCTGGTGGTCACCCAGCATTGTCCCCATCCAGGGCTGGTGGGACCTGGTGGCCACCAGCATTGTCCCCATCCTGGGATGGTGGGACCTGGGGCCACCCAGTGCCATCCTGGGCTGGTGGGACCTGGTGGCCACCAGCATCATCCCCATCCAGGGCTGGTGGGGTCTGGTGGCCACCCGTGTCCATCCTCACCCTGGGTTGGTGGGACTTGTGGGGGAGCACCCAGCACCATCCTGGGCTGGTGGACCTGGAGGCCACCAGGGTCATCACCAGCCCAGGATGGTGGACTCGGGGCCACCAGCATCATCCCTACCCCAGGTTGGTGGAGCTGGGACCACCAGGGTCATCCCCATCCAGGGCTGGTGGGACCTGGTGGCCACCCAGCATTGTCCCCATCCAGGGCTGGTGGGACCTGGTGGCCACCAGCATTGTCCCCATCCTGGGATGGTGGGACCTGGGGCCACCCAGTGCCATCCTGGGCTGGTGGGACCTGGTGGCCACCAGCATCATCCCCATCCAGGGCTGGTGGGGTCTGGTGGCCACCCGTGTCCATCCTCACCCTGGGTTGGTGGGACTTGTGGGGGAGCACCCAGCACCATCCTGGGCTGGTGGACCTGGAGGCCACCAGGGTCATCACCAGCCCAGGATGGTGGACTCGGGGCCACCAGCATCATCCCTACCCCAGGTTGGTGGAGCTGGGACCACCAGGGTCATCCCCATCCAGGGCTGGTGGGACCTGGTGGTCACCCAGCATTGTCCCCATCCAGGGCTGGTGGGACCTGGTGGCCACCAGCATTGTCCCCATCCTGGGATGGTGGGACGTGGGGCCACCCAGTGCCATCCTGGGCTGGTGGGACCTGGTGGCCACCAGCATCATCCCCATCCAGGGCTGGTGGGGTCTGGTGGCCACCCGTGTCCATCCTCACCCTGGGTTGGTGGGACTTGTGGGGGAGCACCCAGCACCATCCTGGGCTGGTGGACCTGGAGGCCACCAGGGTCATCACCAGCCCAGGATGGTGGACTCGGGGCCACCAGCATCATCCCTACCCCAGGTTGGTGGAGCTGGGACCACCAGGGTCATCCCCATCCAGGGCTGGTGGGACCTGGTGGTCACCCAGCATTGTCCCCATCCAGGGCTGGTGGGACCTGGTGGCCACCAGCATTGTCCCCATCCTGGGATGGTGGGACCTGGGGCCACCCAGTGCCATCCTGGGCTGGTGGGACCTGGTGGCCACCAGCATCATCCCCATCCAGGGCTGGTGGGGTCTGGTGGCCACCCGTGTCCATCCTCACCCTGGGTTGGTGGGACTTGTGGGGGAGCACCCAGCACCATCCTGGGCTGGTGGACCTGGAGGCCACCAGGGTCATCACCAGCCCAGGATGGTGGACTCGGGGCCACCAGCATCATCCCTACCCCAGGTTGGTGGAGCTGGGACCACCAGGGTCATCCCCATCCAGGGCTGGTGGGACCTGGTGGCCACCCAGCATTGTCCCCATCCAGGGCTGGTGGGACCTGGTGGCCACCAGCATTGTCCCCATCCTGGGATGGTGGGACCTGGGGCCACCCAGTGCCATCCTGGGCTGGTGGGACCTGGTGGCCACCAGCATCATCCCCATCCAGGGCTGGTGGGGTCTGGTGGCCACCCGTGTCCATCCTCACCCTGGGTTGGTGGGACTTGTGGGGGAGCACCCAGCACCATCCTGGGCTGGTGGACCTGGAGGCCACCAGGGTCATCACCAGCCCAGGATGGTGGACTCGGGGCCACCAGCATCATCCCTACCCCAGGTTGGTGGAGCTGGGACCACCAGGGTCATCCCCATCCAGGGCTGGTGGGACCTGGTGGTCACCCAGCATTGTCCCCATCCAGGGCTGGTGGGACCTGGTGGCCACCAGCATTGTCCCCATCCTGGGATGGTGGGACGTGGGGCCACCCAGTGCCATCCTGGGCTGGTGGGACCTGGTGGCCACCAGCATCATCCCCATCCAGGGCTGGTGGGGTCTGGTGGCCACCCGTGTCCATCCTCACCCTGGGTTGGTGGGACTTGTGGGGGAGCACCCAGCACCATCCTGGGCTGGTGGACCTGGAGGCCACCAGGGTCATCACCAGCCCAGGATGGTGGACTCGGGGCCACCAGCATCATCCCTACCCCAGGTTGGTGGAGCTGGGACCACCAGGGTCATCCCCATCCAGGGCTGGTGGGACCTGGTGGTCACCCAGCATTGTCCCCATCCAGGGCTGGTGGGACCTGGTGGCCACCAGCATTGTCCCCATCCTGGGATGGTGGGACCTGGGGCCACCCAGTGCCATCCTGGGCTGGTGGGACCTGGTGGCCACCAGCATCATCCCCATCCAGGGCTGGTGGGGTCTGGTGGCCACCCGTGTCCATCCTCACCCTGGGTTGGTGGGACTTGTGGGGGAGCACCCAGCACCATCCTGGGCTGGTGGACCTGGAGGCCACCAGGGTCATCACCAGCCCAGGATGGTGGACTCGGGGCCACCAGCATCATCCCTACCCCAGGTTGGTGGAGCTGGGACCACCAGGGTCATCCCCATCCAGGGCTGGTGGGACCTGGTGGCCACCCAGCATTGTCCCCATCCAGGGCTGGTGGGACCTGGTGGCCACCAGCATCATCCCCATCCAGGGCTGGTGGGGTCTGGTGGCCACCCGTGTCCATCCTCACCCTGGGTTGGTGGGACTTGTGGGGGAGCACCCAGCACCATCCTGGGCTGGTGGACCTGGAGGCCACCAGGGTCATCACCAGCCCAGGATGGTGGACTCGGGGCCACCAGCATCATCCCTACCCCAGGTTGGTGGAGCTGGGACCACCAGGGTCATCCCCATCCAGGGCTGGTGGGACCTGGTGGTCACCCAGCATTGTCCCCATCCAGGGCTGGTGGGACCTGGTGGCCACCAGCATTGTCCCCATCCTGGGATGGTGGGACCTGGGGCCACCCAGTGCCATCCTGGGCTGGTGGGACCTGGTGGCCACCAGCATCATCCCCATCCAGGGCTGGTGGGGTCTGGTGGCCACCCGTGTCCATCCTCACCCTGGGTTGGTGGGACTTGTGGGGGAGCACCCAGCACCATCCTGGGCTGGTGGACCTGGAGGCCACCAGGGTCATCACCAGCCCAGGATGGTGGACTCGGGGCCACCAGCATCATCCCCACCCCAGGTTGGTGGAGCTGGGACCACCAGTGTCATCCCCATCCAGGGCTGGTGGGACCTGGTGGCCACCCATGTCCAGCCTCATCCTGGGCTGGTGGGACCTGGTGGCCACCCAGGACCATCTCAGGCTGGTGGGACCTGGTGGCCCCCATCCCACGCCTGGGGGTGCTCCAGGGGAGGAGAAACAGTGCTCTTCCCCCCCCCTTGGAGCACCCATGGTGCCCCCACCCATTTTTTGGGGTGAGAAACACCAAAACTGGGTCCAGGACACCCCCGGGGCCACCCAAAGCCCCACCTCCAGGACTTGGCTGGGGGGGGCCTTTAATTTATATGTATTTTGGGTTTTTTTCCCAATTTTTGTTGTTTTTTTATTATTCTCATACTGGTTA
>NW_015091294.1:63544-71669 GCF_001431845.1 Calidris pugnax | reverse complement strand
TCGGAAGAGGCGGGTGAAGTCCCTCAGGGCCCAACAGACTTGTTTACATTCCTCGGCGCTGCAAGCAAAGGGGGGACACACGTCAACTTGGGGGGACACCAAGAGGTGACACCTCCAGGAGACCACCTCGGACCTTCAGGAAGCATGGAAGGTCTGAGGTGACACCTCCAGGACACCACCTCGGACCTTCAGGAAGCATGGAAGGTGTGTCCTCCACCCAGCCACGGGGCAGCAGGAGGACACCGGTTGGGCTCTGAGATGTTGAGGCAACCATAGGGCTTGGTGGCCACCAGGGTTGTCCCCAGAGGGGACCTGAGTGCCACCAGGTCCCCTGAGTGCCACCAGGAGGTGGCTGGGTGGAAGGAGCCTCATGGTGGGTTCTGAGATGTTGAGGCAACCATAGGGTTTGGTGGCCACCAGGGTTGTCCCCAGAGGGGACCTGAGGGCCATCAAGTCCCCTGAGTGCCACCATGGAGGTGGCCAAGTGGAAGGAGCCTCATGGTCCCAGGGACAAGCCATGGTCTCCCAACGCTGGCTCCGAGATGGAAGGTGAAGGAGAATTTGGGGGGTCGAGCAGTTGATGTCCCCAAAGCGGCCGGTGGCAGCAGGGACAGAGGGGACATCAGGAGGGGCAGGACCTGGCCACCGGTGACTCAGAAGGACAAGGGGACACCCATGACTCAGAGGGACAATGGTGAAGAGCAGAAGAACCCCTTGGATGGTGGAAGAACCCCTTGGGTGGTGGAAGAACCCCTCGGGTGGTGGAAGAACCCCTTGGATGGTGGCAGAGGCAGGACACACCCTCCAGAACCCATCTGTCCCCACCCACGGGGACAGGGACCAACCAAGGTGACACCTCAGCACCTTCCCAGCTGGAGGTGACATCCCACCAGCTCTGGTGGAACCGCTCTGGGGCTGCTGGTGGCCAAACCCTGGTGAGCAGAAGGTTGGGATGGAGCCTCGGAGGCCACCAGGGTGTGAAGAAGGAGAGGCCTTTGTCACCGTCACCGTCCCGGCCGCTTGTCACCACCGCGGTGGGACCTGTCCCCAACTCACCTGGTGACCTGCTTGTGGAAGTCCGTCAGCTGTTTGTGTGTGACCTGGATGGCTCCTCCCGTGGTTTCCTTTGGTAGACCCTTCAGCGAGTTCTCCAGCCAACGACAGAAGGTCTGCCAAGGGGGACACGGAGAGGGGACAAACTCAGGACGAGGAGATGAACCCACCTCCCTGGTTTTGGGGACATCTCCCCCCTCTGATGTCATTTCTTGAGGGGGGTGGTGTCACCTCGGCCCCGTCCCCCATCTCACCGGCCGGTCGATCTGCATGATCTCCCAGAGGACCTCGGCGACGTCGGGCAGGGTGTAGGGTGGGAGGCAGAAGCAGCACGTGTGGAGCAGCTGGTTGACCAGTTGTTGGCCCAGTTGGTTCATCACCTGGTTGATGAGCTCCTTCCGCACCTCAAAGTCCTCCTCGTGCTGCGGGAGGAAGGAGAAGAAGGGCTTGAGGAACAACCCGGGGACTTGGGGGGGACCACACGTTGCTCCTCCATCAGGTGGTGGCTTGGAGGGACAGCCCTCATGGGGGACAACGGTGACCAACATCGATGAGGATGGTGTCCCCCCAACTCCTGCTTTGGGGAGACCCTTCAACTCTGGGGCCACCAACACCAGAAGGACATGGAGCTGCTCCATGGAGATGCTCCAGGAGATGGAGAAGCTGTGGATGCCCCATCTCCCTGGAGGTACCCAAGGCCAAGTTGGCACCAAGACCAGCAACCTGGTCTGGTGGAAGATGGTTTGGATTAGATGGTGTCTTTGAAGGTCCCTTCCAACCCCAAACCATCCCCTTGGGGGGTCACTCACGTCGTTGGCCACCCCGGTGTGGATGAGATCGCGCAAGAACTTCATGACGCTGCAGTTGGCGTCCCGGTGATCCAAGGTGGTGGCCGCGATGGCCCACTGCAGGATGGGGATCATCACCTGGCTACGGAGCAAGGTGACGGGGCTGCGCTGGATGAACCTGGATGATGGACACAGATGGAGGACAGATGGACGTTACCGACACCGGCCTGGCTTCTCCTGGGGTTGGGGTGTCAGGAGAAGGTGAGAGGAGAACGGTGGGTACCTACCTGGCTGCCAGGCGGAAGAGGTCATCCACCGTGTCCGGGTGGTTCTGAAGGCCGTTGGGCTGCTCCAGGAGTTGGAAGGTGGGAATGCAAAGGGCCTGGAGGAGAAGGGGCGGGGCGTTCGTTAGTAATTAACTATAATTAAACATCGAGGGATGGGTCTGGTTTTGGGTCCTGCAAGATGGGATGGACGTTGAGGGGCTGGAGAGCATCCAGAGCTGGGGAGCTCTGGAGAAGAAGGAGGAAGGTCTGGAGAACTTCTGAGGGGAGACCTCGCTCTCTCCAGCTCCCTGAAAGGAGGGGACAACCAGGGGGGTTGGTCTCTTCTCCCAAGGAACAAGAGGGAACGGCCTCGAGTTGCACCAGGAGAAGTTCAGGATGGAGATTGGGACCAACATCTTCATGGAAAGGGTTGTCCAGCCTTGGCAGAAGCTGCCCAAGGCAGTGGTGGAGTCCCCATCCCTGAAGGTATCTAAAAGCCGGGCAGACATGGTGCTGAGGGCCATGGCTTTGGCAACGTTGGGTTGATGGTTGGGACTCCAGGATCTAGAAGGTCTTTTCCAACCCAAAGGAACCCCGTGACTGGATGATTGAGACCCAGGAGACCCAGACCCACCACCGTTGGGGTCTCACCTGCAGCATGTCCAGCAGGCCCTGCCGGCAGCCCTCCTCCATGCCGTACTCGTCCACCAGGATGCTGCCCAGGTAGAGGAAGCAGGAGTGCTGGTGCGCCCGGTAGACGTTCACCATCTGCAAGGAGACACGCACCACCTTGGGTGGGGACATCTCCTGTCCCCACCCTGAGTTTCCCTCCTTAGGGGACCAGGGACATCCTGAAGGACTCACTCAGCAGGAACACCTCCCTCCCCGTGGTGTCTCCTGGAGGCCAAGGCAGCTTCCCATCCTCCTGTCACCCGGTGGGAGCACCGAGAAGAGCAGGGACCACCCAACGTCACCTCTTGGAGGCATCCAAGGGGACACCTGACATCCTCTTTTCAAGACCAGGAGCCACCTAATGTCACCTCTTCAAGACACAAGGACCACCTAAACAGAAGGTCTGCCAAGGGGGAGACACGGAGAGGGGACAAACTCAGGACGAGGAGATGAACCCACCTCCCTGGTTTTGGGGACATCTCCCCCCTCTGATGTCATTTCTTGAGGGGGGTGGTGTCACCTCGGCCCCGTCCCCCATCTCACCGGCCGGTCGATCTGCATGATCTCCCAGAGGACCTCGGCGACGTCGGGCAGGGTGTAGGGTGGGAGGCAGAAGCAGCACGTGTGGAGCAGCTGGTTGACCAGTTGTTGGCCCAGTTGGTTCATCACTTGGTTGATGAGCTCCTTCCGCACCTCAAAGTCCTCCTCGTGCTGCGGGAGGAAGGAGAAGAAGGGCTTGAGGAACAACCCGGGGACTTGGGGGGGACCACACGTTGCTCCTCCATCAGGTGGTGGCTTGGAGGGACAGCCCTCATGGGGGACAACGGTGACCAACATCGATGAGGATGGTGTCCCCCCAACTCCTCCTTTGGGGAGACCATTCAACTCCAGGGCCACCAACATCAGAAGGACATGGACCTGCTCCATGGAGATGCTCCAGGAGATGGAGAAGCTGTGGATGCCCCATCTCCCTGGAGGTACCCAAGGCCAAGTTGGCACCAAGACCAGCAACCTGGTCTGGTGGAAGATGTTTGGTGGAAGACGGTTTGGATTAGATGGTGTCTTTGAAGGTCCCTTCCAACCCCAAACCATCCCCTTGGGGGGTCACTCACGTCGTTGGCCACCCCGGTGTGGATGAGATCGCGCAAGAACTTCATGACGCTGCAGTTGGCGTCCCGGTGATCCAAGGTGGTGGCCGCGATGGCCCACTGCAGGATGGGGATCATCACCTGGCTACGGAGCAAGGTGACGGGGCTGCGCTGGATGAACCTGGATGATGGACACAGATGGAGGACAGATGGACGTTACCGACACCGGCCTGGCTTCTCCTGGGGTTGGGGTGTCAGGAGAAGGTGACAGGAGAACGGTGGGTACCTACCTGGCTGCCAGGCGGAAGAGGTCATCCACCGTGTCCGGGTGGTTCTGAAGGCCGTTGGGCTGCTCCAGGAGTTGGAAGGTGGGAATGCAAAGGGCCTGGAGGAGAAGGGGCGGGGCGTTCGTTAGTAATTAACTATAATTAAACCTCGAGGGATGGGTCTGGTTTTGGGTCCTGCAAGATGGGATGGACGTTGAGGGGCTGGAGAGCATCCAGAGCTGGGGAGCTCTGGAGAAGAAGGAGGAAGGTCTGGAGAACTTCTGAGGGGAGACCTCGCTCTCTCCAGCTCCCTGAAAGGAGGGGACAACCAGGGGGGTTGGTCTCTTCTCCCAAGGAACAAGAGGGAACGGCCTCGAGTTGCACCAGGAGAAGTTCAGGATGGAGATTGGGACCAACATCTTCATGGAAAGGGTTGTCCAGCCTTGGCAGAAGCTGCCCAAGGCAGTGGTGGAGTCCCCATCCCTGAAGGTATCTAAAAGCCGGGCAGACATGGTGCTGAGGGCCATGGCTTTGGCAACGTTGGGTTGATGGTTGGGACTCCAGGATCTAGAAGGTCTTTTCCAACCCAAAGGAACCCCGTGACTGGATGATTGAGACCCAGGAGACCCAGACCCACCACCGTTGGGGTCTCACCTGCAGCATGTCCAGCAGGCCCTGCCGGCAGCCCTCCTCCATGCCGTACTCGTCCACCAGGATGCTGCCCAGGTAGAGGAAGCAGGAGTGCTGGTGCGCCCGGTAGACGTTCACCATCTGCAAGGAGACACGCACCACCTTGGGTGGGGACATCTCCTGTCCCCACCCTGAGTTTCCCTCCTTAGGGGACCAGGGACATCCTGAAGGACTCACTCAGCAGGAACACCTCCCTCCCCGTGGTGTCTCCTGGAGGCCAAGGCAGCTTCCCATCCTCCTGTCACCCGGTGGGAGCACCGAGAAGAGCAGGGACCACCCAACGTCACCTCTTGGAGGCATCCAAGGGGACACCTGACATCCTCTTTTCAAGACCAGGAGCCACCTAATGTCACCTCTTCAAGACACAAGGACCACCTAAAGTCACCTCTTCCAGGAGACCAAGTGCCACCCAACGTCACCTCTTCAAGTCACAGGGGACACCTAACGTCACCCTTTTTGTGGAGTTCAGGGGCCACCTCATGACTTTTTGTGGACTCCAGGGCCCACCTAATGAATTTTTTGTGGACTCCAGAGGCCACCTAACCCCTCCTAGAAGAGTTCAGGGCCCACCTAACATGCTTTTGTGGAGTCCAGGGGCCACCTAACAACTTTTTATGGAGTCCAGGGGCCACCAAATGACATTTTATGGACTCCAGAGGCCACCTAACCCCTCTTGGAGGAGTCCAGGGTCCACCTCACACCTTTTTGTGGAGTCCAGGGCTCACCTAATGATCTTTTCAAGACCAGGAGCCACCTAATGTCACCTCTTCAAGACACAAGGACCACCTAAAGTCACCTCTTCCAGGAGACCAAGTGCCACCCAACGTCACCTCTTCAAGTCACAGGGGACACCTAACGTCACCCTTTTTGTGGAGTTCAGGGGCCACCTCATGACTTTTTGTGGACTCCAGGGCCCACCTAATGAATTTTTTGTGGACTCCAGAGGCCACCTAACCCCTCCTAGAAGAGTTCAGGGCCCACCTAACATGCTTTTGTGGAGTCCAGGGGCCACCTAACAACTTTTTATGGAGTCCAGGGGCCACCAAATGACATTTTATGGACTCCAGAGGCCACCTAACCCCTCTTGGAGGAGTCCAGGGTCCACCTCACACCTTTTTGTGGAGTCCAGGGCTCACCTAATGACTTTTTATGGAGTCCAGGGGCCACCTAACCCCTCTTGGAGGAGTCCAGAGGCCACCTAACCCCTCTTGGAGGAGTCCATGGCCCACCTAATGACTTTTTGTGGAGTCCAGAGGCCACCTAACCCCTCTTGGAGGAGTCCAGGGTCCACCTCACACCTTTTCGTGGAGTCCAGGGCCCAACTAATCCCTCCTAGAAGAGTCCAGGGCCCACCTAACATGCTTTTATGGACTCCAGGGCCCACCTAACCCCTCTTGAGGACTCCAGAGGCCACCTAACCTCTCTAGGAGGAGTCCAGGGCCCACGTAACACCTTTTTGTAGACTCCAGACGCCACCTAACACTTTCTTGTGGAGTCCAGGGGCCACCTAACACCTTCTTGTGGAGTCCAGATGCCACCTAACACCTTCTTGTGGAGTCCAGATGCCACCTAACCCCTCTTGGAGGAGTCCAGGGGCCACCTAACCCCTCTTGGAGGAGTCCAGGGGCCACCTAACCCCTCTTGGAGGAGTCCAGGGGCCACCTAACCCCTCTTGGAGGAGTCCAGGGGCCACCTAACCCCTCTTGGAGGAGTCCAGGGACCACCTAACCCCTGTTGGAGGAGTCCAGAGACCACCTAACACCTTTTTGTAGACTCCAGAGGCCACCTAACACCTTTTTATGGAGTCCAGGGGCCACCTAACACCTCTTCGAGGAGTCCATGGGCCACCTCACACCTTTTTGTAGACTCCAGAGGCCACCTAACACCTTCTTGTGGAGTCCAGATGCCACCTAACCCCTCTTGGAGGAGTCCAGAGGCCACCTAATGACTTTTTATGGAGTCCAGAGGCCACCTAACCCCTCTTGGAGGAGTCCAGAGGCCACCTAACATGTTTTTGTGGAGTCCAGGGGCCACCTAACCCCTCTTGGAACAGACCAGGGGCCCACCTAACTCCTCTTGGAGGAGTCCAGGGCCCACCTAACCCCTCTTGGAGGAATCCAGGGCCCACCTAACCTGCTTTTGTGGAGTCCAGGGTCCACCTCACACCTTTTTGTGGAGTCCAGGGCCCACCTAACCCCTCTTGGAGGAGTCCAGGGGCCACCTAACCCCTCTTGGAACAGACCAGGGGCCCACCTAACTCCTCTTGGAGGAGTCCAGGGCCCACCTAACACGTTTTTATGGAATCCAGGGTCCACCTAACACATTTTTATGGAATCCAGGGCCCACCTAATGACTTTTTATGGACTCCAGAGGCCACCTAACCCCTCTTGGAGGAATCCAGGGCCCACCTAACCCCTCTTGGAGGAATCCAGGGCCCACCTAACCCCTCTTGGAGGAATCCAGGGCCCACCTAACCTGCTTTTGTGGAGTCCAGCGTCCACCTCACACCTTTTTGTGGACTCCAGAGGCCACCTAACACCTTTTTGTGGACTCCAGGGGTCACCTAACACGTTTTTATGGAGTCCAGGGCCCACCTAACCCCTCTTGGAGAAGTCCAGGGCCCACCTAACCCCTCCTGGAAGGTCCTGTACCTGCGTGACGAGGGGCTGGAGCAGGGCAGCAGAGCCCTTGCCCACGCAGCGGACGGCGAAGCGCAGGCAGCGGCAGCAGCGCTCCACGATGCGGTTATCGGCACTGTGTTTGTTCAGGGTCTCCGACAGCACGGGCCAGATCTGGGAAAGGGGGGGTCACACAGAGGGGTTAACCCCCAAATTTTGAGGGGGGGGACACACACACAGAGAGCTCACCCCCCCACCACCCCCCCATCCCTTCACAAACACCACTCGTGTCCCCCCAAAACAAGAGGAACCTGCTTTTAGGACCCATAAATTAGCTTTTTGGACCCATAAATTAGTTTTTTGGACCCATAAATTAGCTTTTTGGAGCCATAAATTAGCTTTTTATAGGGAGGGAAGAGCTTGGGGAGGGGGGGGAGTATTGCCCCCCCCTCCCTGGTTTTGGGGGGGGCCACACAGAGGGGTTAACCCCCAAATTTTGGGGGGGGGGGGGGACACAGACCTCAACCACCCCCCTCCACCCCCCATCTCTTCACTAACACCACTCAGGTCCCCCCAAAACAAGAGGAACCTTCTTTTAGGACCCATAAATTAGCTTTTTGGACCCATAAATTAGCTTTTTGGACCCATAAATTAGCTTTTTATAGGGAGGGAAGAGCTTGGGGA
>NW_015091294.1:43865-63312 GCF_001431845.1 Calidris pugnax | reverse complement strand
TCCCCCCCTCCCAAAAATCCCCCACCTACTTCCTGAATGACTTTTTGGCACGGATGGACCTGTCCGTTTTCTACGATGGGGTTGGTGTGTCTGTGAAAAGCAGAGAAGGGTTAAAAGGGTGATGATGATGATGATGATGATGATGAATATTATTATAATATTTTATTATTTTATTTTTTTAACTAAACCCTCCAGTTATTTTTTTGGTTTAAAAGTGAGAAAAGGGGGGGTTGGAACCTCCAAACCCCCCCCTTCTCCCCCAGGAGCAGAGAGGGACCATCTCCAGCTCGTTCCTCGTGGTGGGGTCGGGGCTAAACGAGCCTTCACTAATTAGGTTTTGAGCCCCCCGCCCTATTGGGAGGTTGGGGGGGATCATGGGGGGGTTCCTCAGCTCCTTCCTCCTCACCTAAATATGACGGCGAGTCGATCCAGGGGCACGGTGGGGTCTGAGGAGAGGCCGTTGCTCGGCTCCTGAGAGAGCAGCTGGAAAACGAGGAGAAAAAATGGGATTTTGGGAAAACTCAGGAGGCTGGAGACACCTCCCCAGCAGAACCTCCACCTCCCCCCGGAGCAAAGCCCAGAGGGGGCTTCTGTTTTATCTTCCCCCCACCCCAAAACCCCCCTGATCTTCCTCAGAGAGGACCCCAGGTGGAAGAGGAGCCTGGAGAGGGGTGAGGGCTCCTCCTTGGAGCTTCCAGAACCTTCTAGACCCTCTCCCAGACCTTCTGGTGTGGCTACGGGTCATCCTGGAGAGATGGGACACACACACACGTGTCCCTTTCTCAGGGCTGCCCTCCCTCCTCCTGTCACCCCCCTGAGATCTCTCCTGGATCTGCACGTAAAGGTCACTGTGGCCACCACGGCTTTGGGGACAACCAGAAGGTGACCACCTGCCCCCACGGGGATAGTCAAGCTCCCACCTTCTCCATCCCGGAGGAGGTGGGTTCAGGGAAGTTCTTTGGCTCCTGCCCACATAAAACTGATTTTTGGGGACCGTTTTCACACAATCAGGGAATCGTTGGAGTTGGAAAAGGGACCTTCTGGAGATCATCCAATCGAACCCACTTCATGTTTCTCCAGCCAGGAGGGACTTAGGGACAAGGTTCCTGGTCTCCTCTGTCGTTGAGGACACCACGGCAGATGGAGCTGCACCGGGCAGCTCGGTGTCCTCCCACCCGTCCCCTCCAAACCAGTGAGGAGGAGCAGGTTGACCCAGCTCCAACTGGGACGTACCTTCTTGAGCGCCATCACCTGCACGGCGCAGAGCTCGCTGAGGCATTCCGCGATCTTCTCCAAGGGCAGCCGGGCCAGGACCAGGGCTGTCCCTGGAAGACAAAGAAGACAAACACATTCAGGGAGCACCGGAGAGCGTTGGGTGGCACCAGCCCTGGAGGACAAGGACCAGGAGATGGTTCTCCACAGCTTGGTCAAACCCTTCGGTCAACCCAGACTCCAAAATAGCTCCCATGGGATGGGAAGGAGGAAGGAACGTTGGTGTCCAGATGATCTGAAGGCAGAGGGGACACATCTGGGGGACACCAAGGAAGTTTGTAGAGGTTTGAGAAGCACCAGGATCCATCAGGAACCTCTGAAGGAGGACACGAGTCCTGCTCCTCCCCGGCTGAAGGGACATAAGATGCCCAAGGGCTCGGGAAATGGAGCTGAAAAACTACATTCTTGTGTCCCAAACTGTCTCTAAAATGACAAATACTGGCCATTTTCCACCCCGTGTGGCCCATCCCCACGTGCTGGGACACCACAGTGACCAGTTGCGAACCGGGCCGTGAGCGTTTCAACTGGTTCTTTCCCCAAATTTCAAGCTCAGAGCGGGGACTTCTAAACCCAGGAGGGATCTTTTTCTCCCTCCTGCCCCAAGCGATGCCTTGAGAGCCACCAAGAGAGAGTTGGGGGGGTTCATCCTGGAGAAGAGAAGGCTCCGGGGAGATCTTGGAGACCCTTCCAGTCCCTCAAGGGGCTCCAGGAGAGATGGGGTGGGACTTCTTGGAGGACTCACCCTTGAGGAGCCCCACGGCGGCCTCTGGAGAGAGGGTGAAGGAGTCGAGGGAGCGGGCTATCTCCAGGAGCCCGGTGAAGTGCTGGGCCATGTGGTCCCGACACACGGAGCAGATGTTGTGGATGGCCTTGGCCGCCGCCGAGGCCAATCGCCGGTCGCAAAGACCCTTCATCAAATAACCCAGCACGGGATCTGCCCGGGAGAAAGATGGGGTGAGGAGAAAGTTATGGGGGGGACAGGGCAGGGGGGTGGCGTGTCTGGCATCGGAGGGAGAATTTGAGCCCGGTGAAGTGCTGGGCCATGTGGTCCCGACACACGGAGCAGATGTTGTGGATGGCCTTGGCCGCCGCCGAGGCCAATCGCCGGTCGCAAAGACCCTTCATCAAATAACCCAGCACGGGATCTGCCCGGGAGAAAGATGGGGTGAGGAGAAAGTTATGGGGGGGACAGGGCAGGGGGGTGGCGTGTCCGTGTCGGAGGGGGAATTTGGGCTGAGAGAGTTGAGGGGGATCACCCTGGAGAAGAGAAGGCTCCAGGAAGACCTTGGAGAACCTTCCAGTCCTTCAAGGAGCTCCAGGAGAGATGGGGAGGGACTCTTGATGAGGGAGGGGAGCCACAGGATGGGAAGGTCATGGTTTTAAACCAAAAAAGGGGAGATTTAGGTGAGATCTTGGGATGAAATTCTCGACTATGAAGGTGGTGAGAGCCTGGCCCAGGTTGGCCAGAGAAGCTGTGGCTGCCCCATCCCTGGAGGGGTTCAAGGCCAAGGTTGGAGGGGGCTTGGAGCAACATGATCCAGTTGAAGATGTCCCTTCCCATGGCTGGGGGTTGGACTAAGTGGACTTTGAAGGGGGCTTTGGAGCAACCTGGTCTGGTGGGAGGTGTCCCTGCCCAGGGCAGGGTGTTGGAACTGGATGGTCTTTAAGGTCCCTTCCAACCCAGACCGTTTGGTGATCCCATGACTCACCCAGGAACTGGGGGTTCCTGTCCACCACCTCGCTCATCTCCCCCACCAGCTCGATGCTGGTGTAGCGCACGGCGGTGTGCACCGTCTCGGGCAGTCGGACCACCCCCTCCAGCACCTCCACCAGCGTTGGGTTGTTCTCCCTGCAGGGCGGAAAAAAAACCACAAAAACAACCAAATCAGCCAAGTTTAACCCCACAGGGCGCCCCGAGCCCGTTTCCACCAAGCAACTGGTTTAACTGGACACGACGGAGACTCTGGTGTCACTCGCTCAGAATCAGCCCAGCCAAACCCTGTGGAGATGTGGAGGAGCCACAGCAACCTCCAGCTCCACCAGAGAGAGGAGAAGGAACTCAATAAGTTCATTAAAGCACAAGAATAAAGCTAATTAAAGCCAGAGGAGCCTGTTCCCAGTGTGGGAACTGGGCGAGTCCCAAAGTCTACTCAGAGAAGATCTTGGGAGGAAAATTCTTCACCCTGAGGGTGGTGAGAGCCTGGCCCAGGTTGGCCAGAGAAGCTGTGGCTGCCCCATCCCTGGAGGGGTTCAAGGGCAGGTTGGAGGGGGCTTGGAGCAACCCAATCCAGTTGAAGATGCCCCTTCCCATGGAATTCAAGGGCAGGTTGGAGGGGGCTTGGAGCAACCCGATCCAGTTGAAGATGCCCCTTCCCATGGCAGGAGGTGGGACTAAATGGACTTTGAAGGTCCTTCAACCCAACCCATTCCATAACTCCATGAATATCAGAGACCTGAGAAGGTCCAACTCCTTCATCCTGCACCCATACTCCTGGCCAGGAAGAGGAGACTTCACTCCTCGGGGTGCAAGGGCTTCTTCCCCCCACGTTCACTGAGGACTATCTGAAATAAAGCCTGGTTTTTGACTGATTCTGCCTGGAAAAGCACGTTCCTCGGAATATCCTTGGGATATTCGTGGTGTCTCCAGAAAACTCCTGCCCCCAAGGCCCCGGGGATGGTCCACACTCACTGGTCAACGCTCTTGGCGATGGAGGCCATGATGAAGAGGACGGCTTCCGTCACCTCCCAGGGGGGATTCCCGTCCTTCAGCGTGGCGTAAAGCTGCAAGAGGAAGAGGAGGGGTCACAAGAAGAAGAAGAAGCTGCAAAAAAAACAACCCCCCACAGCTTGGGGTGGGGGAGGGACACAGGAATCCCACCCCGTCACTCCTGAAACACCAAGACTCCAGCCACGGACCTGAAGAACCCACCCCAGCTCCACAGACCACCCCGCTATTTTTGGGGACCAGAATATCCTTCCCCAAAGTTGAGAAGCTCCTGCTTCTCCCACCGAGGTCCCCACCACCTGCTTCAAGACAGGGACACTTCCTCGAGGAGATGACGTTGTGTCACCTCCTTCCCCACCACCGTAAGGTCCACCAGGGCTTGGCACGGAGAGGGAATGAAGGTGTTTTCCTCCTCAACGCTCCCCAAAACCCACCTGAGCAAAACACTCCACCGACCCCACCAGGAAGATGAGGTCTTTCACCAGATCCGAGACCCGCATCCGGAACTCCCCGAAATCGTCCGTCTCCTCCGGGACACCTTCCTGAGGGAGAAGAGGGACAACAAGAGGGTGAGAAAATGCTGGTTCCACAACTGGGATGAGACAAGGGGTTGAGTTTTAGAGGAGGGATGGATCCTTCCTGCTCTTCTCTCCCCAGGACCAAGCCACCCGAGGGAATTTGGAGGAGAAGGTCATCATTGGGGGTCGGACGAGATGACCTTGAAGGTCCTTTCCAACCCAGATGATTCTATGATTCCATCCTGCAGCTCCCAGGCACCAGAAAGCGTGGGGAGGACGGAGACATCCCACCACCCCCAGCAGCTGAGGGAAACAAAGCCCCCCCCTTACGTGGTCCGAGTCGAGCTGGCAGTGCCTGGCCAGAGCGTGGAGAAGGCGCTGGATGTAGGCTTTGAAGATGCTGTGGATGACGGCATCGTCCGTCTTGTAGAGGTGCTCCCCAAGCCGGTACCAGAAGTTGAAGGAAATTTCTACCACCTGGTGAGGAAGAAAAATCCAGCATCTCGTTAGCAAAAGAGGAGGAGTTGGGTTTTTTGGGGGTTTTTTTGCCCCACCGATGGAGAAACCTTCTCTGGGGGCAGCTGAAGGTGGTGCCTCATCGTGCGATGATGGACCATGGATGGTGTCCCCACCTTCTCCCCCGTACAATAAGGGATTTGAAAGCCACTGAGTTCATCCCAGAACCTGTCCCCATCAGGAGCAAAACCTCTCCTCTGCAGAATCAACCTTGAAGGGTTAAAGAAGCCTCTCGGGCTTCAGGAGCGTGGCCATCACCTCGTTTCACATCACCTCCTCTCCCATCGTCACCTCGTCTCGCGTCACGTCACCTCCTCTCACATCACCCAACCCTCGCCCCGAGAAGCCCCGGAGGCGTTTTGCTGCCACCATCATCACCCAAAACCCCACGGGTGGAAGAGTTTCTCCACCCAGAGACCTTCAAAGAATCATCTGGGTTGGAAGGCACCTCAGAGATGGGAGTCCAACCATCAACCCAACCCAAAGCCACCATTAAACCACATCTCTAAGAAAAATGAGTGCAGATGTGTTTTTTTTTTCTCCAGGAGCAGCTGTGGAGTTTCAGTTCCTCCCACACATCATGGCCCAAGGGAGATGGAGCTCAAAGGAAGACCTGGAAAGGGGACTAAAGGAGCCACCGAGTCCCAGGTGAGCACCTCAGAGCCCTAATGAAGAGTTGCTCCTCAACTTCCACCACAAACCAGCCCCACGGCAGCAGCCTGTCACTCCTCTGCTAGGAGTTCCTCATTCTGATGAGCTTTCAGGCTCTGGAAGCTTCTGGAAAACCCAGTCCTGGAGAGGACACCGGCTCATCCCAACCCACATCCCATCCATGGCTTCATCAGTTGTATCCCCATCCTGGTGGGACCTGACACGGGGAAGGGAACACGGCCCAGGACAACCCTTCTGAAAAGGGACCTCACCCGCTGAGGGGGTTTAATTAAGAGGTTTGGAAGAATCACAGGATGGTTTGGGTGGGAAAGGACCTTCAAAGTCCACTTAGTCCAACCTCACCCGCTGAGGGGGTTTAATTAAGAGGTTTTGGAAGAATCACGGGATGGTTTGGGTGGAAAAGGACCTTCAAAGTCCATTTAGTCCAACCCCCAGCCATGGGAAGGGACATCTTCAACCGGATCAGGTTGCTCCAAGCCCCCTCCAACCTGGCCTTGAACCCCTCCAGGGATGGAGCAACCACAGCTTCTCTGGCCAACCTGGGCCAGGACCACCCTCAGGGCAAAGAATTTCACCTAAATCTCCCCTTTTTCAGCTTAAAACCCTTCCCCCTCCTCCTAGGGCTCCCCTCCCTCATCCAGAGTCCCTCCCCATCTCTCCTGGAGCCCCTTGAGGGACTGGAAGGGTCTCCAAGGTCTCCCTGGAGCCTTCTCTTCTCCAGGTTGATCAAGCAAACCCAGAGCAGGTGTCCCAGCCCCAGCAGCTCAGAGGAACCCAAAGTTCTCCACCACGTGGCAACACAAGAAAAAGGGGGTTTTTTTCTCTTGTTTTGTTGTTTTGGTTTTTTTTCCACTGACTCATCTCCGGAAAAGTGAGATTTGGGTCTTTGGAGACGTTTGGGGGAGGGGAGAAGGTGGGCAGAGCTTCCTCCTCACCTCGTACTGGGGGTGGCCGGCGCAGATGAGCAGCAGCTCCAGCGTCCTCAGGTCCCCCAGCCCCTGCCCCGGCGTGCAAACGATCTTATCCAGGAACGTCTCGCACAGCTCGGTGAACACACGGCAGTAATTGAGCACCCTGGGGGAGAAAACAACAAAAATAATAGTAAATCAACCAAAAAAACCCAAAAACGACCCATACAGGACACAGAAAGATCTTCCACCCAGGACCAGCACAAGGAGACGCGCCCCAGAGCTTCGTCACCGACCATGAAATACCAACTTCTGCTTTAACTTTCCATCAGCAGTTGCAAAACACTTCAAATAGAGGAACTTGGGTATTTATTTTTATTTTATATTTTTTCAGTGAAAACGCCGCGTTCCAATAAGCCAAATCTGACCAAATTTTCATATCCCCCCCCACCCACCACCACCATCTGAGAGAACTTCTCCAGGGCCACAAAGGCAAAAGGTTGGAGGTGACAAAACCAACCTTGAGTCCAACTCAACGCCCAGAAGGTGCCACATTTCGGGAGAGAAACGCCCAAAGTAGATATAAAAAATAAAATTATAATATATATTTAAAGTAAAACTATAATTTAAGGCCAGGTTGGATGGAGCTTGGAGCAACCTGGGCTGGTGGGAGGTGTCCCTGCCCTGGGGAGGGAGGTTGGAAGTAGATCAAGGTCCCATCAAACTCTAATAATTTTATAATAAAATAAAGATTTTTAAAAATAAACCCGGGATGCTCTGAAGAGAAATGGAATTTGGTGGAACTCCTGAGTTTTCCTCTGCTTGAAGGAGATCCCAGAGCCACGAGCTGGTGGCATCACACCAAGGGGATAAAACCACCCCAAATTGGGGATTTTTTGGGGGAGACCAATGGCTTATCCCAGACCTCTCCCCAAATCCCTTACCAGGGATTTGGGGAGAGGTCTGGGATAAGCCATTGGTCCTGGGGGAGCTCCCAATTTTCAACCCCGGGGTGAGGAGGCTGCTCCAGAGATGAAGATCTTCTCCACTCCAGGGTAAAAAAGGAGAAGGGATTGGCTGAAGACCACCCCCAGAGCCAAAAATGGGCCACCAGACGATGTCCTACAGCTCCACGGTTGGTCTTGGGGGGTTCCTCATGGATGGAGACACCTTGACCCATCCACGAGTGGCTTATCCCAGACCTCTCCCCAAATCCCTTACCAGGGATTTGGGGAGAGGTCTGGGATAAGCCATTGGTCCTGGGGGAGCTCCCAATTTTCAACCCCGGGGTGAGGAGGCTGCTCCAGAGATGAAGATCTTCTCCACTCCAGGGTAAAAAAGGAGAAGGGATTGGCTGAAGACCACCCCCAGAGCCAAAAATGGGCCACCAGACGATGTCCTACAGCTCCACGGTTGGTCTTGGGGGGTTCCTCATGGATGGAGACACCTTGACCCATCCACGAGGCTCACATCTGGCCAAACACAGTTAAGAGTGAGTTCCTACCTCCTTTTCCAAAACTGATGGAATTTGGAGAGAAAGGAGGTGAAAAAGGTACCAGGGGTTCACCATAAATCGAGGTGACCCCTCTGATTTTTCTCAGCGATGCTTTAGAAGGGGAGAAAGGGGGCAGAGGGGACACCAGTGTGGGGCAGGAGCTGGTTAAACTGGGAAACAACAAAAAAGTGTGGGTGAGGGACGATGGGCTTTGGAGAGGAAATACCAGTTTTGGTGCCAGGGAGGGGCCCAGACCCATCTGAGGACCCATCTCGTTTGGGTTCGTTAGCGGCAGCCACAATTAAAAAGGGAGAGTGAGCACTACTGGTGCTCAGTGGTTAAACTGGGACCCAACAGCTGGGGCAGAAGAAGGATGAAAACTCCCAGGAATGGGAGCAAGGAAACGTTCTCCATTTTTGAGGACCCGTGGAGGGGCTCAGCAGAGGGTTGAGGAGAAGGAGGACAACGTCGGGGAGAAGAAAAGTCCAGTCCTCTCTCCATGGGGAGGAACTGGGCATGGTATGGATGGACATCTGTGGGGAGGAGGCAGCAAGTCCAGTCCTCTCTCCATGGGGAGGAACTCTCCATGGGGGATGGACATCTGTGGGGAGGAGCCACCACAGGTCACTTCTGAACTCCAGGATGCAGCCCAGGATGAGGGGGGCTTTCTGGGCTACCTTGGTGGTGGCTCATGTGGAGCTTCTCCTCCACCAACACCCCCAAGTCCTTCTCCTCGGGGCTGCTTTCAACGTTGTCACTTGTCATCATTCCAGAAATTTGCACAGGAGGCTTCAGACAAACCCAGCCAATTCCAAAAATAACCACGGAAGGAGACGAGGAGGGTTAATTAACCCAACTCCTCGCCCTCCCCGACGGGCATGACCACGAAGGTGACTCACTTGTCCAGGTCCTCGCGGGCCACGGCCATGTGGTAGGCACTCTCCAGGGTGAGGACGCCCTGGAAAAGCTGCAAGGCCAAGGGGAGGTTGGTCTCCACGTTCTCGATGGCGTAGAGGGCCGAGCAGACGCAGTCGGAAGCGGCTTCGTGGAGGTTGGACGACGTCTTGTCCTGTTGCTGGAAGAAACCAAGGGGAAGAGCCCGGTGATGAGACACAAAATAGGTGGTAACGGGGAAAAAAATGGGTCTTTTGTTGTCCCTGGAATACTTTGTAGAACTTCTGCAGAGCCACTGAGCTCCACAAAACGTCCTCCCACCGCCCTCTGCTGCTCCACCACCGCTCAAAGAGGACCCTCCATGGTGGGATCCCATAGAGTTGTCCTCGGGAGAAGCCACTGGAGGAGGAAAATAACCCATAACCCATCCTGGTGCTCCTCATCCCACCTGGGTCACCAAACCCTCAACCATCCCCAACTGGAAGGAGACCCCTCGGGATCACCAAGTCCTGGGTGAAGGGGGAGAGGAGGTTCCTCACGAGCACACAAGAAATATTTCTCCCCTTGACAGCTTTTTGAGGCTGGAAAAAGCAGATTTCAGGTCCCACGCGTCGAGGCTGATTTAATGAGAGCCTTAATGACCCTGAGTAATTAAGGAGGGAGCAGAGACTGGGGTTATTAAGGAGGAGGGAACAAAGGAGCAGCCACTGGGCGTGTGGCCTTCAAAGGAGATCCCAGCACATCTGGGAAACCACCCAAGGTCTCCATGAAGGTGGAAGGAGGGAAAAAGGTTTAAAAGTGACATTAAACACCATAAAAAGCTTAATTTTTGAGCTGGAGGAGCTGAGTTTCTGCTGCAGCATCACTCAGGAGCCAGGTCCCTGCAGGAAGATCGTCCACTCCTTCTCCCACCGAACCGGAGGCCTCATCTACCTCCCTCGTTAATTAAATCGGCCCCTGGGAGCAGATGCAAATGAGGGATCCCTCATCTAACGAGGGGAGGAAGGACAGATGATTGATGGGTTATGGGTCCAGAAACCTCCCTCCTCCAGGAATTATTCCTTCCTCTGGGAATTCCCCCTTTCTTGGGGAACTCCTCCCTCCTCCAGGAATTCCCCCTTTCTTGGAGAGCTCCAGGAATTCCTCCCTCCTCCAGGAATTCTTCCTTTCTCTTTGTTCCTGGGGGATTCTCCCACCCTCCGGCCCCACGGGGGCCAAAAACCCCACCCCAGATACCTTCAGCAGGTGACTTTCCAAGGTGAAAACGTCACAAAAGGAGTAAAATCTAGTTTTATGGAAAAATCTGGGAGGAAAACCAAACCAAACCAAATCCTCCCAAAAAATACTGATTTTTAGTATTAAACAGATGCGGTTCCTTCGACGCCAGACAACTTTTAGAGCCCAAACTCCCCAATTCTTCAAAGTCACCCACGTGTTTCGCTCAGAGCCCCGTAAAACGGTGGGGTTTGGAGCAAGGACCGAAAACGACACATTTGAGACCAAAACTCTCTCTCTTTGAGAAGCTACAGGTAGAAATAGACCTGGAGCCCGTGGTGGCAACCCTGGACACGGTCAGAAACGGCCATTTCTGGGACGTTAGATCTTTTCTTCTGCTGTGAATGTTCTACCATCACAGAAGAACCAGCCCCCGGGTCCTGCCTGCGCTGGAGCTCAATATTTGCTCATTACGGGCTCCAAAATCGGTGATTAATAGAGGAGGGATGAGGAGAAGAGGTATCAATAGGAGATTAAATGGCCTTCGGAGGGGTTTTTTTTTTGGTGGCTTCTGGCAGCAGGTTTGTGGAGATGAGAGGATGGTTCCTGCCACCCAACCCCTCCAACACGGAGACCCCCAACTTTGCAGGAAAAGCCACAATTCCCAGAAAAACCAGGCAAAGGCAGCAGCTTTGGGGGGAAAGGGGAGTCTTTCCCTGTTGGTGGACACCTCCAAGCACACGTTCTTGGGGTCAAAATAGAAGATGGGCAGGAAAAAATAACCCTGAAGGAGCCACGGAGTCTCTTTTCTCCACGGAATAATCAGAAAAAAACCCCACACACACTTTTTTGTTTAATTCTAAAAATTCTGCTGGTGCTTTCCCTCCCTCAGTCCTGTCCCTTCGTCACAAATCCTGAGCTGAGGACCACGCACACGGGCAGGGGGAAGCCTCCAGAGAGCTTTTGGTCCCACCTTGGAGAGACCAGCCAATGTTAGATGTTCCTCACGTGTTGTCCCAGGGGTAACAGGAGGCAAAGAGACCCCTGGGAGACCCTGACTCTGTGCTGCTCTCCCCAGGTCCTCCAAGGAGGACAGATGGAGGACCACCCTCCTGGCACCCAGGGTTCTCCACCACCTCCTTTCCCCCAGAGAAATACTCACCAGCACCTCGAAGAGGAGTGAGAGTAACTTGCTGTTGGCCATGAAGGTGCTGTCCAGGACGCCCAGGTTGAACCAGCTCCCCAAGCACCGGAAGATTTTGATGAGCATCTTCTCATCGTTGCCCGCTTTCTCCACGCACGTCATCTGCGGCAGGAGAAGGAAGAACCACTTAGGACCCCAACTCCAACGGGTGATTCCACAAACGTTGGAATATCAATTGGATATGGAGAAATATTTCTTCCCCAAAATAGCTCCCCAAGCACCGGAAGATTTTGATGAGCATCTTCTCATCGTTGCCCGCTTTCTCCACGCACGTCATCTGCGGCAGGAGAAGGAAGAACCACTTAGGACCCCAACTCTGACGGGTGATTCCACAAGTGTTGGAATATCAATTGGATATGGAGAAATATTTCTTCCCCAAAAGGGTCGTCAAGCCTTGGCAGAGGCTGCCCAGGGCAGTGGTGGAGTCACCATCCCTGGAGCTATCTAAAAGCCAGGCAGACGTGGTGCTGAGGGACATGGGTCAGTGGTGGCTTTGGCAGCGTTGGGTTGATGGTTGGACTCGATGATCTGAAAGGTCCCCTCCAACCTTGACCATTCTATGATTCTAAGCAAAATAATAAAGAACTTTTGGAAAGCCATCCTGGAGCCTCTACAGTTGGTATCTTGAGCTCCTCCTTGTCCCCCAAAGATGGGGACAAACCTGTAGCCATAGGACAAGAGATAATGGCTTTGAACTGAAAGAGGACATCCCTGGAGGTATCTAAAAGCCAGGCAGATGTGGTGCTGAGGGACATGGGTCAGTGGTGGGTTTGTCAGTGTTGGGTTGATGGTTGGACTCAATGATCTGAAAGGTCCCTCCAACCTTGACCATTCTATGATTCTAAGCAAAATAATAAAGAACTTTTGGAAAGCCATCCTGGAGTCTCTACAGTTGGTATCTTGAGCTCCTCCTTGTCCCCCAAAGATGGGGACAAACCTTCTAGCAGGGCCTGTAGCCATAGGACAAGAGATAACGGTTTTGAACTGAAAGAGGAGAGATGGAGCTGAGCTGTGGGGAAGAACTTGTTTGGTGTGAGGGTGGTGAGAGCCTGGCCCAGGTTGCCCAGAGAAGCTGTGGCTGCCCCATCCCTGGAGGGGTTCAAGGGGAGGTTGGAGGGGGCTTGGAGCACCCCGGGCTGGTGGGAGGTGTCCCTGCCCCATCCATTGAATAATCCCCACCACAAAACAAGCGCCGCCAAAAAGAGGATTGGCCACCAGGGTTGGACCTACGCGAAGACAGCCCCAAGACACCTCTGCAGGGTCCTTCCAGTGATGGCCAAACGCTTCTGCTGCACAAGAGTGTCCTCACCAAAACCTGACCCCAAGGGGAAGCCCTGACCTCACCAGGGTGAGGGAAAGGAGGAACGGAGGGACGGGCAGGACCTGGAGGAGGATCCCAGGACGGGCAGGGAGGATCCTGGGATGGGCAGGAACGGAGGATCCCGGGACGGGCAGGGACCTGGAGGAGGATCCCGGGACGGGCAGGGACCTGGAGGAGGATCCCGGGACGGGCAGGGACCTGGAGGAGGATCCCGGGACGGGCAGGGACCTGGAGGAGGATCCCGGGACGGGCAGGGACCTGGAGGAGGATCCTGGGATGGGGCAGGACCTGGAGGAGTATCCCAGGATGGGCAGGGACCTGGAGGAGGATCCCAGGACGGGCAGGGAGGATCCTGGGATGGGCAGGAACCTGGAGAAGGATCCCGGGATGGGCAGGGACCTGGAGAAGGATCCCGGGATGGGCAGGGACCTGGAGGAGGACCCCGGGATGGGCAGGGACCTGGAGGAGGATCCCAAACCCCCTTCTCCCAGAAGGGAGCCCAGACTGGCCAAGCAATCCTCCAAAGGAGATCTTCCAGAGACCCTCTCTCCTCGCTCGACACTTCAGTCCCGAAGGCGGAATGTCCTACTTTGTCACGGTCCCTGCACAATTTTTTTAAAACCCCATTTTGTGACTCAAGAAATTGAATTCAATTCCATTCCTACACTAAAAAAAAAGCAAAAACCCCTTAATTTTGCTCTCCAGGCAGAAGCATGGAAGTCTGAGGAGAGTCTCAGGACACGGCTACGGCCCTGGGCGCTCCTCGTCTCCGGAACGGCAGGGTTGGGAGCCACCGGAGCGTGGTGACATGTCCTGTCTCACCGATGTGACAACCAGTGTCTTCTCCAGCCACTGGGAGGGGTGGCAGGGCAGCAGGGACTCCAGGAAGGTGACAAGAGCTCCCAGAAGCCAAGGAGGAGGAGTCGGTCAAAGAGGAGGAAGCCCAAGGAAAACGTGGAGCTGGGCTCCCCTAACGGTGGTGGGTGAGAACAGCGTGGACCTCTGGTGGGAACAGCATGGACCTCTGGTGGGAGAGAGCTTAAGGAGGATCCCGGGATGGGCAGGGACCTGGAGGAGGACCCCGGGACGGGCAGAACCTGGAGGAGGATCCCAGGACGGGCAGGGACCTGGAGAAGGATCCCAAACCCCCTTCTCCCAGAAGGGAGCCCAGACTGGCCAAGCAATCCTCCAAAGGAGATCTTCCAGAGACCCTCTCTCCTCGCTCGACACTTCAGTCCCGAAGGCGGAATGTCCTACTTTGTCACGGTCCCTGCACAATTTTTTTAAAACCCCATTTTGTGACTCAAGAAATTGAATTCAATTCCATTCCTACACTAAAAAAAAAGCAAAAACCCCTTAATTTTGCTCTCCAGGCAGAAGCAGGGAAGTCTGAGGAGAGTCTCAGGACACGGCTACGGCCCTGGGCGCTCCTCGTCTCCGGAACGGCAGGGTTGGGAGCCACCGGAGCGTGGTGACATGTCCTGTCTCACCGATGTGACAACCAGTGTCTTCTCCAGCCACTGGGAGGGGTGGCAGGGCAGCAGGGACTCCAGGAAGGTGACAAGAGCTCCCAGAAGCCAAGGAGGAGGAGTCGGTCAAAGAGGAGGAAGCCTAAGGAAAACGTGGAGCTGGGCTCCCCTAACGGTGGTGGGTGAGAACAGCGTGGACCTCTGGTGGGAACAGCATGGACCTCTGGTGGGAGAGAGCTTAAATTGCTGATGACACAAACCTGGGAGGGGTTGGCCGGCACATCAGAAGGCTCTGCTGCCACCCAGCGATGGAAGTGTGATGGAGAAGACCTGGACAGCAGAAGGCTCTGCTGCCACCCAGCGATGGAAACGTGATGGAGAAGACATGGACAGGCTGGAGAGTTGGGAGGGAGAGGAACCTGATAAAGTTCAACCAGGACAAGTGTAGGGTGATGCACCTGGGGAGGGATAACCCCCTGCACCAGGACAAGTTGGGGGGGACCTGCTGGAGAGCAGCTCTGAGGAGAAAGATCTGGGAGTCCTGGTGGACACCAGGATGCCCAGGAGCCAGGAATGGGCCCAGGTGGCCAAGAAGGCCAGTGGCATCCTGGGGGGCATCAGGAAGAGTGTGACCAGCAGGTGGAGGGAGGTCATCCTGCCCCTCTGCTCTGCCCTGGGGAGGCCCCAGCTGCAGCACTGGGACCAGTGCTGGGCTCCCCAGTTCCAGAAGGACAGGGAAGTGGTGGAGAGGGGACCGCAAAGGGCTGCCAAGACGATGAGCGGCCTAGAGCATCTCTGTGCTGAGGAAAGGCTGAGGGACTTGGGTGTGTTCAGTGTGGAGCAGAGCAGAGGGAGGGGGGATCTGCTCAAGGCCTGGCAATCCTTCCAGGGTGGGTGTCAGGAGGATGGGGCCAGGCTTTTCCCAGTGGTGCCCAGGGACAGGACAAGAGGGAACGGGCACCAACTGGAGCAGGGGAAGCTCCATGGGAACACCATGAGGAGGCCGTTGTTTGGTGTGAGGGTGGCAGAGGCTGCCCAGAGAGGTGGTGGAGTCTCCTTCTCTGGAGACATTGCAACACCCCTGGAGAAGTTCCTGTGGGAGCTGCTGTGGGTGCCCCTGCTCTGGTAGATGATCTTCAGAGGTCCCTTCCAACCCCAACCATGTGATTCTGTGCAAAGAGTCTTCTCAAGGTGGACCTGAGCAGAGGACACAGCTCAGCTCTGTGTCCTGACACATCCTTGATCATCACGATCCCCTTTCTGTCAGAGTTCCTGGAGTAACTCCAGAGAACGACGCCTCCTTCCCAGGTCTCCATGGGGACCACCAAAGGAGGACATGGCACAAAGGTGAAAACATCTACCAGAACATCAGCCACACTCATATCTCTATTCCAAACACTCTGTGACTTTCTTAACCACGGATCCACAAAAAGCAGCGTGGAACCAGAATGGGGATCTTCTACCAAGCTTCCAGGCCAGGTGCAAACTTAAAAACTGAGCCCCTTTTACCTCCACTCTGTGCTTTTCCCCCAAATTAAAGCGAGGGAAACCACCAGGGGCTGAGTCTGGGTTGGGTCTCACCAGAGGAGGGGACTCGGAGGGAGGAGGAGTATGGGGGGCTTCATCTAACACCCAAGAGGCAGGAGCAGGGATGAAGGAAAGGGCAGGTTCCAGGAGCCCAGGAGAAGACAAAGTGACCACCCTGTAAGAAGTGAGGCTTCTCCGGGCAGAGAATTGGGAGAAATGGTATAAAAACGTGGGTCACTTCACGTGGATGAAGTGTCCTAAAGGCTCAGGTTCCTCCTGTCTTCATCAGCTACAGCTCCATCACCAAAGAAGGACGGACCAGCAAGGTGTGATGGAGGCAACTGGGAGAGATGGGGAGACCCCAGAGCCCAGTGTGGGGCACGGGGAGCGGGGAGATGGCCACTGACGAGGCACAGCAATTAAAACATAATTAAAAACCCGGGGCAGGGATCAGGTTGGCCACGTGTTTACTGAGGTCAAAAGAGACTGAAGAGGAGAAGAAGTGTCTCTGGAGAGGAAGAAGCCAGCAGGGAGCGTTTCTCCTCAGTCCCTGAAGCCATTCACCTCAACACTCACCCTTCTGCTCCCCAAACCCACCCTGTTTCAGGGCCCACGACAGTCTCATTGTTGGAGAGTCTCTTCGTTTGGCCAAGAAGAGCTAAATGCATGACCTCAGGTTATCACACAACGGCCAGGAATTAGGTACGTACTGGTGTTTGGAAGGGGTGTGAGAAGAGAGAGAAACCCCAGTTCTAAGTATCTGAATGCCCTTCTTCTAAGAGATAAAGAGAGATGTGTGGATCTAGAGAAGATCTAGAGAAGATCTAGAGAAGATCTAGAGAAGATCTAGAGAAGATCTAGAGAAGATCTAGAGAAGATCTAGAGAAGATCTAGAGAAGATCTAGAGAAGATCTAGAGAAGATCTAGAGAAGATCTAGAGAACATCTAGAGAACATCTAGAGAACATCTAGAGAACATCTAGAGAACATCTAGAGAACATCTAGAGAACATCTAGAGAACATCTAGAGAACATCTAGAGAACATCTAGAGAACATCTAGAGAACATCTAGAGAACATCTAGAGAACATCTAGAGAACATCTAGAGAACATCTAGAGAACATCTAGAGAACATCTAGAGAACATCTAGAGAACATCTAGAGAACATCTAGAGAACATCTAGAGATCTACACACGCACAGCCCCATAACAGGCTGAAATAATTTCTTGCTTAACCCTCAAATAACCCAATCCCCTGCCAGCCTGGGCAGAAATGCAGTCCCGACCAACTACTGGAACCAATGGTCCAGGAGATTGAAGACAACAAGAACCTGACTGGGATTTTGATCTGGTAGGAACCAAAATATGGAAGTGAAATATATAAAATCAGCTTGTTCCATGCAGATCCAGACTGGAATGATCTGGGTCAGTGATGTGGAGAGGGGAGAAGAAACTCCTAGAGCTTCTTCAGCAGTTGACCGGGGTTCGGTCACCGCTGGGTCTCCTTACCAGCAGAGAGATGACCGTGCTGGAATAATAGGCCAGATCTTCTATGATTTCGGTCCGGCGGTTGGCCCCGATGCGCAAGGACCGGCTGTGAACCTCTTCTGGCAGCACCGTGAGGATCTCCAGCAGAAAGGGCAGCGACGTGACGTCGTTGCTGTACCTGGAACCACGGGGAGGAAGGACAACGTGTGAAGGGCAGGTGAGAGTCCAGAGCAGGAAGAACACCTTGGGGAGGGTGGGCATTTCAAAGAGATCCAGCACCAGCCTTACTGGGGTTGTTGGGGGTACTGGGGTTGTGGGGGAAAGTTGGCCAATGTGTGCTGGTGGCCCAGAAAGCCCCCCATGTCCTGGGCTGCATCCCCAGCAGCGTGGCCACCAGGGCAAGGGGGGGATTCTGTCCCTCTGCTCCACTCTGGGGAGACCCCACCTGGAGCACTGTGTCCAGTTTTGGAGTCCCCAACATCAGAAAGACATGGAGCTGTTGGATGGGGCCAGAGGAGGCCATGGAGATGCTGGGAGGGCTGGAGCCCCTCTGCTGGGAGGGGGGGCTGAGAGAGTTGGGGGGGTTCAGCCTGGAGAAGAGAAGGCTCCGGGGAGACCTTGGAGCCCCTTCCAGTCCCTCAAGGGGCTCCAGGAGAGATGGGGAGGGACTCTGGATCAGGGAGGGGAGCCATAGGAGGAGGGGGAAGGGTTTGACCCTGAAAGAGGGGAGATGGAGCTGAGATGTGGGGAAGAACTTGTTTGGTGTGAGGGTGGTGAGAGCCTGGCCCAGGTTGGCCAGAGAAGCTGTGGCTGCCCCATCCCTGGAGGGGTTCAAGGCCAAGGTTGGACGTGGCTTGGAGCAACCTGGGCTGGTGGGAGGTGTCCCTGCCCAGGGCAGGGGGTTGAAACTTTAAGGTCCCTTCCAAGCCAAGCCATTCCATGGTTCTAAGTGCCACCACCCAGGCAGATCATGGTCCCTCCTGCTAGAGAAGTGCCCCGGGGTCATCACCCACCACGAGGGAAATGGGTGAAGCTCTGAGAGCCTTAAATCATAAAGAATTCCTTACTTTTCAACCAGTGTCTGGACGCAGCCTTTCCAAGAAGCCATCTGCAGGGCGAGGTCTGCTATGGCCAACGCCAGCTGAGAGGGGAGAGAAGGGGAGAGAAGGGGGAAAAAAACAAAAAACAAACAAAAAAAAAGAAATAAATCACAGCTAAGCGTGGTGATTGATTAAAATCTGCCCAAAAGTAGGGGAAAAAGGCGCTATCACCATCAGACAAGTATTAATTGCCAATATTAGAGAAGTGCCCCGGGGTCATCACCCACCAAAAACGGGGACGAGGGAAATGGGTGAAGCTCCGAGAGCCTTAAATCATAAAGGATTCCTTACTTTTCAACCAGTGTCTGGACGCAGCCTTTCCAAGAAGCCATCTGCAGGGCGAGGTCTGCTATGGCCAACGCCAGCTGAGAGGGGAGAGAAGGGGAGAGAAGGGGGAAAAAAACAAAAAACAAACAAAAAAAAAGAAATAAATCACAGCTAAGCGTGGTGATTGATTAAAATCTGCCCAAAAGTAGGGGAAAAAGGCGCTATCACCATCAGACAAGTATTAATTGCCAATATCCCCCTGGTGAAGAGCAGAAAGGCCACCCGTAGGATGATGTTCTCTCCCTCCCCCCTCCCCGGGGCTATTTTTGGGGTGAAAAGGCACCTTCGCCCAGGTTTGTGTGACATCAGACACCCCCCGTGCCCAGGAATAACAGGATACGGGAGAACGGAGGGGTTTCCGAGGACACACCTTGGGAGAACGGCCCAAGAAGCTTTTTTTTATTAAAATAAATATTTCTGGGCATATCGATGTTTTTTGGCTTTTTTTCTCCGTTTCAGAGCACAGGGAAACCCCCCAGGAGCTGCTCTTCCTCCTCTCAGCCTCCCCAAAAAGCAAACTATAAAGCAATCAATTTAATTAAAGGATCCAAGTAACGAAGGGGGGCAAACAATCCCGTCCTGGGAGGCATGGACCTTCTCCGTGCTGGAGGAAAACCCACCAAAGGAGACCCAGGGCTTTGTCTCAGAGGTGACAAAACCTGGAGGAGCGTGTCCTGCAGCATCTGTTCTTCTCCCCCCACTCAAAGCTGGTGACTTCTCCAAGGAAGGGTTGTGATACCACTCCCAAATCAGCAAATTAGGACTGAAAAGTCCAAGATTTTCCACCCAGAGCAGGCTCG
>NW_015091294.1:30025-43855 GCF_001431845.1 Calidris pugnax | reverse complement strand
CTCAAAGCTGGTGACTTCTCCAAGGAAGGGCTGTGATACCACTCCCAAATCAGCAAATTAAGACTGAAAAGTCCAAGATTTTCTACCCAGAGCAGGCTCGGAGCCTTCCTCACTCGGAGGTGTCCATGGAGCAGCTTCTGCCCACCTCCCACCCACCTGGGTGACGATGACCGGCGACAGGTCCTTCAAGTTCTGGATGTGGGAGAGCAGGGAATCCCGTAAGGAAGCGTGGGAGTCGGTGGGGAGTTCATAGAAGGAAGTCTGGATCTTCATCTTCATGGTCTGGGCCGCGAAGTAGCAGGACTCCACATCCTGACGGATCTGCAGGAGCTGGTCCGAGATCTCCCAGGCGTGGACCTGGAGGGGAAACCCATCAATCAGCGAGTGGGCAGGGGGCAAACTCCCCCAGATGAAAACGCATCCTCTCCCCATAAATACTCCTACAGATGTCCCCAAGAGAGGCCACGCCATGTCACCATCACCACTCGGGTGGTGGGGGCTGGCTAAGGAAGGTGACCACCCCCTCGGTGCGCTGAACGTGGAGATGGGGTCCCACCACAGACCTGGCATCGGAGGAGGAGCTCAGGTACCACCATCCCTCCCGGAGAGCGGAGCTGATGCCCATCCTTGCAGTAAAGAGCCATAAAATGGGCTTTTTTTGGGGGCTAAGGAGGATAATGCACCAAAGAGCTTGGAGAAGAGAAGGCACGGAGGGCAACCATCCTCTGCCCAGTGGCCACCTGGCTGGTAGAAGACCAGAAGCCACGAAGAGAGGGCTGGGTGAGCCAGAAGAGTTGGTGGGCACCACCAGGCAGACCCCGTGCCACCCCCACCGAGATGCCACAGGGGGGGACAAGCACTTTACCCCCCACCCCCCCAGGAACCAACTGCCCAGGGTTTGGTGGGACAACGAAGCCACATAGGGAAGGGAAGCCACCAAGTGTCACCAAACCCCACCAAGGGACGGCGGGGGCCACCAGCGGAGCACAGCTTAGGAAGAAAACCCTTGGATTTGGGGTTTCTTGTTAAGGAAAAAGATCTTCAAAGAACTCAGATGATCAATAAAATCATCTTCCATAATTACTAAGAAAATCACTCCATTGGACCCCAAAAAGCTCTCTCTGATAGAAAAAAAAGCTCACGGGACTGGAGGATGGTGGATATTTCTAATTTTTAATGGTTAGTGGACAATCACCACAGAGGACTTTATATAGATGTATTTATATATAAAGTCTATCCAGGTCCAACAGCACAGCAAAGGAAACGATTAAATAAATTAAACCTTTAAATATATTAAAATAAAAACAGCAAAAAAGGATTCTGTCCATTTGCCTTTTAAAAAATGCACTTTATAAGCAAAAAATCCCTTGTCACTGGTACGGGGGGGGATGATAAGGTTCTTCATCCACCTGAAGCTGCCAAGAGGAACACAAATCCCAGGAAAAATAAAAAAAACAGACAAAAAAAAAAGCCATTCCCTCTAATTCACCTGTAAAAACTTCAAAAGGGGCAGCAGGAAAAATTTGGAGGAATTTCTGGCGGAAACGTCCCCAAGGATTTATTTATACTCACAGCAGGTAACTCCCAAGCCAGTAATAAATTTAAAAGCCCTATTAAATTAAAATAACCGCTAATAAATTCTAATAAATAGTTAGAATCACACCAGACCCTCCACGACTCAATTAAAAACTTTCCCCACTGTTAATAACGAGCACCTATTTTTTTCCAGAAGTTCAGAATTGAGCAATTCCAGAGGCGGCGGCAAAAAAGGGGGGGATTCGGCGTTAAAGCCCCTAAAGAGATTCTAACAAAAAAAAGGACCCCAAAAATCAAATCCAAACAAGCCCCAGCTCCATTTCAGACCCGTCTGGAAGTCGCTGAGTCAACAGAGGTCACCTAATTATTAACGGGTTGGCGGTCGCTAACGACCGGCGGTGGAAAAAGAAGCCGTAGGGTGTTGGGAATTGATATAAAAAAAAGAAATAGAAATTTCCAGAAATTAAATAATTTCATCTCCCGCAGCCCTCAGACAGCTCCAATGGGGATTACCTGGGCAGCCAAGCCATATATATTATATATATTATATATATATTATATATATTATATATATTATATATATTTCCCCCAAATATAGGGGGAAAAAACCCACCCTGGGTGCAATATTTAATAAAAAAAGCGCAACCAAGCACTTCAGATTAACATTATTTTGGGGAATTTTTTCTGGGCACGTGACAAGAAAATATTCCCAAGAAGAGAACGATTTTAGGTTCTTAGGGTTGACCACCAGACGGCTAAAAAAAATTTAAAAAAAGGGATTTAAGAACATCCTGCAGAGCACCAGAGCTCGTGGGGAGGACCAGGAGGCACTGGGCAAGGAGGATCTCCCCAAAGCAACCCAAATCGTGGGGATTTGGGGGTTTTTTACATCAAAACTGCCTTCCTACCCGGAGCACGTGGGTAGGGTGGGGGGGACACGGCTCCTCTGCAAGCCCAGAATCCAGCCTTGACCTGGAAGTTCTGAAAATCTAGGTTCTTTCCTCGTTTTCACCCACCACGAGGAGACTCGGCTCCGACGGGGCTTCCAGAGATGGAAAATGATGATGACAACGTCCACCTCCTCGACCACAGAGAGGGGACAACCCCCCGAGGACCTTATCAACCCAACCAATCTTCACGTCCCCACCCAAAGGGCTCTCCCTGGAGGCACCAGGCTTCTAGAAGCGGCTAAAAAAACCCAAACCCAACCCAAAGAACGGCCGCAGAAACGTTAATTTGACATTTAATACCGGGCTGAAAGAGGAGTTGGGGGTTTACACACCAGAGAAGAGTGACATGAAGAAGGCGAGCCTGGGGACCTTCTCCACACAAAGAAAAAGCCCTCTCCACACACACACACACAAAAAGCAGTATTTCTTTCAATTTTAACCAAACGGGTAGAGGAGGAGGCGCTGGTTTAGAGACGGCTCGGAGCCTTAGAAGCCCCAGAAGATCATAATGGAAAACATCTGCAGAACCATCAGATGCATTTTTCATCATTTTGCCGTTGACTTTCTGAAAATCCATCGCTTTTCCGCGAGGAAAGAGGACTGACGCCACGCTGGTGGCAAGCAGAGGATGGAGATCACCAGCTGGAGGTGGTCATCTCCTACAGAACCGTTAAGATTCATGAACAAAGCCCCAAAGTAGGAAGTTTTAAATAAATAAAAAACTTCTTCCAAGGTTTTTAACAAGCACCCCTTGCCCAGACCATCCACACCTACATCAACCCTTGCAACCACACACTCATGATGACACCATCCCAGCTCTGACACAAACATGACCTTGATGCAAGAACCTTGATGGGAAGAGCTTCATCCCTTGAGTTGGATGGAGATGGAGCCGGCAAGACGGGTCCTTCCTGGAGAAAAGAAGAGCTGGGCGGTTTGCAGCTAGAAGGAAGTTTGAGAAGGACCTCAATGGGAGGTTGGAAACCATACGAGGTTCTCAAATCCAAGAAGCGTTGCATCTTCTGCTCAGAAGACGAGTTGCCCAAGAGGATTTTAGGTAGGAGGACACATCTATCAGCCTTGGTGCACAACCACCTCCCCAGCTCCAGTCATGGGCCCGATCCCCCAACCATGGCGTGTCCACACCAGGAATCTCCAGGAGAAAAGGGACCATCATCCCTGCAGATACCTCAGCTGTTCTCCAGCCCACACAGAAGTATCTCCTGCTGGCACCTCATCATCTTCTGGCCCCAGTACTACAAAGCGACCATCCACAAGGGAAGGAGCTTACAGCAGGTAACGTTACAGCTCCTGAAGGACATGGCCAATCCCACCACCTACTCCTCCAGCTGGCCCACCAACTGCCAGAAGCAACATCAGTTCAGCTGAGGAGACCCTGAAGATCATGGAGATGGGGAACTGAAATGGACACCACAGATTTGGAAGGATGAGGATTGGACAAAGAGATGAAGAATTGGCCAGACATCTCGAGAGTTGCCATCACTTGGTGGAGCGTGGCAGGAAGCATCCCCAAACATCTGCACTTGGCTTTGACCATGCAGAAGACACAGGAGTGTCCTGCAGAATTGCTCACCACATCCCGTTGGAGCAGAACATGAGGCATCAACAGACTCGAGACCACCCATTCCAGCCAGAAACCATCAATGACAAGTCTTCCTGGAGAAGCCAACTTGGAGAAAAGGATCTTCCAGTCCATTCAACCCCAGCCAGCGGAAGAGCCACTGGCAGGACAGATCTTCCAGCCTTATGGAAGCTAAAGCACCAGCCAGAGAAGCTCCAAACTGAAGGAGCCTACAATTTTATGGACCCTTTTTTAGACCAAAGCCTGGTTTGAACCATAAAGTTGTGAAAACAAGGGAGGCTTCATGCAGCCCCAGAGCGTTTCTCTTACACCCTGGCCTCCTGGCAAAGAGACATCAGTGTCCATTCTCTGCTGAAGTGGTATCTCCAAAGTATGATACACCCAAGGTGGTCATTCCCAAGCCAAGACAGTTGGCCAACCCTCTCAGCTCTTGAGGAACCCCTGCCCAGGGTCTCCTACAGGCTTTTAAAGGACAGTTCTAATGGACGTCACTGCAGCGAGCTCAAGAAAGCTTCAGGAAAAGGGAAGACGTTCAAGGTCAAGTCTTCTGTTCAACAAGACTCTGGAGACGATTTAAGAGGTCTGGTATCACAGAACCACAGAATGATGTGGGGTTGGAAGGGACCTCTGGAGAGCACCCAGTCCAACCCTCCTGCCACAGCATGGTCAACCAGAGCAGGTCCCACAGGAACATCTCCAGGGGGACACGAGGAACCACCCAGGGAAACTCTGCAGAGACAGCCAGAGCCACCCGAGAGGAGCAGCCCAGAGAGACACCTCCCGGGAGCACAACAGCTAAAACCACGTCAGGAAACCTGGGATTTCCATCAAAACCAACCTGGACAACACGGGCAAGAGCCCAGAGAAACCCAAGAGGAGCAAAACAAACCCCAAGACTTTCCACGGGCAGAGAGATCCCTCTTACGGGGCGGTTTGCGATATTAGAAAATCAAAATAAGTCCCAAATGCTTCAAGCTCGACTTTTGATGGGGCAGTTGGTGAACATTTGTTCAGTTGGGTGAAACCCATCTTCTTCACCCCCTCTCGTCCCCCACCCATCCCTCATTCTCCCCCCTTGCCCCAAGGGCTGACCAGGAACTCCTCGAAGCACGTTGAGAAAGGATTCTCTAACAAAAACACACACACTGCATTAATTGTGGCATCGTTAATTAACACAGTGCAGAAGCCAGAGCCCCAAGGCCAGGCTGGAGGGGGCTTGGAGCAACCTGCTCTGGTGGGAGGTGGCCCTGGATGGGCTTTAAGGTCCCTTCCCACCCAAACCATTCTGTGATTCCATTACTGAGAAGGCATCGGTGTCCACTGAAGATTTTGGGGGAAAAGCAGCGAAAAACCACGTAAAACAGAGCCATCAAAGGTGCTGGAGCTGCCCAGCGAGCAACACACCCACACAAAGGGAGAAAGGATGGGCTTTGGGGGGGGAGAGGAAATTAAATCACCCCCAGGTGAACCACCAAGAGGGACCAGATCCATCTCCACCAGGACGACGCCAGAGAACACACGCTGACTCCCAAACTGAGCCAAAAAGCTAAAGTTTGGGGAGAAAGAAATGACTTAAAGGGTTCAGAACGGAAGAAATGGGGCTTCCCATCCAACACCAGGCTGGGAGGGCGACACCAGATGGCATTTGGGGTGACCCCCAGTTGGGATGACCCCTCGTTGGGGTGATCCCCCCCCTGGATGGGAAGGTCCCCAGTTCAGGTGACTCCCTCCAGTTGGGATGGCCCCCAGTTGGGGTGACTGCCTCCAGTTGGGATGGCCCCCAGTTTGGCTTACTGCCTGTTGGGGTGACCCCCAGTTGGGATGAACCCCACTTTGGTTTACTCCCCCTCAGGATGGCCCCCTGTTGGGGTGAACTCCCCCCCCTCAGGTTGGGATGGCCCCCAGTTTGGCTTACTGCCTGTTGGGGTGACCCCCAGTTGGGATGAATCCCAGTTGGATGGCCCCCAGTTGGGGTGGTCCCCAGTTGGGGTAACCCCCACCACAGGTTGGGAAGGCCACCAGTTCGGGTTAATCTCTCTTGGGGTGACCCCCAGTTGGGGTGATCCCCCCAAGGTTGGGATGGCCCTCAGTTGGGATGAATCCCTATTGGGATGATCCCCCCCAGTTTGGATGAATCCCAGTTTGGCTTACTCCCTGTTGGGGTGGCCCCGAGATGGGATGCACCCCTGTTGGGGTGGCTCCCCCCAGGTTGGGAAGGCCCCCAGTTGGATGGCCCCCAGTTTGAGTGACTCCCTGTTGGAGTGACCCCCAGTTGGGATGAACCCCAGTTTGCTTTACTCCCTGTTGGGATGGCCCCCTGTTGGGGTGATCCCCCACCCTGGTTGTGACAGCCCCCAGTACGGGTTACTCCTTGTTGGGGTGACCCCCAGTTGGGGTGACCCCCCCCGGGTTGGGGTGGCCCCCAGTTGGGGTAACACCCCCCTCCTCGGGTTGGGAAGGGCCCCAGTTCAAGTTACTCCCTGTTGGGGTGACCTCCTCCCCCAGTTGAGATGGCCACTGGTTTGGGTGACTCCCAGTTGGGGTGACCCCCAGTTGGCGTGATTCCCCCCCAGTTGGGGTGAACCCCAGTTTGAGTTACTCCCAGTTGGGGCTACCCCCAGTTGGGATGATCCCCCCTGGTTAGAATGGCCCACAGTTGGGATGAACCCCAGTTTGGGTGACTCCCAGTTGGGATGAACCCCTGTTGGGGTGACCCCCAGTTGGGATGAACCCCAGTTGGGGTCACTCCCAGTTGGAATGAACACCAGTTTGGGTGATTCCCTGTTGGGGCGACCCCCAGTTGGGATGATCCCCCCTGGTTAGGATGGCCCCCAGTTGGAATGAACCCCAGTTTGGGTGATTCTCTGTTGGGGTGATCCCCAGTTGGGATGACTCCCAGTTGGGATGAACTCCCCCAATTGGGATGAACCCCAGTTTGAGTTACTCCCTGTTGGGATGAACCCCAGTTTGGGTAATTCCCTGTTGGGGTGACCCCCAGTTGGGGTGAACCCCCCCAGTTGAGATGAACCCCAGTTTGAGTTACTCCCTGTTGACTTCCCTCAGGTTGGGAAGGCTCCCAGTTGGATGGCCCCCAGTTTGGGTGACTCCCTGTTGGAGTCACCCCCAGTTGGGGTGAACCCCAGTTTGGCTTACTCCCTGTTGGGATGGCCCCCTGTTGGGGTGATCCCCCCCCCGGTTGGGACGGCCCCCAGTATGGGTTACTCCCTGTTGGGGTGAATGCCAGTTGGGGTGACCCCCCAGGTTGGGAAGGCCACCAGTTTGGGTGACTCCCTGTTGGGGTGATCCCCCCAAGTTGGGATGAACCCCAGTTCAAGTTACTCCCAGTTTGGGTGACTCCCCCCAGTTGGATGGCCCCCAGTTTGGGTGACTCCCAGTTGGGACGAACCCCAGTTTGAGTTACTTCCTGTTGGGGTGACCCCAAGTTGGAATGAACCCCAGTTTGGGTGATTCTCTGTTGGGATGACTCCCATTTGGGACGAACCCTTGTTGGGATGAACCCCAGTGGGGATGAATCCCCCTTAGTTGGGATGAACCCCAGTTTGGGTGACCCCCAGTTGGGATGAACCCCTCCAGTTGGGATGATCCCCAGTTTGGGTGACTCCCAGTTGGGATGAACCCCCCCAGTTAGCATGGCCCCCAGTTGGGGTGAACCCCAGTTTGGGTTACTCCCAGTTGGAATGAACCCCACTTTGGGTGATTCTCTGTTGAGGTGATCCCCAGATGGGATGAACCCCCCCAGTTGAGATGAACCCCAGTTCGTTACTCCCTGTTGGGGTGACCCCAAGTTGGAATGAACCCCAGTTTGGGTGATTCCCTGTTGGGGTGATCCCCAGTTGGGATAGACCCCTGTTGGGGTGACTCCCAATTGGGATGAAACCTTGTTGGGATGAACCCCAGTTGGGATGAATCCCCCTTAGTTGGGATGATCCCCAGTTTGGGTGACCCCCAGTTGGGATGAAACCCAGTTTGAGTTACTCCCTGTTGGGGTGATCCCCAGATGGGATGAACCCCAGTTCGTTACTCCCTGTTGGGGTGACCCCAAATTGGAATGAACACCAGTTTGGGTGATTCCCTGTTGGGGTGATCCCCAGTTGGGATGAACCCCAGTTTGAGTTACTCCCTGTTGGGGCGACCCCCAGTTGCCTGATGGGGAATGAGGAGGACCCAACCCAACAGTGTGATTTTTCAGTGTGAGGTGGCAGGTGGATGGTCAGCAGAACCTGCCCCCCCCAAGTATCAACCAAATTTGGGGTAATTACCCCCTCAGCACCCCAAATTAATGACTTCCGAGGCTCCTAACGATCCTCACCTGGACACCTCGTGGACATCTACTAATTAATCCCTAATTGGAAATGATGGTATTTTTGATCATCTGGAACTCCAGCACCTGACCACGGGGTGTTAACAATACAAATTGCCAAAGAGACAATAATTTAACCAGTCCCAATTTTCACCAGTTTGTAGCTTAATGGGTGGCTGAGCGCTAACGATGATTGGGACACACGTGGCCCAGAAGACACGTCTGACTGTCCAGCTCCCAACCCCTTTTGGTCAATCCAATTAAGTCCTTAATGAAGTCCAGTTGTTCTTCCAACCCACAGTGCTCAGTTGGCCAATGCCACGATGACCTGGGGCCACCATCTGAAGAACCTGGTGGTGCTGGCTTGGTGGCATTGACGCCTACGAGGTCCTGTCCCCATGGTGACCAGACGCCTTCACCACGGCACGTCCTGGACCTTGTCTACAAATGTAATAATTGACTTCCAGCACAACCATCATCTTGACCATAATGAGGAGTAGACTTTCTTCTGGCCTGGAGGTGTTGGTGTGCTAATCAATATTGCTCTAATTAATCTAAACAAATCAAAGATGACATGAACGCCATTCAGCAGCACGTCACCAGGAGCCTGTCCCTGCTGACACCAGTTGACACATGGCCATGATCTTGGGCCATCAGACCCAGGAGCACAGACACAATGTGGTTTAGTGACATCAACCTGGGTCATATTTTGTATCAGATCCCTGTGGGTATTGAGGTCTTCTCCTCCTCAAGCAGCAGGAGGCCAGAGGGATCCCAGGAACACTCTGGTCTCACTCCTGGTGACCCACAGGGACGCTGTGGTCTACTGCTGATGACCCCCAGGGATGGTGTGATCCCAATCCTGGTCACCCACAAGGATGGTGTGATCTCACTCCTCGTGACACAGAGGAACACTGTGGTCTCCCTGCTGGTGACCCCCAGGGATGGTGTGGTCCCACTCCTGTTGACCCCTAGGGATGGTGTGGTTCCATCCCTGGTGACCCTACAGGGACTCTGTGATCTCACTGCTGGTAAACTCACAAGGATGGTGTGGTCCTACTTCTGGTGACCCACAGGGACGGTGTGGTCCTACTCCTGGCGACCCATAAGGACGCTGTGATCTCCCTGCTGGTCACCCACAAGGATGGTGTGGTTCCATTCCTGGTGACCCACAAGGATGGTGTGGTCCACTCCTGGTGACCCACATGGATGCCATGTTCTCACCACCAGTGACCCCCAAGTGGCCATAGGCCAAGGGGTGGAGCATTGGAGCACCCATGAAGGTGACCCATGGACAAACACCAGGGGAGGAGGATTCCCCCTGACCTGGGGACCTCTCACAACCTTGACCGACACAGCTGGGAGCTGGGGACATCCTTAACGAGCAGAGACACCACACTAACGAACCAGCCAGCTGGGAAGGCAGAAGGCAGCACCTCAAAATGGTGGTGACACCTCAAAATGGTGGTGACACCTCAAAACGGTGGTGACACCTCAAGATTAACCGTGGATTTGTCCATCCAAGTAATTAATCATAAATACCCTTCTTGCTTTATTAGTGGTAATTTGGAATAATTAGTAATATTCAATATGTATTTGCTTTTCTGGTAGTAATTTCTAATAACCCTCTTGGTTTAGTCGTCACTACTAATTTATAGTCATCTGTAATAAATCACAGATTGCTAATAGCAATTAGTAACAGTAATTACTAATCTTTAACACCACTATTCATCAGTATTATTACTATTATTATTATTAGTCTGCATTATTACCACTAATATTACCAGTGGTAATTACTAATATTAAGAGTATTTCATACTACAGCGATAGCAGATAATAACAGTCACTAATAACAATAGTTATTGTTATAAAATAATAGTTATTGTCATAAAATAAGCAATCTTAATTTTAATTAAGAAATTGACGGGCACAAAGCCCCCAAGTCCTCGTGTGCTGGGACCCACAAAGCCCCCAAAACCCCATAGTTTTGGGGGTGCTTTGGTGGAACCCTCCTGCTGGAGTGGGACATCCCACAGTTGACCCAGGGACACCCTTGGGGGGCAGGATGGAGGGACCCCCATCACCAAGTGACCACCCAGGAGCCGACCACCCCCCCACCAAAAAAACACCAAAAAAAGGGTTCAAAAAAACCTCGTTACCTTCCCAAAATGAGCTTCTCTGCAGGAGGTCTCCTGGCCAGATGGACCATCCCTGGGGGGGTCACCGGGGACGGGGATCACCTTGGAGGTGACACTGGTCCATCACCCACCAGCCCCACTCCTGGAGCGGCTGGACGAGTGCCACCCCCCTGGCACGGTGCATCCTGTGTTTAGATATTTGGATATTTATATATTTATGAGTTTGGATATTTATGTCTTTAGAGATACGTGTATTGGGATAGTCAGATATTTAATTATTTATACCAATATATTTGCTTTATTCTTGTTTTTTTAATATATATATATATCTATACGCACTTGCTTTTTTAGGGACTTGGAGGGGGAGGAGGGGGGAGAGTATATATATCTATACGCACTTGCTTTTTTAGGGACTTGGAGGGGGAAGAGGGGGGAGAGAATATTATTCTATTCTATTCTATTCTATTCTATTCTATTCTATTCTATTCTATTCTATTTCCATTCCACTCCATTCAAATTCCTTTCCATTCCATCCCAATTCCTTTCCATTTCATCCAAATTCCATTCCATTCCATCCCAATTCCATTCCTTTCCAATACATTCCAATTCCATGCCATCCCAATTCCTTTCCATTCCGTCCCAATTCGATCCAAATTCCATCCCATTCCATTCCGTTCTTTTCTATTCCATCCCAATTCCATTTCATTCTTTTCCATTCCATCCCAATTCCATCCCATTCCTTTCCAATTGCATCCCAATTCCATTCCATTCCATCCCAATTCCATTCTTTTCCAATTCCATACCAATTCCTTTCCATTCCATCCCAATTCCATCCCATTTCCATCCCAATTCCATCCCATTCCTTTCCAATTGCATCCCAATTCCATTCCATTCCATCCCAATTCCATTCTTTTCCAATTCCATACCATTTCCTTTCCATTCCATCCCAATTCCATCCCATTTCCATCCCAATTCCATCCCATTCCTTTCCATTCCATCCCAATTCAATTCTTTTCCAATTCCATCCCAATTCCTTTCCATTCCTTTCCATTCTAGTTCCATCCCATTCCATTCTAATTCCATCCCATTCCTTTCCAATTCCATCCCGTTCTATCCCAATTCAATTCTTTTCCAATTCCATCCCATCCCTTTCCATTCCATCCCAATTCCATCCCAATTCCATCCCATTCCTTTCCAATTCCATCCCATTCCATCCCAATTCAATTCTTTTCCAATTCCATCCCAATTCCATTCCATTCCATTTCCATCCCATCCCTTTCCATTCAATCCCAATTCCATTCCATCCCAATTCCATCCCATCCCTTTCCATTCAATCCCAATTCCATTCCTTTCCATTCCATCCCATTCCTTTCCATTCCATCCCATCCCAATTCAATTCCTTTCCAATTCCATCCCAATTCCATCCCGTTTCATCCCAATTCAATTATTTTCCAATTCCATCCCAATTCCTTTCCATTTCATTCCATTCCAATTCCATCCTATTCCATCCCATTCCATTCCATTCCATTCCATCCCATTCCATTCCTTTTCACTTCCATCCCAATTCCATCCCATCCCATTCCATTCCAATTCCATTCCATTTCATTCTTTTTCACTTCCATCCCAATTCCATCCCATCCCATCCCATTCCATTCCATTCCATTCCATCCCAATTCCATCCCATCACATTCCATTCCATTCCATTCCATCCCATTCCATTCCTTTTCACTTCCATCCCAATTCCATCCCATCCCATTCCATTCCATTCCATTCCATCCCAATTCCATCCCATCCCATTCCATTCCATTCCATTCCATTCCATCCCAATTCCATCCCATCACATTCCATTCCATTCCATTCCATCCCATTCCATTCCTTTTCACTTCCATCCCAATTCCATCCCATCCCATTCCATTCCAATTCCATTCCATTTCATTCTTTTTCACTTCCATCCCAATTCCATCCCATCCCATTCCATTACATTCCATTCCATCCCATTCCATCCCAATTCCATCCCATCCCATCCCAATTCCATTCCATCCCATCCCAATTCCATTCTGTTCCACCCCAATTCCGTGATGTCCCCTCACGTTACGTGCCATTATTCTCCAAGGTCCCTTCCAATTGAGCCACTTCCCGTGTTCCGCGTTCCCTTCGTTCCCTTCGTTCCCTTCGTTCCCGTTCTATGAAGTTATATATTTTGTCTCAAACATAAACATGAAAACCATATCAGGGGCACAGCTGGGGCACAGCTGGATGGATGGGGCAGATCTCGTTGGGGTGGGGGCACAGCTGGATGGGGCATGGATGGATGGGGCAAGGGCACAGCTGGATGAGGCAGCTCTCATTGGGGCAGGGGCACAACTGGATGGGGCACAGCTGGACGGGGCACAGCTGGATGGGGCAGGGGCACAGCTGGATGGGACACAGCTGGATAGAAGGGGCAGATCTCATTGGGGTGGGGGCACCGTTGGATGGGACACGGATGGATGAGGCACGGGCACAGCTGGATGGAGCAGATCTCATTGGGGCAGGGGCACAGCTGTATGGAGCATGGATGGATGGGGCAAGGGGCACAGCTGGATGGGGCAGATCTCATTGGGGTGGGGCACAGCTGGATGGGGCACAGCTGGATGGATGGGGCAAGGGCACAGCTGGATAGAAGGGGCACAGCTGGATGGATGGGGCAGATCTCATTGGGGCAGGGGCACAGCTGGATGGGGCATGGATGGATGGGGCAAGGGGCACAGCTGGATGGGGCACAGCTGGGTAGAAGGGGCAGATCTCATTGGGGTGGGGGCACCGTTGGATGGGGCACAGCTGGACAGGCAAGGGCACAGCTGGATGGGGCACAGCTGTATGGATGGGGCAGATCTCATTGGAGTGGGGGCACAGCTGGATGGGGCACAGCTGGATGGGGCAGATCTCATTGGGGCAAGGGCACAGCGGGACTGGACACAGCTGGATAGAAGGGGCACAGCTGGATGGATGGGGCAGATCTTGTTGGGGCAGTGGCACAGCTGGATGGGGCACAGCTGGATGGATGGGGCAAGGGCACAGCTGGATAGAAGGGGCAGATCTCATTGGGGCAAGGGGCACAGCTGGACAGGGCACATCTGGATGGATGTGGCACATCTGGAGGGACGTGGCACAGCTAAGCAGGGCAGGCACACATCTGGCCGGGCCCCAGCTGGGCAGCGCCCAGGCGGGTTTGGCAGGGGCACAGCTGGCGCCGGGGCACAGCTGGGTGACTCACAGCTGGATGGGGCACATCCCATCCCA
>NW_015091294.1:28965-29828 GCF_001431845.1 Calidris pugnax | reverse complement strand
CCCCCCCCCATAGCTGCCCCAGCCCCTGCCCTATAACCACCATGGACCCCTGCCCCATAGCTGCCCCACACCCGGCCCTATAACCACCACGGATCCCCGCCCCATAGCTGCCCCAGCCCCTGCCCCATAGCTGCCCCAGCCCGGCCCTATAACCACTGCAGATCCCTGCCCCACACATACCCTAGACCCCTGCCTATAACCATTGCACAGCCCTGCCCTATACATTCCCCAGCCCTATAACCACCCCAGACTCCTGCCCTATAGGAGCCCCACACCCTGCCCTATAGGAGCCCCATACCCTGCCCTATGCATGCCCCACACCCTGCCCTATGGGAGCCCCACAACCCTGCCCTATAACCACTCTGTCCCCTGCCCTATAGGTGCCCTATACCCTGCCCTATAGGAGCCCCATACCCTGCCCTATGCATGCCCCACACCCTGCCCTATGGGAGCCCCACAACCCTGCCCTATAACCACTCTGTCCCCTGCCCTATAGGTGCCCTATACCCTGCCCTATAGGAGCCCCATACCCTGCCCTATGCATGCCCCACACCCTGCCCTATGGGAGCCCCACAACCCTGCCCTATAACCACTCTGTCCCCTGCCCTATAGGTGCCCTATACCCTGCCCTATAGGAGCCCCATACCCTGCCCTATGCATGCCCCACACCCTGCCCTATGGGAGCCCCACAACCCTGCCCTATAACCACTCTGTCCCCTGCCCTATAGGTGCCCTATACCCTGCCCTATAGGAGCCCCATACCCTGCCCTATAGGAACCCCATACCCTGCCCTATAGTGCCCTATACCCTGCCCTATAGGACCTCCACACCCTGCCCTATAACCCCCCCAGCCCCTTCCTCCC
>NW_015091294.1:27487-28831 GCF_001431845.1 Calidris pugnax | reverse complement strand
TTTGGGTGACCCACCGTGTGTGGGGGGTGAGGTGACCGTCTCCTTGGGGTGTTCCCCAGGTCCCCATGCCGGCAGGATGATGCTGGTCCCCGTCGTGGTGCTCTGGGCTCTGGCTCCGTTCCTCATCCAGGCAGCTACTGGTGGGTCTGGGGGATCACCCCCCCCCCTTTTTGCCCCCCAATTTTCCTTCCCTGCCTGGGGGAGAGCAGCGTGGGGGGACCCCGAGGCGTTGGGGCGCGGCGGGGCCACAGGCAGGGGGTGAGGGTTCCCAGCAGGAGGGTGGTTGTTGTTGGTGGTGGTGGTGACTCACCGGGCGGCTGCTTCCTTGGCATCGACCAGCCCTTGGTCTTGGCAGGAGATGCTGCTCAACCTCAGATGCCACCAGCATCATCATCCTCGCCGTTGTCCCAACGGCCACCCCACCCATCTTATTTCCAGCACCTGGAATCCAACGGGAGACTGGGTTGTTTGGGTTGTCCCCCCACCACCACCCCGTGTCCACCCATGGGGATGGGGATGGGATGGGGATGGGATGGGATGAGATGGGGATGGGGATGGGATGGAATGGGGGTGGGGATGGGATGGGATGGGGATGGTGTGGGATGGGATGGGGATGGGGATGGGATGGAATGGGATGGGGATGGGATGGGGTGGGATGGGGATGGGAATGGGATGGGGATGGGATGGGATGGGATGGGGTGGGATGAGGATGGGGATGGGATGGGTTGTCCCCATCCCGGTGGTCCTGGGGGAATGCTGAGGGTCTGAGGTGGGGATGGTGACACCTCTGTCCCCTCTCTCCTGCAGACCAGCCCCCCGTCACCCTCACGGCGTCCCCCGGTGAGGACGCCTGCCTGCCCTGTGGCACCCAGCCCTGGGGACACCTACGGGGGGTCACCCTCACCTGCACCCACCAGGCTGGAGACCACCACCCCGTCCTCATCCTCAGCCACCTCCTGGGCTGGCAGCCCCCCCAGGAGCCGGGCTGGCACCCCACGCAGGAGCCCGAGAGTCGGTTTAGGGGCAGGGTGGCCTTCTGCACGGCAGGACCAGGGGACACCGGTGTGTCCCTGCTGCTGAGGAACCTCAGCCATCCCGATTTTGGGAATTATTCCTGCTACGTGGCCACCAACGCCAGTGATGTCCCACAGCTCCTCTGCAGCCTGGTGCTGCAGCCCGACGGGGCAGGTGGGGTGGGGTGGGATGGGATGGGATGATGCCCCAGATGCTCCAGGGAGAGGAACTGCTGTCTGTCCCTGAGTTATGTTTCCCCTTTTCCAGTCAGTGGGAACTTCACCGACCCCAACTTTACAAATACAATGGAAAGCCTGGTGTAGTGGGAGT
>NW_015091294.1:16848-17370 GCF_001431845.1 Calidris pugnax | reverse complement strand
CCCTCACGGCGTCCCCCGGTGAGGACGCCTGCCTGCCCTGTGGCACCCAGCCCTGGGGACACCTACGGGGGGTCACCCTCACCTGCACCCACCAGGCTGGAGACCACCACCCCGTCCTCATCCTCAGCCACCTCCTGGGCTGGCAGCCCCCCCAGGAGCCGGGCTGGCACCCCACGCAGGAGCCCGAGAGTCGGTTTAGGGGCAGGGTGGCCTTCTGCACGGCAGGACCAGGGGACACCGGTGTGTCCCTGCTGCTGAGGAACCTCAGCCATCCCGATTTTGGGAATTATTCCTGCTACGTGGCCACCAACGCCAGTGATGTCCCACAGCTCCTCTGCAGCCTGGTGCTGCAGCCCGACGGGGCAGGTGGGGTGGGGTGGGATGGGATGGGATGATGCCCCAGATGCTCCAGGGAGAGGAACTGCTGTCTGTCCCTGAGTTATGTTTCCCCTTTTCCAGTCAGTGGGAACTTCACCGACCCCAACTTTACAAATACAATGGAAAGCCTGGTGTAGTGGGAGT
>NW_015091294.1:14600-15359 GCF_001431845.1 Calidris pugnax | reverse complement strand
GGAGATGGGGATGGGATGGGATGGGATGGAGATGCGATGGGATGGGATGAGGATGGGATGGGGATGGGGACAGCCTCGGAGGGGTGACACCACTCAGTTTGAGGGTCCCTCCCACTCCCTGATGTGTCCATCACCTGGACCTGTCCTACCTGAACCCCTGGGCACGGGGCAGGGAGTGTCACTGGGGGGGTCTGGCTCCTGTCCCCACGTCCCCCTGTTGCTCCACAGAGGTTTTGAAAGATGCGGAGCCAGACATGATCATGGTGGTGTGTGTCCTCACCGCCGCCTTCACCACGGTGGCCATCGGGGTCGTCATCTGCTGCCGCTGCGGGAGGCGGTGCTGCGGGCACAGAGGTGGGTGCTGCTGGGGCTGGGGGGAGCCTGTCCCATCACCCCCCAGTTTGGGTTGGGAAGGGTTACCAGTTGGTCCTGGCTCCTTTGTGAAACTGGAGTGGGGACGGGATGGGATGGGATGGGGTGGGAATGGAGATGGGGATTGGATGGGATGGGAATAGGGATGGGGATGGGGATGGGATGGAGATGGGGATGGAGATGGGGATGGGATGGGATGGGATGGGGATGGGGATGGGGATGGGATGGGGATGGGATGGGGATGGGATGGGATGGGATGGGGATGGATGGGATGGGATGGGGTGGGATGGGATGGGATGGGATGGGAGAGAGAGGGGCTGTGGGAGGGATGCGATGGGAGAGGGATGTGATGGGAGAGAAAGGGGCTGCAGGAGGGTGCGAGGGGAG
>NW_015091294.1:10598-13758 GCF_001431845.1 Calidris pugnax | reverse complement strand
CTTGTCCACGGGGACATGTCCATGGAGAGACATCCATGGGGACACATCAATGGGGAAACATCCATGGGGACTTGTTTATGGGGGTACATCCATGGGGACATGTTCATGGGGACACATCAATGGGGAAACATCCATGGGGACTTGTCTATGGGGGGACATCCATGAGGAGATATTCGTGAGGATTTGTCCACAGGGACACATCCATGGGGACGCATCGATGGGGACTTGTCTATGGGGTCACATTCATGGGGACTCGTCCATGGGGACACATCCATGAGGAGATATTCATGAGGACTTGTCCACGGGGACACATACATGGGGACTTGTCCATGGGGAGACAGCCATGAGAAGACATTCGTGGGGATTCATCCACAGGGACATATCCATGGAAAGACATCCATGGGGACACATCAATGGGGAGACATCTATGGGGACTTGTCTATGGGGTCACATCCATGAGGAGATATTTGTGATGACTCATCCACGGGGACATGTCCATGGGGAGACATCAGTGGGGACACATCAATGGGGAAACATCCATGGGGACTTGTTTATGGGGGGACATCCATGGGGACATGTCCATGGGGAGACAGCCATGAGAAGACATTCGTGGGGATTCATCCACAGGGACATATCCATGGAGAGACATCTGGGGACTTGTCCATGGGGAGACAGCCATGAGAAGACATTCGTGGGGATTCATCCACAGGGACATATCCATGGAGAGACATCCATGGGGACACATCAATGGGGAAACATCCATGGGGACTTGTCTATGGGAGGACATCCATGACAAGACAGCCATGGGGAGACATCCATGGGGACACATCAATGGGGAAACATCCATGGGGACTTGTCTATGGGAGGACATCCATGGGGACATGTCCATGGGGAGACATCCATGGGGACACATCCATGAGGAGACACCTGTGGGGACTCATCCATGGGGACATATCTATGGGGTCACATCCATGAGGAGACATCCATGGGGACTCACTCATGTGGACCTGCCTGGTGGCATCGCAGAGCCACTTTCTGCCATTGTCATGGGATCTGGGGACGATGGTGCCGGTGGGAAGGAGACAAATGTCACTGTCACTAGGGAGAGCAAGTGATCCGGTGGTGGGACCTCCCAGAGGTCCCTGTTAGGGCCCCCCAAGCCCTTGGTGCTGGTGGCCATGGGGAGCTCTTTACCTGAGCAGGGGATGGGTGATGTGGTGAAGACCTGGTGGGTGAACACAGAGATCTGGTGGGTGGACATGGAGATGTATGGCAGATGTGTCGATCTGGTGGGTGGATGTCTAGATCTGATGGGGCAACACGAAGATCTGGTGGGTCAATACACAGATCTATGGCAGATGTGTTGATTTGGTGGGTGGATGTCTAGATCTGATGGGTCAACGTGTAGATCTGATGGGTCAACACATGGATCTATGGCAGAGGTGTCAATCTGGTGGGTGGATGTATAGATCTGATGGGTGAACATGAAGATCTGGTGGGTCAATACACAGATCTATGGCAGATGTGTAGATCTGGTGGGTGGATGTACAGATCTGATGGGTGAACACATAGATCTGTTGGGTGGACATGGAGATCTGATGGTTGGGCATGTAGATCTGTTGGTAGACACATAGATCTGTTGGGTAGACATGTAGATCTGTTGGCAGACATGCAGATCCAGTGGTTGGAGATCTGATGGGAGACACACAGATCTGATGGGTGGACATGTAGATCTGATGGGTGGACCTACAGCTCTGACAGACAGACAGGTAGATCTGGGGGTCAATACACAGATCTATGGCAGATGTGTAGATCTGGTGGGTGGATGTACAGATCTGATGGGTGAACACATAGATCTGTTGGGTGGACATGGAGATCTGATGGTTGGGCATGTAGATCTGTTGGTAGACACATAGATCTGTTGGGTAGACATGTAGATCTGTTGGCAGACATGCAGATCCAGTGGTTGGAGATCTGATGGGAGACACACAGATCTGATGGGTGGACATGTAGATCTGATGGGTGGACCTACAGCTCTGACAGACAGACAGGTAGATCTGGTGGGAGGACAGTGCACCCATGGGCCAACATGGCCACCTTCTTCTTCATCACTGGGGCAGAAGCACTTCTGTGGGGACCAGCGAGAGTTCACCCCCCCCAAGACCTCGTGGGCTGCCTGTGGGGGCTCTCTGGAGACCCACGGGCATCAACCACTGCATTTTTGGGGTCCCGGGGGCTTCTTCCAGACACCTCCCTGGGTGGTGGGACCTGCAGCCGGGCTCCTTGGTGACGTGGGCTGTGTGTCATCACTGCGGTGGCACCTTGGTGACCCTAAAAGGAAGAAGGGGATTTTTTGTTTTCGGTTCCTCTGCCCGAAGCTCTCACCTTCCTCCAGGAAGAGCTGTGCCAGCAGCTGCTCCCCGGGGCTCTCCAGCCTCCATGAACCCTGGCACAGTAGATAAATAATAATAAACATCATAATAAATACAAGAATATCCAGGAGTCCCGCTGCACACCCGAAAATAAAGGCAAATATGAAGAAATCCACCGAAGTGGCAGATTTTAGCCACAGAGAAGGGAATTGTTGGGGTTTCAGACTTCACTTCCCCGTGTTGATGAGGTCGTCGGGGACAGTGTCTCGACACTACCCTGTTTTGGAGTGATTTCTGCAAATTTGGGGCCAGAGGGAAGCTCCGAATCTCCCGTGTCCTCGCCATCCCCACGAGGGTCCCCTCGTGTCCCTCCCGAGGGCTGTTACCCCAGGGGGAAATCAATTGTTAATTATAATGATATTAATTATAATACGCGATATTCCCCCCCTTCCCCTCCCTCTCCCCAGGGCTGGGGGGTCTCTAGGGGAGGGACAGCACGATTCGGGCAATTTTGGGGGAAGTCGGGGGTGCGGGGCTCTGCCTGTGCCGCCTCGTCACGTGGTTGAAAAGCGGGGTGCGCTGTCCCTTTAAGGCGGCGCGAACAGGTGCGCGCTCGGGGAAGGGAGGGAGGGGGACACACACACACACAAGGGAAGGGCGGCGGCTGAGCGACGGGGCGAACCACCAATAGAAAGGCGGAATGAGGCAGGCGGACCAATGAGAAGGGAGAGGGGCGGGGTGGTACCTCGCTCGGCGGTGCGAAGTGGAGTCCGGGGGTTCGGTCAGTG
>NW_015091294.1:9791-10584 GCF_001431845.1 Calidris pugnax | reverse complement strand
TTTTGGGGGATTTTTAAATGTTTGGGGGGATTTTTAAAAATGTTTGTTTTGGGGGATTTTTTAAAAATGTTTGGGGGCCTTTTTGACTGCTCTGAATGATTTTTAAATTTTTTAATAATTTTTTCATGTTTTGAGGGATTTTTGTACTTTTTTTTTTTTTAATGCTTTGAGGGATTTTTAAAATGTTTTGACTGATTTTTAAAAATTTTTTAAGCTTTGAGGGACTCTTAAAATTTTGGGATTTTTTTTAATGTTTTGGGGGATTTTTTAATATTTTGAGGGATTTTAAGATTTTTTTTCTCTTTTTGCTGTTTTGCTGTCTTAAATTTTAATTTTTTTCTTTTTTTGAGGGATTTTGTATGTTTTGGGGTATTTTTTAATGTTTTAAGGAATTTTTAAAATGTTTTGACTGATTTTTATTTTTTTTTATTTTTTATGTCTTGAGGGTGTTTTATTTTTAATGCTTTGAGGGACTTTTCAATTTGGGGATATTTTTTAATGTTTTGAAGGCCTTCGGTGCGGTTCGGTTGGGTGTTCGGCTGCCTTCGGTGCGGTTCGGTTGGGTGTTCGGCTGCCTTCGGTGCGGTTCGGTTGGGTGTTCGGCTGCCTTCGGTGCGGTTCGGTTGGGTTTCGGCTGCTTTCGGTGCGGTTCGGTTGGGTTCGGCTATGGCGAGGCGAGCGGCGGTGGCGAGGGGTCGCGGTGCCCCCGGGGAGGATTTCTCCTTCGTCAGCCCGGCGGTGAAGTACGTCCTCTTCTTCTTCAACATGCTCTTCTGGGTGAGTGACACGGGGG
>NW_015091294.1:3190-9694 GCF_001431845.1 Calidris pugnax | reverse complement strand
GTTTGTTTTGGGGGATTTTTTAAAAATGTTTGGGGGCCTTTTTGACTGCTCTGAATGATTTTTAAATTTTTTAATAATTTTTTCATGTTTTGAGGGATTTTTGTACTTTTTTTTTTTTTAATGCTTTGAGGGATTTTTAAAATGTTTTGACTGATTTTTAAAAATTTTTTAAGCTTTGAGGGACTCTTAAAATTTTGGGATTTTTTTTAATGTTTTGGGGGATTTTTTAATATTTTGAGGGATTTTAAGATTTTTTTTCTCTTTTTGCTGTTTTGCTGTCTTAAATTTTAATTTTTTTCTTTTTTTGAGGGATTTTGTATGTTTTGGGGTATTTTTTAATGTTTTAAGGAATTTTTAAAATGTTTTGACTGATTTTTATTTTTTTTTATTTTTTATGTCTTGAGGGTGTTTTATTTTTAATGCTTTGAGGGACTTTTCAATTTGGGGATATTTTTTAATGTTTTGAAGGACTTTATGTTTTGGGGTTTTTTTTTTACCTTTTGGGGAAATTTTATTTTTTTTTTCATTTTTTGGATGTTTTTAATATTTTTTTTTTCAGGGATTATTTAAGTTTTTGGGGTATTTCTTTCAATGTTTCAAGGGATTTTTTTTGAACGTTTTGACCGATTTTTTTTTTTTTTTTTTTTAACACTTCTCATTTTCTCGTGGGTTTTGAGGGTTTTTAAATATTTTACTGTCTTGAGAGATTTTTTTATGTTTTGGAGTATTTTTTAAATGTTTTGACGGATTTTGATGGCTTCTTTGGATTTTTTTAATGTTTTGAATGACTTCTTTATTGCTTTGAGTGATTTTTAAGTTTTTTATTATTTTTTCATGTTTTGAGGGATTTTTTATGTTTTCATATTTCTTTAATGTTTTGAGGGATTTTTAAAATGTTTTGACTGATTTTTATTTTTTTTTTAATATTTTGAGGGACTAAGTTTTGGATTTTTTTTATGTTTTGGGGGTTTTATTACCATTTTGGGGGATTTTTTTTAACACATTGGGGGATTTCTTAAAACTTTTTTCATTTTTTGATGTTTTGATGCTTCTAATTTTTTTATTCATTTTTTTGAGGGACTAATTATGTTTCAAGGGATTTTTTAAGATGTTTTGACCGATTTATTTTTTTAACGCTTTGTATTTTTATTTTTTTTTTAGGTTTTAAGGGTTTTTAAATTTTTTAATGTTTTGAAGGATTTTTTTTTAAGTTTTGGGGTATTTTTTTAACATTTTGAGGGATTTGAATGGGTTTTTGGGGTTCTTTTCACGTTTTGAAGGATTCTTTTCACGTTTTGAGTAATTTTTTTTTATAACATTTTTATAGATTTTTTGACGCTTTAGGTGATTTTTTTTTTCCAACATTTTTATGGATTTTTTGACATTTTGAGGGTTTTTTTAACGCTTTAGGTGACTTTTTTTTTTTTTCTTACGTTTTAGGGTATTTTTATGGTTTCGGGGTTGGTTTTTATTGTTTTATTTTTGGGGTGGGGGGGTTTTGGGGTTGGTTTTTGGGGTTTCTTTTGGCGGGATGGGATTTTTTTGGCGGGGTGTCACCGCAATCCCGCTCCAGGGGTGGGGTGTGAAGGGGGGAAACCGAGGCAGCCCCCGGGGGGGACCCCCCCAGAGCAGGGTGGGGGGCTCACAGTGTGTCCCCCCCTCCCCATCCCGCTCTGCAGATGATCTCCATGGTGATGGTGGCGGTGGGGGTCTACGCCCGGCTGCTGAAGCACGCAGGTGAGGTTTTTTGGGGGGGGGACAGGGGGATGACACCCCCCGAGGCTGGGGGAAGGGGGTGTCCGTGGGGTGGGGGACCCCCATGGTGACGGCTGGCTGCGGCAGAGGCGGCGCTGGGCTGCCTGGCGGTGGACCCCGCCATCCTGCTGGTGGTGGTCGGCGTCCTCACCTTCCTCATCACCTTCTGCGGCTGCGTGGGCTCCTTGCGGGAGAACATCTGTCTGCTGCAGACGGTGAGGACACGGGGACGGGGGGGGGACGGGGGGGGACTCCTGTGGACCCCCCCACGTCATCACACTCCTCTCCTCTGCAGTTCTCCGTCTGCCTGACCATCGTCTTCCTCCTCCAGCTGGCCGCCGGCGTGCTGGGCTTCGTCTTCTCCGATAAGGTTGGGGGGTGTTCTCCACAGCGGCGTTGGGGGGCGAGGAGGGTCTTGATGACCCCCAGCCTGTCCCACTGGGTGACAACCTTGCTGATGTCACCCCCCTATCATGGCATGTCCACCCCACAGGCACGCGGGAAGGTCAGCGAGATCATCAACGGTGCCATCGTGCATTACCGGGATGACCTAGACCTGCAGAACCTCATCGACTTCGGGCAGAAGGAGGTGGGTGGTGGGGGGCACCAGGATGTCCCTCCAAGGGACAAGGACATGGCCCCACTTGTGGGTTGGGTTTCAGGATCTTGGATCTTGCCGTAAGTCCATGGTCTCCTCCAGGCCAGGGATGTTGGGTGCCTCTTCCTGGTCAAGAAGGTTGGGTGGCCCCTCCTGGTCGAGGACTTTGGGTGGCCCCTCCTGGTCCTGAAGGTTGGGTGACCTTTCTTAGTCAAGAAGTTTGGGTGCTTCCTCCTGGTCGAGGACGTTGGGCACCTCTTCCTGGTCAAGAAGGTTGGGTGGCCCCTCCTGGTCGAGGACTTTGGGTGGCCCCTCCTGGTCCTGAAGGTTGGGTGACCTTTCTTAGTCAAGAAGTTTGGGTGCTTCCTCCTGGTCGAGGACGTTGGGCACCTCTTCCTGGTCGAGGACGTTGGGCGCCTCTTCCTGGTCGAGGACGTTGGGTGCCTCCTCCTGGTCGAGGACGTTGGGTGCCTCCTCCTGGTCGAGGACGTTGGGTGCCTCCTCCTGGTCGAGGACGTTGGGTGCCTCCTCCTGGTCGAGGATGTTGGGTGGCCCTTCCTGGTCAAGAAGGTTGGGTGGCCCTTCCTGGTCAAGAAGGTTGGGTGGCCCTTCCTGGTCAAGAAGGTTGCGTGCCTCCTCCTGGTTGAGGATGTTGGGTGCCTCCTCCTGGTCCTGAAGGTTGGGTGGCCCTTTCTCGTTGAGAAGTTTGGGTGCCACCTCCTTGTTGAGGACATCGGGTGCCCCCCTCTGGTTGAGGACGTTGGGTACCTCTTCCTGGTCCTGAAGTTTGGGTGGCCCCCCCGGTCAAGAAGGTTGTGTGGCTCTGCCTGGTCGAGAACGTTGGGTGCCTCCTCCTGGTCCTGAAGGTTGGGTGGCCCTTCCTGGTCAAGAAGGTTGCGTGCCTCCTCCTGGTTGAGGATGTTGGGTGCCTCCTCCTGGTCCTGAAGGTTGGGTGGCCCTTTCTCGTTGAGAAGTTTGGGTGCCACCTCCTTGTTGAGGACATCGGGTGCCCCCCTCTGGTTGAGGACGTTGGGTACCTCTTCCTGGTCCTGAAGTTTGGGTGGCCCCCCCGGTCAAGAAGGTTGTGTGGCTCTGCCTGGTCAAGAACGTTGGGTGCTTTCTTCTGGTCGAGAACGTTGGGTGCCTCCTCCACAAGGATTTGATGTTCATGGTGAAGAGCTGGATGAAAAGGGGGGCAGGAAGAAACACCCCTCAGTGTCTCTGTTGGAGCCTGTGTTTATGTAGGGCCTACTAAAGTGCTGGGACAGGATCTCTGGTTGGGGGTGGCCCCCCTTTCACTGAGCACCCCGTGTCCTCTCCCACAGTTCAGCTGCTGCGGTGGTGTCTCCTACAAGGACTGGTCCCAGAACATGTACTTCAACTGCACGGCCACCAACCCCAGCCGAGAGCGGTGCTCAGTCCCCTTCTCCTGCTGCCTGCGGGACACCCAGGAGGTGAGGACAGTGTCCTGTGGGGCAGGGGGGGACACCAGGTGCCCCCCTCTGGTTGAGGACGTTGGGTACCTCTTCCTGGTCCTGAAGTTTGGGTGGCCCCCCCGGTCAAGAAGGTTGTGTGGCTCTGCCTGGTCAAGAACGTTGGGTGCTTTCTTCTGGTCGAGAACGTTGGGTGCCTCCTCCACAAGGATTTGATGTTCATGGTGAAGAGCTGGATGAAAAGGGGGGCAGGAAGAAACACCCCTCAGTGTCTCTGTTGGAGCCTGTGTTTATGTAGGGCCTACTAAAGTGCTGGGACAGGATCTCTGGTTGGGGGTGGCCCCCCTTTCACTGAGCACCCCGTGTCCTCTCCCACAGTTCAGCTGCTGCGGTGGTGTCTCCTACAAGGACTGGTCCCAGAACATGTACTTCAACTGCACGGCCACCAACCCCAGCCGGGAGCGGTGCTCCGTCCCCTTCTCCTGCTGCCTGCGGGACACCCAGGAGGTGAGGACAGTGTCCTGTGGTGGGGCAGGGGGACACCAGATTCTGGTCGAGAACGTTGGGTGCCTCCTCCACAAGGATTTGATGTTCATGGTGAAGAGCTGGATGAAAAGGGGGGCAGGAAGAAACACCCCTCAGTGTCTCTGTTGGAGCCTGTGTTTATGTAGGGCCTACTAAAGTGCTGGGACAGGATCTCTGGTTGGGGGTGGCCCCCCTTTCACTGAGCACCCCGTGTCCTCTCCCACAGTTCAGCTGCTGCGGTGGTGTCTCCTACAAGGACTGGTCCCAGAACATGTACTTCAACTGCACGGCCACCAACCCCAGCCGGGAGCGGTGCTCCGTCCCCTTCTCCTGCTGCCTGCGGGACACCCAGGAGGTGAGGACAGTGTCCTGTGGTGGGGCAGGGGGACACCAGACATCCTGGGGGGACCCTGCCACCCCCTGGTGTCACCCCTCTTCAGGTCATTTAGGGAGAGCCCAGCGGTGGAGGACACCAAAGGGGACACCCTGAGTGGTGCAGAGGTCCCAGTTGCCCCCCAAGAGGCAGGGTCCCCAATGTGTTTTGTCCCCAACCCCTCTGTGACCTGTCTCCTCACCATCTCCTCCCCCCAGGCTGTCATCAACACCATGTGCGGGCAGGGCATGCAGGCCATGGGCTACCTGGAGGCCAGCGCCTTCATCTACACCAACGGCTGCATCGACACCCTGGTCAACTGGATCCACAGCAACCTCTTCCTGCTGGGGGGCATCGCCCTGGGGTTGGCCGTCCCCCAGGTACCGGGGCTGTCCCCACCCTTGGGGACAGGTTAGGGGTGGGGGGAGAAGGGACCTTCCCACAGCTCCACCTCGTTTGGGAGTTGCCTTAACGATGCATGTCTTAATTGCAACCCTTGGGGGAGTCAGGGTAGGGTTTGGGGTGGGGGGGGAACTGTGGAGATGTTGGGCATGTCCTCACCTGGGAGCTGTGAACTGCTTGTAGGATGGTGGGGTGATGCTGCTTGGTGTCCCTCATCTTCGTCTTCTTCCCCTCATCATCTTCGTCTTCTTCCCCTCATCATCTTCGTCTTCTTCCCCTCATCATCTTCGTCTTCTTCCCCTCATCATCTTCGTCTTCTTCCCCTCCTGCAGCTGGTGGGCATCCTGCTGGCTCAGATCCTCATCAACCAGATCAGAGACCAGATCAAGGGTGGGGGGGGAACTGTGGAGATGTTGGGCATGTCCTCACCTGGGAGCTGTGAACTGCTTGTAGGATGGTGGGGTGATGCTGCTTGGTGTCCCTCATCTTCGTCTTCTTCCCCTCCTGCAGCTGGTGGGCATCCTGCTGGCTCAGATCCTCATCAACCAGATCAGAGACCAGATCAAGCTCCAGCTCTACAACCAGCAGCACCGGGCGGACCCCTGGTACTGAGCCCCACCTCGCGGTGGTACCGGCGTCCGTCCCTCCGTCTGTCCCTACGGCGCAGTGGTGGCTCGGGGGACCTCGATGGTGACTTTCCAAACCCTGGATCCATAGGAAGAGCCCAAGGGGCTGTTGCCGGAGAAGAGGGAGGTTGGAGAGGGCTGTGGACGCCTCGTGGTGGCCCCGTGAGGGACACGTGTGGGGACTCTGTGCCTTGGGCAGCCGGTGCGAGAGCCAGGAACGTGCCGCGCTGCTGCGCCCCTATTTGGGGGGACTCAACCAGCCCCCCTGAACTGCTGTCTGTCCGTCCATCCGTCCGTCCTGAGAGCCAGTGATGCATTGTGCACAAAGCAGGTTTGCACTCAGATGTCTCCTCTTGTGCTGGAGATCTGTCTGTCCGTCCACGCACCGAGCTGCCTTCGCCCTGGGGCAAGGCAGGCCCCAGGATTTGGGGGGGGGGTTTACCCCCACCATGGCCGGGTGCCACCAACCCCGTCGACCTCCCGTTGGGGACAGCTGAGGGGTCCACTCGCCAGCTGGAGAGGAGGAACCATCACCCACGTGGCCACTCTGGAAGGAGATGAGCCTGGAGGATGTCTTGACCCATGGGGGGGCTTCATTAGGTGGGGGTCTCTGCCCCGGGGAGGGGGGGCTCGGACCCCTCTGCGCTGAGGAGGGGTCGGCGCAGTCCTGTGTCTCCTCTCGAGGGGTCGGCGTCAGGCTGTGACATTTCCTTTTGCTTTCATGGAGAATAAAGAGACGAGGTGAGACCCCACCATCTCTGCTGGGTGGTGGGGGGCTGCTCGATTAGCTGG
>NW_015091294.1:2792-3149 GCF_001431845.1 Calidris pugnax | reverse complement strand
GAGTGATCTCCTCACCCAAAAGAGCAATTTCTCCCCCTGAAAGCGATCACTCCCCCGGAAAAATTACTTCTCCCACCCCAAAATTACTTTTCTCCCCAAAAACTTTTCCTCCCAAGAGCTGCTGCTTCCTCAAAAAGCAAGTTCTCGCCCAAAAGTGGCTGCACGCCCCCCCCAAAGTGACCAAAACGCAACTTTTTTCCCTTCAAAAAGTGACTTTTGCCCCCCCAAAGGAACTTCCTCCTCAAAAAGTAACTTCTCTCCACCTAAAAGTGACTCTTGTTCCCAAAAAGCAACTTTTCTCCCCCCAAAGATGACTCCTCCTCCCCCCAAACCAACTTCACCCCCACAACAATAACT
>NW_015091294.1:0-2303 GCF_001431845.1 Calidris pugnax | reverse complement strand
CCCAAAAAGCAACTTTTTCCCCCCCCAAGGTGACGACTCCTGCCCCAAAAGTTACTTCACTCTCAAAAGTGTAACTTTTGTCCCCAAAAAGCAACTTTTATTCCCCCCAAAAGTAACGTTTTTCCCCCAAAAGTGATTTCTCCTCCCCCAAAAGCAACTTCACCCTCAAAAAAGTAACTTTTTTCCCCAAAAAGCAACTTTTCTCTCGGCAAAGTGACTTCCCCTAAAAGTAAGTTCCCCCAAAAAGTTACTTTTAACACCCAAAAGAAACTTTTCTCTCCCAATAAAGTGCCTTTTGTCCCCTAAAACTGTCTTTTGTCCACCAAAACTGACTTTTGTTCCCCCAAAAGCGGCTTCTCTTCCCCAAAACCACAACTTTTCCTCCCCAAAAAGTAACCTTTCCCCCAAGTGACTTTTTTTGCCTAAAAAAGAAACTTCTCTCTCCCAATAAAGTGCCTTTTGTCCTTAAAAAGCAAGTTTTGACCCCAAAAAAGTGGCTTCTCTTCCCTGAAGGCAACTTTTTCTTCTCCAAAAAGTGACTCTTCATTCCCAAAAGGCAAGTTTCCCCCTGAAAAAAAGGTGCTTCTCCCTCTCAAATCCAACTCCCCTAAAAGTGACTTATCTCCCTAAGAAAACAAACTTTTTCTCTTCAAAAAAAAGTTACTTCTCTGCCCCAAAAGCAACTTTACCCCTCAGAAGTAACTTTCTTCTTCTCGGACCTACTTTTATCTTCCCCCAAACCCGATTTCTCTCTCTCAAAAAGCAGCTTTCCCCCCTCAAACCCAACTTCCCTCTCCCAAATCTCTCCAAATCCAGCTTCTCTCGGAAAAAACCAACCCTCCTCCTCCTCCAAAAACGTGACTCCTCCCCCTTACGAAGCAGCATTTCCCCTGCCAAAAGCGACTTCTCCTGCCCCAAAAGCAACTTTACCCCTCAGAAGTAACTTTCTTCTTCTCGGACCTACTTTTATCTTCCCCCAAACCCGATTTCTCTCTCTCAAAAAGCAGCTTTCCCCCCTCAAACCTAACTTCCCTCTCCCAAATCTCTCCAAATCCAGCTTCTCTCGGAAAAAAACAACCCTCCTCCTCCAAAAACGCGACTCCTCCCCCTTACGAAGCAGCATTTCCCCTGCCAAAAGCGACTTCTCCCCCTCAAAACCAACTTTTCCCTCACAAAACCCAACGTTTTCCCCCCCAAAAAACAACTTTTCCCTCCTCCAGACTCCCCCCTTCCGGGATAACAACCCTCTTGCCTCCTCCCTCGCTCAACACCCCGCTTTCCTCCTCAAAAACTCGTCCCTTCCCTTCCCCCTTCGAAAAAAGTAACTTTTTTTCCTCCCCAAAAGCCAGTTTCCTCCTCAAAAACTCGTCCCCCCGCCCTCTTCGGGGAAAAAAAAAGTAACTTTTTTCCTCACAAAAAGCCACTTTCCCCCTAAAAAACGCGTCCCCTCCCTGCTCCCTTCGAAAAAAAGTAATTTTTCCTCACAAAAAGCTACTCTTCCCTCAAAAACTGGTCCCCTCACCGCCCGCTTCGATTTTTCTCACAAAAACCCACTTTTCCCCTCAAAAACTTGTCCCCTTCCCTGCCCGTTACAAAAAAATAGAACTTTTTCCTCACAGAAAGCCACTTTCCTCCTTAAAAATCATGCCCTCCCTACCCGCTTCTAAGAAAAGTCACTTTTTTCCTCATGAAAGCTACTTTTCCCTCAAAAACTCGTCCTCTTCTCTATCCGCTTCGATTTTCCTCACAGAAAGCCACTTCCCTCCTCAAAATCTCGCCCCCTCCCCACCCACTTCGAGGAAAAGTAACTTTTTTTCCTCACAGAAAGCCGCTTTTCCCCAAAAAACTCACCCCCTTCCCTGCCTGTTTAAAAAAAGTAACTTTTTTCCTCACAGAAAGCCACTTTCCTCCTCAAAAACCATGCCCTCCCTACCCGCTTCGAAGTAACTTTTTTCCTTACGAAAAGCCACTTTTCCCCTCAAAAACTCGTCCGTTCACTCTGCGCTTCGGGGAAAAAAAAAAAAAAAAAAAAAAAAAAAAAAGAGGTATCTTTTTTTCCTCACAAAAAGCCACTTTCTCCTCAAAAACCCGTCCTCCTCCCCGCCCGCTTCGATTTTCCTCACAGAAAGCCACTTCCCTCCTCAAAATCTCGCCCCCTCCCCACCCGCTTCGAAGAAAAGTAACTTTTTTCCTCACGGAAAGCCGCTTTTCCCCAAAAAAACTCATCCCTCTCCCTGCTTCTTTTAAAAAAGTAACTTTTTTCCTCACAGAAAGCCACTTTCCTCCTCAAATCTCGCCCCCCC
>NW_015091293.1:5192-6088 GCF_001431845.1 Calidris pugnax | reverse complement strand
CCCAGAGCTCATGTCCCCAAGGTCCCCAAAGTCCCCAAGGTCCCTGAGGTCCCCAAGGTGGCATCTCCTGAGGGTCCCCAACCTGGAGGACCCCAAGACCATGGACTCCAAGGTCCCAGAGCTCATGTCCCCAAGGTCCCCAAAGTCCCCAAGGTCCCTGAGGTCCCCAAGGTGGCATCTCCTGAGGGTCCCCAACCTGGAGGACCCCAAGACTGTGGACCCCAAGGTCCTGGAGCTGGTGACCCCAAGGTCCCCAAGGTCCCCAAGGTGGTGGCCTCAGGGGTCCTCAAGCTGGTGGACCCCAAAGTTCTTGTCCCCGATGTCCCCAAGGTCCCCGAGGTGGCATCTCCTGGGGGTCCTCAAGCTGGTGGACCCCAAGACCATGGACTCCAAGGTCCTGGAGCTGGTGACCCCAAGGTCCCCGAGGTCCCTGAGGTCCCTGGTGTCCCCAAGGTGGCATCTCCTGAGGGTCCCCAACCTGGAGGACCCCAAGACCATGGACCCCAAGGTCCTGGAGCCCCCATCCCCAAGGTCCCCAAGGTGGTGGCTTCAGGGGTCCAGGAGCTGGGGGACCCCAAAGTTCTTGTCCCCGAGGTCCCCGAGGTGGCATCTCCTGGGGGTCCCCAACCTGGAGGACCCCAAGACCATGGACTCCAAGGTCCCAGAGCTCATGTCCCCAAGGTCCCCAAAGTCCCCAAGGTCCCTGAGGTCCCCAAGGTGGCATCTCCTGAGGGTCCCCAACCTGGAGGACCCCAAGACTGTGGACCCCAAGGTCCTGGAGCTGGTGACCCCAAGGTCCCCAAGGTGGTGGCCTCAGGGGTCCTCAAGCTGGGGGACCCCAAAGTTCTTGTCCCCGATGTCCCCAAGGTCCCCGAGGTGGCATCTCCTGGGGGTCC
>NW_015091293.1:0-1863 GCF_001431845.1 Calidris pugnax | reverse complement strand
TTCCCTCGGGCGGCTGCCCTGCTCCTCCTGCTGCGCCACGCTGGGTTTTTCCCTCGCCCTCCGGTGAGGGCCGCGGCCGAGCCTCCTCTCCCCGCCGGCGGTCGGGCGCTCCCCGGCGCTCCTGGGCCAGGGTGGGGGCATGCAGTTCGCAGAGGAAAGCAGGTGCCGTGGAGCTGCTGCGCAGGAGTCCCCCCCGGGCTGGTGCTACGCAGCCTGCAGTCTCTCCACTCGCCCTGGCAAAGCCTCCTCGGGGCCGCCGGCACCTCCCCTGCTGCCTCGCACCTCTGCGCCTTAGTTGGGATTAGTCTCCCTGCTGCTGCTCTGCTCTCGGCCCAGCTCCCGCTCTTTGTCTGCTGTGGAGGACGAGGAGGGTGGAGATGAGGAGGAGGAAGAGGAGGAGGCTGATGAAGGTGAGGAGGAGGAGGAGGCTGAAGCTGATGGAAGAGGAGGCTGAAGGGGAGGAGGAGGAGGCTGAGGAGGAAGATGAAGGTGAGGAGGAGGAGGAGGAGGCTGCTGCTGATGATGATGATGAGAAGGAGGATGAGGAGGCTGAAGGGGAGGCTGAGGAGGATGAAGGTGGGGATGAGGAGGCTGAAGGCTGATGATGAGGAGGAGGAGGAGGAGGATGAAGGGGAGGAGGCGGAGGCCGAAGGCTGATGATGAGGAGGAAGAGGATGAGGAGGCCGAAGGGGAGGCTGAGGAGGAGGAGGGAGATGAAGGTGGGGATGAGGAGGAGAAGGCTGAGGCCAAAGGGGAGGCTGCTGCTGAGGATGATGATGAGGAGGAAGAGGATGAAGGTGGGGATGAGGAGGAGGAAGAGGAGGAGGAGGAAGAGGAGGATGATAATGAGGACAAAGATGAAGGTGAGGATGAGGATGAGGAAGAGGAGGCTGAGGCTGAAGGGGAGGCCGAGGAGGAGGAGGAGGATGAAGAGGAGGATGATGATGAGGAAGATGAAGGTGAGGCTGAGGAGGAGGAAGATGAAGAGGAGGAGGCTGATGAAGGTGGGGAGGAGGAGGAAGAGGAGGCTGAAGGCTGATGAGGAGGAGGAGGAGGCTGAGGCCGAAGGGGAGGCTGCTGCTGAGGCTGAGGAGGAGGAGGATGAAGGGGAGGATGAAGGGGATGAGGAGGAGGCTGAAGGCTGATGATGATGAGGAGGAAGAGGATGAGGAGGCTGAAGGGGAGGCTGCTGCTGAGGAGGAGGAGGAGGAAGATGATGAAGGTGGGGATGAAGAGAAGGAGGCTGAAGGCTGATGAGGAGGAGGAGGAGGAGGTTGAGGAGGAAGATGAAGGTGGGGATGAGGAGGAGGAGGCTGAAGGCTGATGATGAGGAGGAGAAGGAGGCTGAGGCCGAAGGGCAGGCTGCTGCTGAGGATGATGAGGAGGAGGAAGATGATGAAGGTGGGGATGAGGAGGAAGAGGCTGAGGCCGAAGGGGAGGCTGAGGAGGAGGAGGAGGATGATGCTGAGGAGGAAGATGAAGGTGGGGATGAAGAGGCTGAGGCTGATGAGGAGGAGGCTGAGGCTGAAGGGGAGGCCAAGGAGGATGATGAAGGTGGGGAGGAGGAGGAGGATGAAGAGGAGGAAGAGAGGGATGATGATGATGAGGAGGAAGATGAAGGTCGGGATGAGGAGGAGGATGATGATGAGGATGATGAGGATGATGAGGAGGCTGATGAAGGTGGGGATGAGGAGGAGGAGGCTGAAGGCTGATGAGGAAGAGGAGGAGGAGGCGGCTGAGGCCGAAGGGGGGGCTGTTGCTGAGGCTGAGGAGGCTGAGGATGATGATGCTGAGGATGAGGATGAGGCTGAAGATGAAGATGAAGGTGCGAGGCCGAAGGCTCACCTGCGGCTGAGCTTGGAG
>NW_015091292.1:97867-101870 GCF_001431845.1 Calidris pugnax | reverse complement strand
GACGGGGACGAGATGAACCTGCACCTGCCCCAGTCGCTGGAGACACGGGCCGAGATCCAGGAGTTGGCCATGGTGCCCCGCATGATCGTCACCCCCCAGTCCAACCGCCCCGTCATGGGCATCGTGCAGGACACCCTCACCGCCGTCCGCAAGTTCACCAAGAGAGACGTCTTCCTGGAGCGCGTGGGTCCCCAGCCCCACACTTGGGGGGCTCAGGGGAGGGGTTTCGGGGGTCACAACTGGCTTTTGGTAGGGTTTGGTGGGGCTACGGAGAGGTTCTGGGGGGTTCCTGAGGTTCCTGGTGGCCACCAAAGGGTTGGTTAGTTCTACAGGGAGGCGTTTGGGGGGGTTCACCAAGTATGTGGGTCCTGGGGGGCCCCACGCCCCACACTTGGGGGTCTCTGTGGGGTTTTGGGGGTCACAACTGGCTTTTGGAAGGGTTTGGTGGGGCTACGGAGAGGTTCTGGGGGGTTCCTGAGGTTCTTGGTGGCCATCAAAGGGTTGGTTGAGGACTTCTTGGGGGCTTCATGGAGGGTGTGGGTCCTGGGGAGCCCCACGCCCCACACTTGGGGGTCTCTGTGGGGTTTGGGGGGTCACAACTGGGTTTTGGGGAGGCTACAGAGAGGTTCTGGGGGGTTCCTGAGGTTCCTGGTGGACACCAAAGTGTTGGTTGGGGTCTATGGGACCGTGTTGGGTGATTTTTGAGGGGTTTCATGGAGGGTGTGGGTCCTGGGGGCCCCCCGCCCCACACTTGGGGGTCTCTGTGGGGTTTTGGGGGTCACAACTGGCTTTTGGAAGGGTTTGGTGGGGCTACGGAGAGGTTCTGGGGGGTTCCTGAGGTTCCTGGTGGCCATCAAAGGGTTAATTGAGGGCTTCATGGAGGGTGTGGGTCATAGGGGGGCCCCACGCCCCACACTTGGGGGTCTCTGTGGGATTTTGGGGGTCACAACTGGCTTTTGGTAGGGTTTGGTGGGGGTACGGAGAGGTTCTGGGGGGTTCCTGAGGTTCTTGATGGCCATCAAAGGGTTGGTTGAGGACTTCTGGGGGTCTTTGGGGGGTTTCATGGAGGGTGTGGGTCATAGGGGAGCCCCACGCCCCACACTTGGGGGTCTCTGTGGGGTTTTGGGGGTCACAACTGGCTTTTGGAAGGGTTTGGTGGGGCTACGGAGAGGTTCTGGGGGGTTCCTGAGGTTCTTGATGGCCATCAAAGGGTTGGTTGGTTCTACAGGGGGGCATTTGGTGGCATTTGGGGGGGCTACGGAGAGGTTCTGGGGGGTTCCTGAGGTTCTTGATGGCCATCAAAGGGTTGGTTGGTTCTACAGGGGGGTGTTTGGGGGGGTTCAATGAGGGTGTGGGTCCTGGGTGGCCCTGCGCCCCACACTTGGGGGTCTCTGTGGGGATTTGGGGGTCACAACTGGCTTTTGGAAGGGTTTGGTGGGGCTACGGAGAGGTTCTGGGGGGTTCCTGAGGTTCTTGGTGGCCTTCAAATGGTTGGTTGGGGCCTACGAGTTGGTTGTGGGTTCTCCTTGACCAACAGGAAGGTTTTGGGGGTCATTTTGAGGCATTTTTGGGGCTGAAGTAGATGATTTTAGGTCTTTATGGGTTCTCCTTGACCAGTAGAGAGTTTTTTGGGGGTATTTTGTGGTCTTTATGGGTTCTCCTTGACCAACAGGAAGGTTTGTTGGGGTATTTTGTGGTCTTTAAGGGTTCTCCTTGTCCAACAGGAAGGTTTTTTGGGGTATTTTGAGGCATTTTTGGAGCTGTAGTTCATGATTTTGGGTCTTTATGGGTTCTCCTTGACCAGGAGATGGGTTTTTGGGTCACTTTGAGGTGTTTTTAGGCCTGTGATGGGCCTCTCTGGGCCACCCTCCCCAACCATAGACCCTTGAGAAGGTATTTTGGGGTCCCCTTGATATCGTGGCCGTTTTTGGGTGGTTCTGATGGATTTGTCCCCCCCGTTTTTTTCCATCCTCAGGGGGAGGTGATGAACCTGCTGATGTTCCTCTCCACGTGGGACGGGAAGGTCCCTCAACCCGCCATCTTGAAACCCCGGCCCCTCTGGACGGGGAAGCAGATCTTCTCCCTCATCATCCCCGGCCACATCAACTGCGTCCGCACCCACAGCACCCCCCCCGACGACGAGGACAGCGGGCCCTACAAGCACATCTCCCCCGGGGACACCAAGGTGGGGGGGCCTGGAGGGGGTCACGGTGGAGAAAAGAGGGGCCGGAGAGGTTTTGGGGGGGTCGGAGGGGGTTTTGGGGGGGCGATGGGTGAGATGGGGTGGGGTGGTGGGACCTGAGGAGGATCTGGGGGGGCTTGGTGGGGCTTGAGGGTGCTCTTGGTGGGACTTGAGGGTGATCTCAGGGGGCTTGATGGAGCTTTGGGTGCTCTTGGTGGGACTTGAGGGTGATCTCGGGGGGCTTGGTGGGACTTGAAGGTGATCTCAGGGGGCTTGAGGGTGCTCTGGGGGTTCTTGGTGGGGTTGAGGGTGCTTTGGGTGCTCTTGGTGGAACTTGAGGGTGATCTCAGGGGGTTGAGGGTGCTCTGGGTGCTCTTGGTGGGACTTGAGGGTGATCTTGGAGGGTTTGAGGGTGCTCTGGTGGGGCTTGGTGGGACTTGAGGGTGATCTTGGGGTTCTTGGTGGGGCTTGGGTGCTCTTGGTGGGACTTGAGGGTGATCTGGGGGTTCTTGGTGGGACTTGAGGGTGCTTTGGGTGCTCTTGGTGGGACTTGAGGGTGATCTTGGAGGGTTTGAGGGTGCTCTGGTGGGGCTTGGTGGGACTTGAGGGTGATCTTGGGGTTCTTGGTGGGGTTTGGGTGCTCTTGGTGGGACTTGAGGGTGATCTGGGGGTTCTTGGTGGGACTTGAGGGTGCTTTGGGTGCTCTTGGTGGAACTTGAGGGTGATCTTGGAGGGTTTGAGGGTGCTCTGGTGGGGCTTGGTGGGACTTGAGGGTGATCTCGAGGGGCTTGATGGAGCTTTGGGTGCTCTTGGTGGGACTTGAGGGTGATCTCAGGGGGTTGATGGAGCTTTGGGTGCTCTTGGTGGGACTTGAGGGTGATCTTGGGGGGTTGAGGGTGCTCTGGGGGTTCTTGGTGGGACTTGAGGGTGATCTCGAGGGGCTTGATGGAGCTTTGGGTGCTCTTGGTGGGACTTGAGGGTGATCTCAGGGGGTTGAGGGTGCTCTGGTGGGGCTTGGTGGGACTTGAGGGGTGATCTCAGGGGGTTGAGGGTGATCTTGGGGTTCTTGGTGGGACTTGAGGGTGCTCTGGGGGTTCTTGGTGGAACTTGAGGGTGATCTCAGGGGGGTTGAGGGTGCTCTTGGGGTTCTTGGTGGAACTTGAGGGTGATCTTGGGGGCCTTGAGGGTGCTTTGGGTGGTCTTGGTGGGACTTGAGGGGGCTCTGGGGGTTCTTGGTGGAACTTGAGGGTGATCTTGGGGGCCTTGAGGGTGCTTTGGGTGGGCTCTAGAAGGACCTTGTTGTCCACAGTGGGGCCTTGAACCCCTTTTTTTGGGGGACCTGGGGTCTTGGGGGGGTCTTGGACCCCCTTTTTTGGGGACCCGGGGGGCTTGGGGGGGTCTTGAACCCCATTTTTTGGTTCTAGGAGGACATTTTTGGGGGTCAACAAGGGACCCAGGTGTCTTGGGGGGCTCTAGAAGGACCTTGTTGTCCACAGTGGGGCCTTGAACCCCTTTTTTTGGGGGACCTGGGGTCTTGGGGGGGTCTTGGACCCCCTTTTTTGGGGACCTGGGGGGCTTGGGGGGGTCTTGAACCCCATTTTTTGGTTCTAGGAGGACATTTTTGGGGGTCAACAAGGGACCCAGGTGTCTTGGGGGGCTCTAGAAGGACCTTGTTGTCCACAGTGGGGCCTTGAACCCCTTTTTTTGGGGGACCTGGGGTCTTGGGGGGGTCTTGGACCCCCTTTTTTGGGGACCCGGGGGGCTTGGGGGGGGCTTGAACCCCATTTTTTTGTTCTAGGAGGACATTTTTGGGGGTCAACA
>NW_015091292.1:95630-96534 GCF_001431845.1 Calidris pugnax | reverse complement strand
GGATCTCGTCCCCCTTTTTTTGGGGACCTGGGGTCTGTGGGGGGGTCTTGGACCCCCTTTTTTGGGGACCCGGGGGGCTTGGGGGGGTCTTGAACCCCATTTTTTGGTTCTAGGAGGACATTTTTGGGGGTCAACAAGGGACCCAGGTGTCTTGGGGGGCTCTAGAAGGACCTTGTTGTCCACAGTGGGGCCTTGAACCCCTTTTTTTGGGGGACCTGGGGTCTTGGGGGGGTCTTGGACCCCCTTTTTTGGGGACCCGGGGGGCTTGGGGGGGTCTTGAACCCCATTTTTTGGTTCTAGGAGGACATTTTTGGGGGTCAACAAGGGACCCAGGTGTCTTGGGGGGCTCTAGAAGGACCTTGTTGTCCACATTGGTGGGACTTGAGGGTGCTCTGGGGGTTCTTGGGGTGCTCTTGGTGATGGTGGGAGGTGTCTCAGTAGGACTTGGAGAGTCCCCACCTTTGGTGGAACCTCACGTTGGGCGCAGAAGCCCCGTGAGGAGGTGAAGGTTGGGTTGACCCATGGGGTGGGTTGGGTGAGGAGATCTCCTGGAGGTGTCGAGATGGAGGTTGCTGACTCTTGACACCCCCTTGTTTTTTTTTTTGGGGTGGCTTCAGGTGATCGTGGAGAACGGGGAGCTGATCATGGGCATCCTCTGCAAGAAGTCCTTGGGGACCTCGGCGGGGTCCTTGGTCCATATCTCCTACCTGGAGATGGGACACGACACCACCCGCCTCTTCTACAGCAACATCCAGACCGTCATCAACAACTGGCTCCTCATCGAGGGTGAGGAGACAAAGTGGGTGGGGGGTCCTCGGGGGGGTCCCCAAAGGGACCCATCGGCATCTGGGGCCACCAAGGGGCATCTGGGGACCTTCTGGAGACGTTGGGTGTCCATGGGGGG
>NW_015091292.1:84976-93719 GCF_001431845.1 Calidris pugnax | reverse complement strand
TTTGGGGGGTTTGGGTGATCTTGTTGGCCGTTGGGGTGGATTTGAGGTTCTCCACGACTCTCTTGGTGGTGGGTTGGGAGCTCCTCAAGGTTTTGGGGGGGCTCCTCAAGATTTGGGGGGGTCCCCTCGAGGTTTTGGGGGGCCCTCAAGGTTTTTGGGGGTTCCCCTGGTTGAGATTTGGGGTTCTTTTGGGGGGTTTGGGGGATCTTGGGGGCCGTTGGGTTGGATTTGAGGTTCTCCACGACTCTCTTGGTGGTGGGTTGGGGGCTCCTCAAGGTTTTGGGGGTGCTCTTCAAGGTTTGGGGGGGCTCCTCAAGGATTTTGGGGTACCCCTCTGACCCACTTGGGGGTCCCGTGGGGTGCCAGGTGATCGAGAAGGCCCACAACAACGAGTTGGAGCCCACCCCGGGGAACACCCTGCGTCAGACCTTCGAGAACCAGGTCAACAGGATCCTCAACGACGCCCGGGACAAAACGGGTTCTTCCGCCCAAAAATCCCTCTCCGAGTACAACAACTTCAAGTCCATGGTGGTCTCTGGGGCAAAGGGCTCCAAAATTAACATCTCTCAGGTATTGGGGGGTCCTACGGGGGTTTGGGGGGCTCCTGTGGGGTCTCCAGGAGGTCCAAGGAGGATCTCGGTGGGGTTTGAGATGGTTCATGATGGTTCTTGTTGGGTTTTCTAGGCCTCTGTGGGGTGTTCTTGGGAGTCTGTGGTGGCCTCTGGGGTCAAGGGCTCCATAATCAACATCTCCTGAGTCTTGGGGGGGTCCTACGGGGTTTTGGGGGGCTCCTGTGGGGTCTCCAGGAGGTCCCAGGAGGATCTCAGTGGGGTTTGAGATGGTTCCTGTTGGGTTCTGTAGACATCTATGGGGTGTACTTGGGGGTCTGTGGTGGTCTCTGGGGTCAAGGGCTCCATAATCAACATCTCCCAGGTGTTGGGGGGCCCTACAGGGTCTTGGGGGGCTCCTGTGGGGTCTCTAGGAGGTCCCAGGAGGATCTCAATGGGGTTTGAGATGGTTCATGATGGTTCCTGTTGGGTTCTGTAGACATCTATGGGGTGTTCTTGGGGGTCTGGGGTGGTCTCTGGGGTTGAGGGCTCCATAATCAACATCTCCCAGGTGTTGGGGGTCCCTACAGGGTCTTGGGGGGCTCCTGTGGGGTCTCTAGGAGGTCCCAGGAGGATCTCAGTGGGGTTTGAGATGGTTCCTGTTGGGTTCTGTAGACATCTATGGGGTGTTCTTGGGGGTCTGGGGTGGTTTATGGGGCCGAGGGTTCCATAATTAACATCTCCTGGCTCTTGGGGGGCTCCTGTGGGGTCTCTAGGAGGTCCCAGGAGGATCTCAATGGGGTTTGAGATGGTTCCTCCATGGTTTTGAAGACATCTATGGGGTGTTCTTGGGGGTCTGTGGTTGTCTCTGGTGTTGAGGGCTCCATAATCAACATCTCCAGGGTCTTGGGGGGCTCTACGAGGTCTTGGGGGGCTCCTGTGGGGTCTCCAGGAGGTCCCAGGAGGATCTCAGTGGGGTTTGGGATGGTTCCTGTTGGGTTCTGTAGACATCTATGGGGTGTACTTGGGGGTCTGTTGTTATTTATGGGGCCAAGGGTTCCATAATTAACATCTCCTGAGTCTTGGGGGGTCCTACGGGGTCTTGGGGGGCTCCTGTGGGGTCTCCAGGAGGTCCCAGGAGGATCTCAGTGGAGTTTGCGATGGTTCATGATGGTTCCTGTTGGGTTTTCTAGGCCTCTGTGGGGTGTTCTTGTGGGTCTGTGGTGGCCTCTGGGGTCGAGGGCTCCATAATCAACATCTCCCAGATCTTGGGGGTCTCCATGGGGCCTGGGGGGTTCGCTATGGGTCTGGAATCACCCCATGGATCATCTGGATGGTCCACGATGCCGTTGACCTCCAAGCTGAACATCTCCCAGACGTTCCTGAGCTCCCCACAGACCCCCAGGACCTTCTCTATGGGGCCCGGTGGGACCAGGGTGATCATCTGGGGGTCTCCATGGGGCCTGGGGGGCTCGCTATGGGTCTGGAAGGGGTCTTGGGGGGCTCCTGTGGGGTCTCCAGGAGGTCCCAGGAGGATCTCAGTGGAGTTTGCGATGGTTCATGATGGTTCCTGTTGGGTTTTCTAGGCCTCTGTGGGGTGTTCTTGTGGGTCTGTGGTGGCCTCTGGGGTCGAGGGCTCCATAATCAACATCTCCTGGGTCTTGGGGGGTCCTACGGGGTTTTGGGGGGCTCCTGTGGGGTCTCCAGGAGATCCCAGGAGGATCTCAGTGGGGTTTGGGATGGTTCATGATGGTTCTTGTTGGGTTTTCTAGGCCTCTTTGGGGTGCTCTTGGGGGTCTGTGGTGGTCTCTGGGGTCGAGGGCTCCATAAACAACATCTTCTGGGTCTTGGGGGGTCCTACGGGGTTTTGGGGGGCTCCTGTGGGATCTCCAGGAGATCCCAGGAGGATGTCAGTGGGGTTTGAGATGGTTCCTGTTGGGTTCTGTAGACATCTATGGGGTGTTCTTGGGGGTCTGGGGTGGTCTCTGGGGTTGAGGGCTCCATAATCAACATCTCCCAGGTGTTGGGGGTCCCTACAGGGTCTTGGGGGGCTCCTGTGGGGTCTCCAGGAGAACCCAGGAGGATCTCAGTGGGGTTTGGGATGGTTCATGATGGTTCCTGTTGGGTTCTGTAGACATCTATGGGGTGTTCTTGGGGGTCTGTGGTGGCCTCTGGGGTCGAGGGCTCCATAATCAACATCTCCCAGATCTTGGGGGTCTCCATGGGGCCTGGGGGGTTCGCTATGGGTCTGGAATCACCCCATGGATCATCTGGATGGTCCACGATGCCGTTGACCTCCAAGCTGAACATCTCCCAGACGTTCCTGAGCTCCCCACAGACCCCCAGGACCTTCTCTATGGGGCCCGGTGGGACCAGGGTGATCATCTGGGGGTCTCCATGGGGCCTGGGGGGCTCGCTATGGGTCTGGAATCACCCCATGGATCATCTGGATGGTCCACGATGCCGTTGACCTCCAAGATGAACATCTCCCAGATGTTCCTGGGCTCCTCACGGACCCCCAGGACCTTCTCTATGGGGCCCGGTGGGACCAGGGTGATGATCTGGGGGTCTCCATGGGGCCTGGGGGGCTCGCTATGGGTCTGGAATCACCCCATGGATCATCTCGATGGTCCACGATGCCGTCTTGGGGGGCTCCTGTGGGGTCTCCAGGAGGTCCCAGGAGGATCTCAGTGGGGTTTGGGATGGTTCATGATGGTTCTTGTTGGGTTTTCTAGGCCTCTTTGGGGTGCTCTTGGGGGTCTGTGGTGGTCTCTGGGGTCGAGGGCTCCATAAACAACATCTTCTGGGTCTTGGGGGGTCCTACGGGGTTTTGGGGGGCTCCTGTGGGATCTCCAGGAGATCCCAGGAGGATGTCAGTGGGGTTTGAGATGGTTCCTGTTGGGTTCTGTAGACATCTATGGGGTGTTCTTGGGGGTCTGGGGTGGTCTCTGGGGTTGAGGGCTCCATAATCAACATCTCCCAGGTGTTGGGGGTCCCTACAGGGTCTTGGGGGGCTCCTGTGGGGTCTCCAGGAGAACCCAGGAGGATCTCAGTGGGGTTTGGGATGGTTCATGATGGTTCCTGTTGGGTTCTGTAGACATCTATGGGGTGTTCTTGGGGGTCTGTGGTGGCCTCTGGGGTCGAGGGCTCCATAATCAACATCTCCCAGATCTTGGGGGTCTCCATGGGGCCTGGGGGGTTCTCTATGGGTCTGGAATCACCCCATGGATCATCTGGATGGTCCACGATGCCGTTGACCTCCAAGCTGAACATCTCCCAGACGTTCCTGAGCTCCCCACAGACCCCCAGGACCTTCTCTATGGGGCCCGGTGGGACCAGGGTGATCATCTGGGGGTCTCCATGGGGCCTGGGGGGCTCGCTATGGGTCTGGAATCACCCCATGGATCATCTCGATGGTCCACGATGCCGTTGACCTCCAAGATGAACATCTCCCAGACGTTCCTGAGCTCCTCACGGACCCCCTGGACCTTCTCTATGGGGCTGGTTGGTGTTTCTGAGGTCTAGGCTCTCCCCCCAACCTCTCCCCACGTCTCCCCATAGGTCATCGCGGTTGTGGGGCAGCAGAACGTGGAGGGCAAACGCATCCCCTTCGGCTTCAAACACCGGACCCTGCCCCACTTCATCAAGGACGATTATGGGCCCGAGAGCAGGGGCTTCGTGGAGAACTCCTACCTGGCGGGGCTGACCCCCACCGAGTTCTTCTTCCACGCTATGGGGGGACGCGAGGGCCTCATCGACACCGCCGTCAAGACGGCCGAGACCGGTCAGCCCCATAACTACCTCCCCGCCCCACACAATCCCGCCCCACGGCCTTTGCAGTGGCTTGGAACCACCTTCTTGGGGTTCACCAAGAGCTGGAGGGTTCTCCTGAGGTTCCTTCATCTCATGGGGGGCTGGGAGGGCCTCATGGACATCACCATGGAGATGGCCGAGGTGGGGCAGCCCCATAACTACCTCCCCGCCCCACATAATCCCGCCCCACAGCCTTCTGGGTGGCTTGGAACCACCTTCTTGAGGTTCACCAAGAGCTGGAAGGTTCTTCCAATGTTCCTTGACCTCCTGGGGGGCTGGGAGGGCCTCATGGACATGTCAATGGAGATGGCCGAGGTGGGGCAGCCCCATAACTACCTCCCCGCCCCACACAATCCCGACCCACGGCCTTCTGAGTGCCTTGGAACCACCTTCTTGAGGTTCACCAAGAGCTGGGAGGTTCTCCTGAGGTTCCTTGACCTCATGGGGGGCTGGGAGGGCCTCATGGACATCACTTTCAAGGTGCTGGAGGTGGGGCAGCCCCATAACTACCTCCCCGCCCCACACAATCCCTCCCCACGGCCTTTGCAGTGGCTTGGAACCACCTTCTTGGGGTTCACCAAGGGCTGGAGGGTTCTCCCTGAGGTTCCTTCATCTCATGGGGGGCTGGGAGAGCCTCATGGACATCACCATGGAGATGGCCGAGGTGGGGCAGCCCCATAACTACCTCCCCGCCCCACATAATCCCGCCCCACAGCCTTCTGGGTGGCTTGGAACCACCTTCTTGAGGTTCACCAAGAGCTGGAGGGTTCTCCTGAGGTTCCTTCATCTCATGGGGGGCTGGGAGGGCCTCATGGACATCACCATGGAGATGGCCGAGGTGGGGCAGCCCCATAACTACCTCCCCGCCCCACACAATCCCGCCCCACGGCCTTTGCAGTGGCTTGGAACCACCTTCTTGGGGTTCACCAAGAGCTGGAGGGTTCTCCTGAGGTTCCTTCATCTCATGGGGGGCTGGGAGGGCCTCATGGACATCACTTTCAAGGTGCTGGAGGTGGGGCAGCCCCATAACTACCTCCCCGCCCCACATAATCCCGCCCCACAGCCTTCTGGGTGGCTTGGAACCACCTTCTTGAGGTTCACCAAGAGCTGGAAGGTTCTTCCAATGTTCCTTGACCTCCTGGGGGGCTGGGAGGGCCTCATGGACATGTCAATGGAGATGGCCGAGGTGGGGCAGCCCCATAACTACCTCCCCGCCCCACATAATCCCGCCCCACAGCCTTCTGGGTGGCTTGGAACCACCTTCTTGAGGTTCACCAAGAGCTGGGAGGTTCTCCTGAGGTTCCTTGACCTCATGGGGGGCTGGGAGGGCCTCATGGACATCACTTTCAAGGTGCTGGAGGTGGGGCAGCCCCATAACTACCTCCCCGCCCCACACAATCCCTCCCCACGGCCTTTGCAGTGGCTTGGAACCACCTTCTTGGGGTTCACCAAGGGCTGGAGGGTTCTCCCCGAGGTTCCTTCACCTCATGGGGGGCTGGGAGAGCCTCATGGACATCACCATGGAGATGGCCGAGGTGGGGCAGCCCCATAACTACCTCCCCGCCCCACACAATCCCGCCCCACACCTTCCTGGGCTTCACCAAGAGCTGGAAGGTTCTCCCCAGGTTCTTCCACACGATGGAGATGCCCCAACGCTCTCCAGGTCCCCCAAACCCTCCCTAGATGCCTCCTAGAGATCTCCAAACCCTCCCCAGATGCCTCCAACACCCCCAAACCCTCCCCAGATACCTCCAGCACCTCCAAACCCTCCCTAGATACCTCCAGCACCTCCAAACCCTCCTTAGATGTCTCCTAGAGACCTCCAAACCCTCCTTAGATGCCTCCTAGAGACCCCCAAACCCTCCCCAGATGCCTCCAGCACCTCCAAACCCTCCCTAGATATCTCCTAGAGACCTCCAAACCCTCTTTAGATGCCTCCAACACCTCCAAACCCTCCCTAGATGCCTCCTAGAGACCTCCACACCCTCCTTAGATGCCTCCAGCACCTCCAAACCCTCCCTAGATATCTCCTAGAGACCTCCAAACCCTCTTTAGATGCCTCCAACACCTCCAAACCCTCCCTAGATGCCTCCTAGAGACCTCCAAACCCTCCTTAGATGCCTCCAGCACCTCCAAACCCTCTTTAGATGCCTCCTAGAGACCTCCAAACCCTTCCTACATGCCTTCTAGAGACCTCCAGACCCTCCTTAGATGCCTCCAGGACCTGCAAACCCTCCTTAGATGTCTCCTAGAGACCTCCAAACCATCTTTAGATGCCTCCAACACCCCCAAGCCCTCCTTAGATACCTCCAACACCTCCAAACCCTCCCTAGATACCTCCTGGAGCCCCCCCATCGCCGTAGGTGACCCACGTGTCCCGTATCTCCTCCTTCTCCCCCCACCCCAGGGTACATCCAGCGGCGGTTGATCAAGTCCATGGAGTCGGTGATGGTGAAGTACGACGCCACCGTCCGCAATTCCATCAACCAAGTGGTTCAGCTCCGCTACGGGGAGGACGGGCTGGCGGGGGAGAGCGTGGAGTTCCAGAACTTGGCCACCCTCAAACCTTCCAACAAGGCCTTCGAGAAGAAGTAAGGAACCTTCCTGGACCCACGGGTGTGGGGTGGGAGGGGACATCTGGTGGTGGTGGTCTCTGGGGTCGAGGGCTCCATAATTAACATCTCCAGGGTCTTGGAGGGCTCTATGGGGTCTTGGGGGTCTCCTGTGGGATCTTCAGGAGGTTCCAGAAGGATCTCAATGGGGTTTGAGATGGTACCTGTTGGGTTCTGTAGACATCTATGGGGTGTTCTTGGGGGTCTGTGGTGGTTTCTGGGGCCAAGGGTTCCATAATCAACATCTCCAGGGTCTTGGGGGTCCCTACGAGGTCTTGGGGGGCTGCTATGGGGTCTCCAGGAGGTCCCAGGAGGATCTCAATGGGCTTTGAGATGGTTCCTGTTGGGTTCTGTAGACGTCTATGGGGTGTACTTGGGGGTCTGTGGTGGTTTATGGGGCCAAGGGTTCCATAATTAACATCTCCTGGGTCTTGGGGGGTCCTACAGGGTCTTGGGGGGCTCCTGTGGGGTCTCCAGGAGGTCCCAGGAGGATCTCAGTGGGGTTTGGGATGGTTCCTCCTCAACTTGGAGCAGAACTAGATGGGGCCAAGGGTTCCATAATTAACATCTCCAGGGTCTTGGGGGTCCCTACGAGGTCTTGGGGGGCTCCTGTGGGGTCTCCAGGAGATTCCAGGAGGATCTCAATGGGGTTTGGGATGGTTCTTGTTGGGTTTCCTAGGCCTCTGTGGGGCGTTCTTGGGGGTCTGTGGTGGTTTATGGGATCAAGGGCTCCATAATCAACATCTCCAGGGTCTTGGGGGTCCCTACGAGGTCTTGGGGGGCTGCTATGGGGTCTCCAGGAGGTCCCAGGAGGATCTCAGTGGGGTTTGGGATGGTTCCTCCTCAACTTGGAGCAGAACTAGGAGGTTTTATGGGGTCTCCGAGTGGTTCCCCCCCAGAGTTGCCCCCACGGGGATGTCCCCAAGGTTCTCCTCCCCCAATTGGGTGATGTCTTGGTGTCCTCAAGGTTCTCCTGCCCAACTTGGAGCCCATCTTGGTGTCCCCGGTTGGTTCCTCCTCATCTTGGGGTGCAATTTTGAGGTTTTATGGGGTCTCTGAGTGGTTCCCCCCCAGAGTTGCCCCCACGGGGATGTCCCCAAGGTTCTCCTGTCCAACTTGGAGCCCATCTTGGTGGTTCCTCCCCAAAGTTGGACCCATCTTGGTTGGTTCCTCCTCAACTTGGAGTGCAATTTTGAGGTTTTATGAGGTCTCCGAGTGGTTCCCCCCCAGAGTTGACCCCACATCGATGTCCCCAAGGTTCTCCTGCCCAACTTGGTGGTTCCTCCCCAAAGTTGGACCCATCTTGGTTGGTTCCTCCTCAACTTGGAGTGCAATTTTGAGGTTTTATGAGGTCTCCGAGTGGTTCCCCCCCAGAGTTGACCCCACATCGATGTCCCCAAGGTTCTCCTGCCCAACTTGGTGGTTCCTCCCCAAAGTTGGACCCATCTTGGTTGGTTCCTCCTCAACTTGGAGTGCAATTTTGAGGTTTTATGGGGTCTCCGAGTGGTGCCCCCCCAGAGTTGCCCCCACATTGATGTCCCCACCATCCCCTGATGCCCCCCCCCTTGATGTCCCCCCTCCTCAGGTTCAAGTTCGATTACACCAACGAGCGGGCGCTGAGGCGGACGCTGCAGGAGGAGCTGGTGAAGGACATTCTGTCCAACGCCCACATCCAGAACGAGCTGGAGCGGGAGTTCGAGAAGATGCGAGAAGATCGGGAGGTCCTCAGGGTCATCTTCCCCACCGGGGACAGCAAGGTGGCACCCCAAA
>NW_015091292.1:80679-83573 GCF_001431845.1 Calidris pugnax | reverse complement strand
CTATTTTCGAGGTCCTGCCCTCCCATTTTGGGGTCCTCCCCCCAGTTTTGAGCTCCCGCCCCCCTATATTGGGTTCCTGACCCCCATTTGGGGCTGAAGCACCCCCATTTGGGGTCCCGACCCCCCATTTTGGGGTCCTGCCCCCCTAATTTGAGGTGCTGACCCCCATTTTGGGGTTCCTGACCCCCCGTTTTGAGGTTCTCCCTCCCCATTTTGGGTTCTTCCCCCTATTTTCGAGGTCCTGACCACCATTTTAGGGTTCCTGACCCCCCATTTTGGGTTCCTGACCCCCGTTTTGGGGTGCTGACCCCCCCGTTTTGGGGGTTGTCCCCCCCCCACAGGTGGTGCTCCCCTGTAACCTCCTGCGCATGATCTGGAACGCCCAGAAGATCTTCCACATCAACTCCCGCCTCCCCTCGGACCTGCACCCCGTCAAGGTGGTGGAGGGTGAGTGTCTGGGGGGTCCCCTCCCCAAATTTGGGGTGGGGGGAGGTTGGGGGAACCCCGATATCGGGGGTTCTGGGAGTTCTGGGGGACCAGGAGGACCCCAAGAACCTCTAGGAAGGTGTTGGGGAACGTGGGGACCTCCCCAAGAAGGTTCTGGGAGGACTTAAAGACCTTCAAGAAGGATCTGGGAAGTCTTGAGGACCCTCAAGAAGGTTCTGAGGGACTTTATGACCACCAAGAAGGTTCTGGGAGGTCCTGAAGACCCTCAAGAAGGTTCTGAGGGACTTGATGACCACCAAGAAGGTTCAGGGAGGATCTCAGGAGGGTTCTGAGAGGTCTTGAGGACCCTCAAGAAGGTTCTGAGGGTTTTGAGGACCCCCAAGAAGGTTCTGGGAGGATCTCAGGAAGGTTCTGAGAGGTGTTGAGGACCCTCAAGAAGGTTCTGAGGGTTTTGAGGACCCCCAAGAAGGTTCTGGGAGGATCTCAGGAAGGTTCTGAGAGGTCTTGAGGACCCTCAAGAAGGTTCTGAGGGACTTGATGACCACCAAGAAGGTTCAGGGAGGATCTCAGGAGGGTTCTGAGAGGTCTTGAGGACCCTCAAGAAGGTTCTGGGAGGACTTGAGGACCCCCAAGAAGGTTCTGGGTGATCTTAGGAAGGTTCTGAGAGGATCTCGGCAAGGTTCTGGGAGGTGTTGAGGACCCTCAAGAAGGTTCTCTGGGATTTGAGGACCCTCAAGAAGGTTCTGGGAGGATCTCAGGAAGGTTCTGAGAGGTCTTGAAGACCCTCAAGAAGGTTCTGAGAGACTTGAGGACCTCCAAGAAAGTTCTGGGAGGATCTCGGGAAGGTTCTGGGAGGTGTTGAGGACCCTCAAGAAGGTTCTGGGTGATCTTAGGAAGGTTCTGAGAGGATCTCGACAAGGTTCTGGGAGGTGTTGAGGACCCCCAAGAAGGTTCTGAGGGACTTGATGACCACCAAGAAGGTTCTGGGAGGACTTGAGGACCCTCAAGAAGGTTCTCTGGGACTTGAGGACCCTCAAGAAGGTTCTGGGAGGATCTCAGGAAGGTTCTGGGAGGTCTTGAGGACCCTCAAGAAGGTTCTCTGGGACTTGAGGACCCTCAAGAAGGTTCTGGGAGGATCTCAGGAAGGTTCTGGGAGGTCTTGAGGACCCCCAAGAAGGTTCTGAGGGACTTGAGGACCACCAAGAAGGTTCTGGGAGGACTTGAGGACCCTCAAGAAGGTTCTGGGAGGATCTCAGGAAGGTTCTGGGAGGTCTTGAGGACCCCCAAGAAGGTTCTGAGGGACTTGAGGACCACCAAGAAGGTTCTGGGAGGACTTGAGGACCCTCAAGAAGGTTCTGGGAGGATCTCAGGAAGGTTCTGGGAGGTCTTGAGGACCCCCAAGAAGGTTCTGAGGGACTTGACGTCCACCAAGAAGGTTCTGGGAGGTCTTGAGGATCCTCAGGAAGGTTCTGGGACGTCTTGAAGACCCTCAAGAAGGTTCTGAGGGACTTGACGCCCACCAAGAAGGTTCTGGGAGGTCTTGAGGACCCTCAAGAAGGTTCTGAGGGATTTGAGGACCCCCAAGAAGGGCCTGGGAGGATCTCAGGAAGGTTCTGTGAAGTCTTGCGGACCCTCAAGAAGGTTCTGAGGGACTTGAGGACCTCCAAGAAGGTTCTGGGTGATCTTAGGAAGGTTCTGAGAGGATCTCGGCAAGGTTCTGGGAGGTCTTGAGGACCCCCAAGAAGGTTCTGGGAGGACTTGAGGACCTCCGAGAAGGTTCTGGGAGGATCTCAGGAAGGTTCTGGGAGGTGTTGAGGACCCTCAAGAAGGTTCTGAGAGGAGTTGAGGACCCTCAAGAAGGTTCTGAGAGGAATTGAGGACCCTCAAGAAGGTTCTGAGGGATTTGAGGACCACCAAGAAGGTTCTGAGAGGACCTCAGGAAGGTTCTGGGAGGTCTTGAGAACCCTCAAGAAGGTTCTGAGGGCCTTGATGACCTCCGTGAAGGTTCTGGGAGCTCTTGCTGCCCCCCGAGAAGGTTTTATGGAACTTGGGGTTCCTCAGGGACCTTCAGCCCCTCGTTCTTCTCCCAGGGGTGAAGGAGCTCAGCCGGAAGCTGGTGATCGTCAACGGGGAGGACCCCTTGAGCCGCCAGGCCCAGGAAAACGCCACCCTCCTCTTCAACATCCACCTCCGCTCCACCCTCTGCAGCCGCCGCATGGTGGAGGAGTTCCGGCTCAGCGGGGAGGCCTTCGATTGGCTCCTGGGGGAGATCGAGTCCAAGTTCAACCAGGCCATCGTGAGGTGCTGGCCCCACATTTTGGGCTGATGCCCCTCCCCTTTTGGGGTCCTGCCCCCCATTTTGGGTTCCTCCCCCTATTTTCGAGGTCCTGCCCCCCCATTTTGGGCTGATGCCCCCCCATTTTGAGGTTCTCCATCCCCATTTTGGG
>NW_015091292.1:78627-79560 GCF_001431845.1 Calidris pugnax | reverse complement strand
GGACTCTGTGGGGCAGATATGGGGCTGTGGGGGGCGGATGTGGGGGTTTGGGGGGAGATCTGGGGGTCTTGGAGGGCTCTGGGGGCAGATATGGGGCTGTGGGGGTCAGATATGTGGGTCTGGGGGGCAGATGTGGGGCAGTTTTGACTCCAGATCTGGGATCTTCTTGAAGCCACATCTCAGGAGGCTTCATGTCCACCTCAGGGACGCTTTTGGGGATCTCCTTGACCCCCAACTGCCCCCCAGCTGCCCCCCAAGTGTCCCTTGAGACCCGGTGGGCCCACAATTGAGGTTCTAGGTCCAGATTTGGAATCAATTTTGAGTCCAGATCTGGGATCTTCTTGAAGCCACATCTCAGGAGGCTTCGTGTCCACCTCAGGGACACCTTTGGGGACCTCCTTGACCCACAACTGCCCCCCAAGTGTCCCCTGAGACCTGGTAGGCCCAGAATTGATGTTCTAGACCCAGATTTGGAATCAATTTTGAGTCCAGATCTGGGATCTTCTTGAAGCCGCATCTCAGGAGGCTTCGTGTCCACCTCTAGAACAATTTTGGGACCCCCCTGACCTACAAGTGCCCCCCAAGTGCCCCCCTAGTGTCCCTTGAGACCGGGTGGGCCCAGAATTGATGTTCTAGACCCAGATTTGGAGTCAATTTTGAGTCTAGATCTGAGATCTTCTTGAAGCCACATCTCAGGAGGCTTCATGTCCACCTCGGGGACGCTTTTGGGGATCTCCTTGACCCCCAACTGCCCCCCAGCTGCCCCCCAAGTGTCCCTTGAGACCCGGTGGGCCCACAATTGAGGTTCTAGGTCCAGATTTGGAATCAATTTTGAGTCCAGATCTGGGATCTTCTTGAAGCCACATCTCAGGAGGCTTCGTGTCCACCTCAGGGACACCTTTGGGGACCTCCTTGACCTACAAGTGCCCCCCA
>NW_015091292.1:74568-78617 GCF_001431845.1 Calidris pugnax | reverse complement strand
GGGGAGGGGGGGTGGGGATCCCCGGGTCATCTTCTACCTTCTCCATCCCTGGATCTCCATCTTCTCCAGCTCTGTTGAGTCCAGATCTGGGATCTTCTTGAAGCCGCATCTCAGGAGGCTTCGTGTCCACCTCTAGAACAATTTTGGGACCCCCCTGACCTACAAGTGCCCCCCAAGTGCCCCCCTAGTGTCCCTTGAGACCGGGTGGGCCCAGAATTGATGTTCTAGACCCAGATTTGGAGTCAATTTTGAGTCTAGATCTGAGATCTTCTTGAAGCCACATCTCAGGAGGCTTCGTGTCCACCTGGAGGACAGTTTTGGGGACCTCCTTGACCTTCTCCCCCCCCCCAGGCGCACCCCGGGGAGATGGTGGGGGCTCTGGCCGCCCAGTCCTTGGGAGAACCCGCCACCCAGATGACCCTCAACACCTTCCACTACGCCGGGGTCTCGGCCAAGAACGTCACCTTGGGCGTCCCCCGCCTCAAGGAGCTCATCAACATCTCCAAGAAGCCCAAGACCCCGTCCCTCACCGTCTTCCTGCTGGGACAAAGCGCCCGCGACGCCGAGAGGGCCAAGGTGGGGCGCGCCGTGGGGCGAGGTGGGGTGGGGAGGGGGGGTGGGGATCCCCGGGTCATCTTCTACCTTCTCCATCCCTGGATCTCCATCTTCTCCAGCTCTGTGTTCTTCATGTCCATGTTCTCCATCCCCATGTCCTCCATCCCTGGATCTCCATGTTCTCCATCTCTGTGTCCTCCATCTCCATGTTCTTCATCTCCATGTTTTCCATCCCTGGATCTCCATCTTCTCCATCCCCATGTTCTTCATGACCTCCTTGACCTTCTCCCCCCCCCCAGGCGCACCCCGGGGAGATGGTGGGGGCTCTGGCCGCCCAGTCCTTGGGAGAACCCGCCACCCAGATGACCCTCAACACCTTCCACTACGCCGGGGTCTCGGCCAAGAACGTCACCTTGGGCGTCCCCCGCCTCAAGGAGCTCATCAACATCTCCAAGAAGCCCAAGACCCCGTCCCTCACCGTCTTCCTGCTGGGACAAAGCGCCCGCGACGCCGAGAGGGCCAAGGTGGGGCGCGCCGTGGGGCGAGGTGGGGTGGGGAGGGGGGGTGGGGATCCCCGGGTCATCTTCTACCTTCTCCATCCCTGGATCTCCATCTTCTCCAGCTCTGTGTTCTTCATGTCCATGTTCTCCATCCCCATGTCCTCCATCCCTGGATCTCCATGTTCTCCATCTCTGTGTCCTCCATCTCCATGTTCTTCATCTCCATGTTTTCCATCCCTGGATCTCCATCTTCTCCATCCCCATGTTCTTCATGTCCTCCATCCCCATGTTCTTCGTGTCCTCCATCCCCATGTCCTCCATCCCTGGATCTCCATCTTCTCCATTTTCCATGTTCTCCATCCCCATGTTCTTCATCTCCATGTCCTCCATCCCCATGTTCTCCATCCCTGGATCCCTGTGTTCTCCATCCCCATGTTCTTCATGTCCATGTTCTCCATCCCCGTGTCCTCCATCCCCATGTTCTCCATGTCCTCCATCCCCATGATCTCCATGTTCTCCATCCCCATGTTCTTTGTGTCCGTGTTCTCCATCCCCATGTTCTCCATTCCTGGATCTCCATCTTCTCCATATCTATGTCCTCCATCCCCATGTTCTTCATGTCCATGTCCTCCATCCCCAGATCTCCATGACCTCCATCCCCCTGTCCTCCATCCCTGGATCTCCATGTTCTCCACCTCCGTGTCCTCCATCCCCATGTCCTTCATCCCCGTTTTCTCCATCTCCATGTTCTCCATCCCTGGATCCCTGTGTTCTCCATTCCCATGTTCTCCATCCCCATGTCCTCCATCCCCGGATCTCCATGACCTCCATCCCCGTGTCCTCCATCCCCATGTTCTCCATGTCCTCCATCCCCATGATCTCCATGTTCTTCATCCCCATGTTCTTCATGTTCTCCATCTCCATGTTCTCCATCTCCATGTTCTTTGTGTCCGTGTTCTCCATCCCCATGTCTTCCATTCCTGGATCTCCATATCTATGTCCTCCATCCCCATGTTCTTCATGTCCATGTCCTCCATCCCCGGATCTCCATGTCCTCCATCTCCATGTCCTCCATCCCCATGTCCTCCACCCCTGGATCTCCATGTTCTTCTCCCCCTTTCCCCACCCCAGGACATCTTGTGCCGCCTGGAACACACCACCCTGCGCAAGGTGACGGCCAACACCGCCATCTACTACGACCCCAACCCTCAGAGCACGGTGGTGGCCGAGGACCAGGAATGGGTCAACGTCTACTACGAGATGCCCGACTTTGACGTCAGCCGCATCTCCCCCTGGTTGCTCCGCGTCGAGCTCGACCGCAAACACATGACCGACCGCAAGCTCACCATGGAGCAGATCGCTGAGAAGATCAACGCCGGTGAGGTCATGCTGGGGGGGGTCCTCCTGGGGGCATCTGAGGGGGCTTTGGAGGTCCTGGAAGGGTCTGGAGGGGACTTGAAGGCATCTGAGGGGGCTTTTGGGGACCTAGATGAGCCTTGAAGGCATCTGAGGGGGCTTTTGGGGACCTAGATGAGCCTTGAAGGCATCTGAGAGGGCTTTGGAGGTCCTGGAGGAGACTTGAAGGCATCTAAGGGGGCTTTGGAGGTCCTGGAGGAGACTTGAAGGCATCTGAGGGGGCTTTGAGGGACCTAGGAGAACCTTGAGGGCATCTGAGAAGGCTTTGGAGGTCCTGGGTGAGCCTTGAGGGCATCTGAGGGGGCTTTGGAGGGGTCAGGGGGAGACTTGAAGGCATCTGAGGGGGCTTTGAGGGACCTAGGAGAACCTTGAGGGCATCTGAGAAGGCTTTGGAGGTCCTGGGTGAGCCTTGAGGGCATCTGAGGGGGCTTTGGAGGGGTCAGGGGGAGACTTGAAGGCATCTGAGGGGGCTTTGGGGGACCTAGGAGAGCCTTGAAGGCATCTGAGGGGGCTTTGGAGGTCCTGGAGGAGCCTTGAGGGCATCTGAGCAGGCTTTGGAGGTCCTGGAGGAGCCTTGAAGGCATCTGGGGGTACTTTGAGGGTCCTGGGTGACCATGGATGGTCTTTGGAGGGTCCTAGATGAGCCTTGAGGGGATCTGAGGGGGCTTTGGGCGACCTAGAAGAGCCTTGAGGGCATCTGAGAGGGCTTTGGAGGTCCTGGGGGAGCCTTGAAGGCATCTGAGGGGGCTTCTGAGGGCCTGGAGGAGCCTTGAGGGCATCTGAGGGGGCTTTGGGAGCTCCTGGGTGACCATGGGGTGGGGTTGATGTCCCCTCCGTCAGGTTTCGGTGACGACCTCAACTGCATCTTCAACGATGACAACGCCGAGAAGTTGGTTTTGTGGATCTAGGAGAGCCTTGAGGGCATTTGAGAGGGCTGTGGAGGTCCTGGGTGAGCTTTGAAGGCATCTGAGGGGGCTTTGGGGGACCTAGAAGAGCCTTGAAGGCATCTAAGGGGGCTTTGGGGGACCTAGGTGAGCCTTGAAGGTATCTGAGGGGGGTTTGGAGGTCCTGGAGGAGACTTGAAGGCATCTGAGGGGGCTTTGGGCGACCTAGAAGAGCCTTGAGGGCATCTGAGAGGGCTTTGGAGGTCCTGGGTGAGCCTTGAAGGCATCTGAGGGGGCTTTGGAGGTCCTGGAGGAGCCTTGAGGGCATCTGGGGGGGCTTTGGGAGCTCCTGGGTGACCATGGGGTGGGGTTGATGTCCCCTCCGTCAGGTTTCGGTGACGACCTCAACTGCATCTTCAACGATGACAACGCCGAGAAGTTGGTTTTGAGGATCCGCATCATGAACAGCGACGAGAACAAGATGCAGGAGGTGGGTGGGGTGGGGTGGGGTGGGGGTGGGACACCCATGGGTGGGGAGGAGACAACCCGACCCCGGGGAGGGTGGTTGTCACCTCCTGTTGTCCCCAGGAGGAGGAGGTGGTGGACAAGATGGACGACGACGTCTTCTTGAGGTGCATCGAGTCCAACATGTTGACGGACATGACCCTGCAGGGCATCGAGCAGATCAGCAAGG
>NW_015091292.1:72604-73342 GCF_001431845.1 Calidris pugnax | reverse complement strand
CCCATGGGTGCTCCTGGAGCTGCTGGCTGGGTGGCTGGGTGGGTGGTGGAGAAGACCTGGTGGGTCCTGAGGAACATCTGATGGTCTTCATGGAGGACCTTCAGGAGATGAGGGACGCCCATGATGGCACCTGTAGGTTCCTGGTCCTTGGACTGGACCCAAGGAGGTCCATGGCCTCGCAGGGTGTCCACCCAGGTAGCACCCATGGGTGCTCATGTGGGTTCTTCGGGCTCCTGGTGGGTCCTGAGGAGCACGTGAAGGTCTCCAGGGGATGGTCTCCACGTGAAGGGGACCTTTAGGAGATGAGGGACGCCCATGATGGCACCTGTAGGCACCTCAGGAGGTCTATGGTGTCCACCCAGGTAGCACCCATGGGTGCTCCTGGAGCTGCTGGGTGGGTGGGTGGTGGAGAAGACCTGGTGGGTCCGGAGGAACATCTGATGGTCTTCATGGGGGACCTTTAGGAGATGAGGGACGCCCATGATGGCAGCTGTAGGTTCCTGGTCCATGGCCTGGACCAAGGAGGTCCATGGCCTCCCAGGGTGTCCACCCAGGTAGCACCCATGGGTGCTGGACCTCTTGGTGGATCTTGAGGAACACTTGGAAGTTCTCCAGAAGGTTTAGGAGGCCCTGAATTCCGACGCTGATACTTGTAGATGGGTTTGAAGGTCCATGGCTGAGTGGGGCCACCCCTCAACCACCTGAGGAGCACCCATGGGTGCCCCTGACCCCCCCCCG
>NW_015091292.1:62785-63344 GCF_001431845.1 Calidris pugnax | reverse complement strand
CCAAGGAGGTCCATGGCCTCCCAGAGTGTCCACCCAGGTAGCACCCATGGGTGCTCATGTGGGTTCTTCGGGCTCCTGGTGGGTCCTGAGGAGCACGTGAAGGTCTCCAGGGGATGGTCTCCACGTGAAGGGGACCTTTAGGAGATGAGGGACGCCCATGATGGCACCTGTAGGCACCTCAGGAGGTCTATGGTGTCCACCCAGGTAGCACCCATGGGTGCTCCTGGAGCTGCTGGGTGGGTGGGTGGTGGAGAAGACCTGGTGGGTCCGGAGGAACATCTGATGGTCTTCATGGGGGACCTTTAGGAGATGAGGGACGCCCATGATGGCAGCTGTAGGTTCCTGGTCCATGGCCTGGACCAAGGAGGTCCATGGCCTCCCAGGGTGTCCACCCAGGTAGCACCCATGGGTGCTGGACCTCTTGGTGGATCTTGAGGAACACTTGGAAGTTCTCCAGAAGGTTTAGGAGGCCCTGAATTCCGACGCTGATACTTGTAGATGGGTTTGAAGGTCCATGGCTGAGTGGGGCCACCCCTCAACCACCTGAGGAGCACCCATG
>NW_015091292.1:61182-62775 GCF_001431845.1 Calidris pugnax | reverse complement strand
TCCCCCCACCCCCAGGTCTACATGCACCTTCCTCAGACGGACAACAAGAAGAAGATCATCATCACGGAGGACGGGGAGTTCAAGGCCCTCCAGGAGTGGATCCTGGAGACCGACGGCGTCAGCCTCATGAGGGTCTTGAGCGAGAAGGACGTGGACCCCGTCAGGACCACCTCCAACGACATCGTGGAGATCTTCACCGTGAGTCCCAGGGTCCACGGGTGGTGGGTCTTGAGGGACATGAAGGACCTCCAGGGTTCTTGGCCACCTGGGTCCATGGGTGGTGGGTTTTGATGGACCCTTGGGGTTCCTGGATGGGGTTTGATGGACACCTGGGTCCATGGGTGGTGGGTTCCCAGCTGGTGGTATCTCCAGGGCTTCTGGATCTTCAAGGTGGTGGGTTTTGATGGACACCTGTGTCCATGGGTGGTGGGTTTTGATGGACACCTGGGTCCATGGATGGTGGGGTTTGATGGACCCTTGAGGTTTCTGGATGGGGTTTGATGGACACCTGGGTGCATGGGTGGTGGGTTCCCAGCTGGTGGTATCTCCAGAGCTTCTGGATCTTCAAGATGGTGGGGTTCGTGGACACCTGGGTCCATGGGTGGTGGGTTTTGATGGACATGAGGGGGTCTCCAGGGTTTCTGGACACCTGGGCCCATGGGTTTTGAGGTTTGATGGACCTTTGAGGTTTCTGGATGGGGTTTGATGGACACCTGGGTCCGTGGGTGGTGGGTTCCCAGCTGGTGGTATCTCCAGAGCTTCTGGATCTTCAAGGCAGTGGGGTTCTTGGCCACCTGTGTCCATGGGTGGTGGGTTTTGATGGACACCGTGATACATGGGTGGTGGGTTCCCAGCTGGTGGTATCTCCAGGGCTTCTGGATCTTCAAGATGGTGAGGTTCCTGGACACCTGGGTCCATGGGTGATGGGTTTTGATGGACCTTTGAGGTTTCTGGATGGGGTTTGATGGACACCTGGGTCCGTGGGTGGTGGGTTCCCAGCTGGTGGTATCTCCAGAGCTTCTGGATCTTCAAGGCAGTGGGGTTCTTGGCCACCTGTGTCCATGGGTGGTGGGTTTTGATGGACACCGTGATACATGGGTGGTGGGTTCCCAGCTGGTGGTATCTCCAGGGCTTCTGGATCTTCAAGATGGTGAGGTTCCTGGACACCTGGGTCCATGGGTGATGGGTTTTGATGGACCTTTGAGGTTTCTGGATGGGGTTTGATGGACACCTGGGTCCATGGGTGGTGGGTTCCCAGCTGGTGGTATCTCCAGAGCTTCTGAATCTTCAAGACGATGAGGTTCCTTGACACCTGGGTCCATGGGTGGTGGGTTTTGATGGACATGGGGGGTTGTCCCCCCCCGTTGGCCAGGTGTTGGGGATCGAGGCGGTGCGCAAGGCTCTGGAGAGGGAGCTCTACCACGTCATCTCCTTCGACGGCTCCTACGTCAACTACCGGCACCTGGCCCTGCTCTGCGACACCATGACCTCCCGCGGGCACCTCATGGCCATCACCCGCCACGGCGTCAACCGCCAGGACACCGGGCCCCTCATGAAGTGCTCCTTCGAGGAGACGGTGGGTCTTTTGGGGGG
>NW_015091292.1:59187-60405 GCF_001431845.1 Calidris pugnax | reverse complement strand
TTTGGAGGTCCTGGAGGAGACTTGAAGGCATCTGAGGGGGCTTTGAGGGACCTAGGAGAACCTTGAGGGCATCTGAGAAGGCTTTGGAGGTCCTGGGTGAGCCTTGAGGGCATCTGAGGGGGCTTTGGAGGGGTCAGGGGGAGACTTGAAGGCATCTGAGGGGGCTTTGGGGGACCTAGGAGAGCCTTGAAGGCATCTGAGGGGGCTTTGGAGGTCCTGGAGGAGCCTTGAGGGCATCTGAGCAGGCTTTGGAGGTCCTGGAGGAGCCTTGAAGGCATCTGGGGGTACTTTGAGGGTCCTGGGTGACCATGGATGGTCTTTGGAGGGTCCTAGATGAGCCTTGAGGGGATCTGAGGGGGCTTTGGGCGACCTAGAAGAGCCTTGAGGGCATCTGAGAGGGCTTTGGAGGTCCTGGGTGAGCCTTGAAGGCATCTGAGGGGGCTTTGGAGGTCCTGGAGGAGCCTTGAGGGCATCTGAGGGGGCTTTGGAGGTCCTGGAGGGGTCAGGGGGAGCCTTGAAGGCATCTGAGGGGGCTTCTGGGGACCTAGGAGAGCCTTGAAGGCATCTGAGAGGGCTTTGGAGGTCCTGGGTGAGCCTTGAAGGCATCTGAGGGGGCTTTGGGGGACCTAGAAGAGCCTTGAAGGCATCTAAGGGGGCTTTGGGGGACCTAGGTGAGCCTTGAAGGTATCTGAGGGGGGTTTGGAGGTCCTGGAGGAGACTTGAAGGCATCTGAGGGGGCTTTGGGCGACCTAGAAGAGCCTTGAGGGCATCTGAGAGGGCTTTGGAGGTCCTGGGTGAGCCTTGAAGGCATCTGAGGGGGCTTTGGAGGTCCTGGAGGAGCCTTGAGGGCATCTGGGGGGGCTTTGGGAGCTCCTGGGTGACCATGGGGTGGGGTTGATGTCCCCTCCGTCAGGTTTCGGTGACGACCTCAACTGCATCTTCAACGATGACAACGCCGAGAAGTTGGTTTTGAGGATCCGCATCATGAACAGCGACGAGAACAAGATGCAGGAGGTGGGTGGGGTGGGGTGGGGTGGGGGTGGGACACCCATGGGTGGGGAGGAGACAACCCGACCCCGGGGAGGGTGGTTGTCACCTCCTGTTGTCCCCAGGAGGAGGAGGTGGTGGACAAGATGGACGACGACGTCTTCTTGAGGTGCATCGAGTCCAACATGTTGACGGACATGACCCTGCAGGGCATCGAGCAGATCAGCAAGG
>NW_015091292.1:55376-56770 GCF_001431845.1 Calidris pugnax | reverse complement strand
GAGGACTGGGAGGGGTTAAGGCCTTACTGGGGGGGACTGGGAGGTACTGGGAAGGATTGGGAGGGGGTTTGGGCCTTACTGGGAGGGACTGGGATGGACTGGGAGGCATTAGAGATGGACTGGGAGGGGCTAGAGCCAAACTGGGAGGGACTGGGAAGGACTGGGAGGGGTTAAGGCCTTACTGGGAGGCACTGGGAGGCACTGGGAGGGACTGGGAGGGACTGGGAGGAGGTTTGGGCCTTACTGGGAGGGACTGGGAGGGGTTAGAGCCAAACTGGGAGGGGCTGGGAGGGGGCTAGGGCCTTACTGGGATGGATTGGGAAGGGTTAGAGGTAAACTGGGAGGCATTAGGAGGGGTTTGAGCCAAACTGGGAGGGACTGGGAAGGGTTAGGGCCTTACTGGGAGGAGTTAACTGGTTTTAACTGGTTTTTAATGGGTTGAACTGGTGTTTAGCTGGGTTTTAAGGGGTTTTTAATGGTTTTTAAGGAGTTTTTAACGGGTTTTAAGGGGTTTTAAGTGATTTTAACGGGCTGGGCTGGTGTGTGACTGGTGGTAACTGGTGTGTGACTGGTGTTTAACTGGTTGTGACTGGTCAGAGCAACTGGCACGAGGTGGTGGAGACGTTTGACGAGATGCAGCTGGGGGAGGCGCTGCTGCGCGGGATCTACGCCTACGGCTTCGAGAAACCCTCCGCCATCCAGCAGAGGGCGATCCTGCCCTGCATCAAGGGTACTGACCCACATCCGCCCCATAGCCTGCCCCATAGCCTGCCCCATAGCGACCCATAGCGACCCATAACCCCCCGTCCCCTGGGGGATCTACATCTGTGGGTTCCAGAAACCCTCCGCCATCCAGCAGAGGGCGATCCTGCCCTGCATCAAGGGTACTGACCCACATCCGCCCCATAGCCTGCCCCATAGCCTGCCCCATAGCGCGACCCACGGACCCATAACCCCCCGTCCCCTGGGGGATCTACATCTGTGGGTTCCAGAAACCCTCCGCCATCCAGCAGAGGGCGATCCTGCCCTGCATCAAGGGTACTGACCCACAGCGACCCATAGCGACCCACACCCTGCCCCATAGCGGCCCATAACCCTGCCCCATAGCAACCCATAGCCTGCCCCATAGCGACCCATAGCAATTTATTGCCTGCCCCATAGCAATCTATAGCGACCCATAGCTCTGACCCCTAGCGACCCACAGTGACCCACAGCCCTGCCCCATAGAGACCCACATCGTACCCCATAGTGACCCGTAGCTCTGACCCATAGCGACCTACAGCCCTGCCCCATAGCCCTGCCCCATAGCGACCCACAGCAACCCACAGCTCTGGGTCCCAGGTGGGGGTGGTCCCACGGGTGGGAGTGTCCTGGGTGGGGGTCACAGGGGCAGG
>NW_015091292.1:48673-55223 GCF_001431845.1 Calidris pugnax | reverse complement strand
CTCCCCTCTCTCCCTCCTCGCCGCCCTCCCAGTCTCCCACACAGACCCATAGCGTGCCCCATAGCGTGCCCCACACCGCCCCAGACACCCCACATTGCACCACACACTCTATATACACTGAGAACCCCTGGCTCCCTCACCCCCTACACCCCTTCCCCAGGTGAGTCCTGCCCCACACTGCCCCATAGCCTGCCCCATAGCGACCCACACAGACCCATAGTGTGCCCCACACTGCCCCAGACACCCCACGTTGCACCACACTCTCTATATTCATTGAGCTTTCTCAGCTCCCCCAGTCCCTACATCCCTTCCCCAGGTGTGTCCTGCCCCACACTGCCCCATAGCCTGCCCCATAGCGACCCATAGCCTGCCCCATAGCCTGCCCCACAGCTTGTGGCTTCGGGACTGGCGTTATCAACAGGGCTTTGGGCTTTTTAATTGCCATATGAGACACCCGAACTGCCGGGGGCGGGTGGGATGTGCCTGTCCCAGAGAGGGATGGAATTTTGGGCCAGTAATTAGCAAAGCTCGTTAACGAGGCTTTAACCTAGATATGGGGCGGGGGGAGGGGGGGATGGTGGACTGGGAAGGACTCTGCCAATCCCAGTTCAGTTCCGAGGGGTGATGGACACCCCGATATTATGGAAACACCTGAGAGGGATCTGGTAGGAAATGGGGCCCACGCTCCCCCAAAAAAGGGGGTTGGGACCAGGAGCTCGTCTGTTTGATGGGGGGAGCTTGAAGCCATCATAGACTCCTAGAGTGGTCCATGTTGGAAGAGCCCCTTGGGACCATGGAGTCCAACCATCTCCCCTCCTCTCCAAGGTCCTCCCCTACCCCATGTCCCTCAGCGCCGCATCCAAACGGCCCTTCGACACAGCCAGGGGTGGGGACCCCACCCCCTCCCTGGGCAACCTCTTCCAACACCCGACCACTCTTTGGGTGACAAATTCCTTCCTCATGGTCAATCTAAACCTAAATGTTCAACCTAAACCTCCCCTGGTGGAGCTTGAAGCCGGTCCCTCTCCTTCTGTCACGGCTGAGGGAGCTGGGGGTGTTGAGGCTGGAGAAGAGGAGGCTGAGGGGAGACCTTCTGGCTCTCTCCAACCCCCTGAAAGGAGGGTGTAGGGAGATGGGGGTCGGGCTCTTCTCTCAAGAGAAGAGGAAATGGCCTCAAGTTGCCCCAGGGGAGGTTCAGGCTGGAGATTAGGAACAATTTTGTCACCAAAAGGGTCATCAGCCCTTGGAATGGGCTGCCCAGGGAGGGGGTGGAGGCCCCATCCCTGGAGGTGTCCAAAAGCCGGGTTGATGTAGTGCTGGGAGGTCTGGGTTAGTGATGATGCTCCTTGGTTGTTGTGGGGGGGTCTATTTTTGTCAAAATTGGGTTGAGGGTTGGCCAAGGTGATCTTGAAGGTCCCTTCCAACCTGGAAGACTCTGTGAGTCTGTCATTCCCTGGGAGAAGAGCCCAGCCCCAACCTCTCTCCAGTGTCCTTTCAAGGAGTTGTAGAGAGTGATGAGGTCTCCCCTCAGCCTCCTCTTCCTCAAACTCAACAGCCCCAACTCCCTCAGGATTTGTTTTCCACCCCCTTCACCACCTTCGTTGTCCTCCAACTCCCTCAGGATTTGTTTTCCACCCCCCTCCCCACCTTCGTCGTCCTCCTCTGCTGTGATGATGCTCCTTGGTTGTTGTGGGGGGGTCTATTTTTGTCAAAATTGGGTTGAGGGTTGGCCAAGGTGATCTTGAAGGTCCCTTCCAACCTGGAAGACTCTGTGAGTCTGTCATTCCCTGGGAGAAGAGCCCAGCCCCAACCTCTCTCCAGTGTCCTTTCAAGGAGTTGTAGAGAGTGATGAGGTCTCCCCTCAGCCTCCTCTTCCTCAAACTCAACAGCCCCAACTCCCTCAGGATTTGTTTTCCACCCCCTTCACCACCTTCGTTGTCCTCCTCTGCTCCAGCACCTCCAGATCTCTCTTGGATTGAGGTGCCCAAAACTGGACACAACACTCCAGGTGTGGCCTCCCCAAGTGCTGAGTCCAGGGGGACAATCACCTCCCTCCTTCTGGTGGCCACACTATTTTTGATCCAAGCCACGATGCCGTTGGTTTTCTTGGCCACCTGGGCTCATCTTCAGCCGTTTGGCAACTGGAACCCCCAGGTCTCTTTCCTCCAGGCAGCTCCAGCCACACTTCCCCCAGCCTGGATCATCCATGGGGTTGGTGTGGCCCAAGTGCAGGACCCACCACTTGGCCTCCTGGACCTGCTCCTCGTGAACAGGGAAGAATTTGGGGGGGAAGTGAAGGTTGGAGGCCGTCTAGTGATCATGAGATGATTGAGGTCTCCATCCTTGGAGAAACAAGGAGAAGGGTCACCAAAACTGCCACCTTGGACTTCTGGAGAGCAAACTTGGATCTGTTCAGAAGGTTGGTAGATGAAATCCCCTTGGAGGATGCCCTGGAGGACGTAGGAGTCCTCGTGAACAGGGAAGAATTTGGGGGGGAAGTGAAGGTTGGAGGCCGTCTAGTGATCATGAGATGATTGAGGTCTCCATCCTTGGAGAAACAAGGAGAAGGGTCACCAAAACTGCCACCTTGGACTTCTGGAGAGCAAACTTGGATCTGTTCAGAAGGTTGGTAGATGAAATCCCCTTGGAGGATGCCCTGAAGGAGGTAGGAGTCCATGAAGGATGGACTTACTTCAAAAAAGAAGTTTCAAAGGCCCAGGATTGGGCTGATCCCACCCAAAAAACGAGTAGGTGTGGCTTAACAGGGACCTCTTGGTGGATCTCCAAAGCATAAAGAGAGTCTACGACCTTTGGAAGAGGGGGCAGGTCCTTCATGAAGATTTCAAAGATGTGGCCAAGCTCCGGAGGGAGCAAATAAGGAGAGTCCAAAGCGCAGCTAGAGCTCAATTAAGGATAATAAAAAAGGTTTCTATAAATTCATTAACAAGAAAAGGAGGATTTAGGGGAAATCTCCCTCCTTTGTTGGAGGTCACCAAGGATGAGGAGAAGGCTGAGGTGCTCAACGCCTTCGTGGTGTTGGTCTTCAACAGTGGAAGGGGCTGTTCCTTGGACACACGAGCGAGGAGACAGGGAGGGGGAGCAGGACGAGGGCGTCACAATTAAAGAGGAGGTTAATTAATGACCATTAAAGCACCTGGATGCACACAAATCTGTGGGACCGGAGGAGCTGCACCCAAGAGTTGGCCAACGTGCTCGTCAAAGCGCTCTCCATCGTTGACATGAAGTCATGGCCAACTGGGGAGGTCCCGATGGACCGGAGGGTGACAAATGGAACATCCATCTCCAAAAAAGGCAAAAAGGAGGGTCCAGGAAATTATAGACCGGTCAGTCTGACCTTGGTACTGGAGAAGGTCATCTTGAGTGCCACCAAAACCCACATCACAGAGTCTTCCAGGTTGGAAGGGACCTTCAAGATCATCTTGGCCAACCGTCAACCTCATTTTGACAAAAATAGACACCCCCACAACAAACAAGGAGCATCATCACTAACCCAGACCTCCCAGCACCACATCAACCCGGCTTTTGAACACCTCCAGGGATGGGGCCTCCACCACCTCCTTGGGCGGCCCAGTCCAAATTCCATCATGGACAACCAGGCCTGGTCAGCGTGGGTTGATGGAAGGCAGGTCCTCCAGATGAACCTCATCTCCTTCTATGACAAGATGACCAGATGATTGGAGGAGGGAAAGGCTGTGGATATTATCTACTTGGACTTCCAAAAAGCATTTGAGATGGTCCCTCACGCAAATCTGGTGGAAAAAGTGGAGTGGACGAGCAGAGGATCTGCTGGATGAAGCCCTGGTTGACTGGAAGGTCCCAAAGAGTGGTGGTCAATGGATGGACGTCCAGATGAGCAGATGGTGCTCAATGGATGGACGTCCTCCAGATGAGCAGATGGTGCTCAATGGATGGACGTCCAGATGAGCAGATGGTGCTCAATGGATGGACGTCCTCCAGATGAGCAGATGGTGCTCAATGGATGGACGTCCAGATGAGCAGATGGTGCTCAATGGATGGACGTCCAGCTGGTGGCCGGTCACAAGTGGTGTCCTCAGGGCTCATTTCTGTTGAAGGTCTTTATTGATGATCTCCAGAAGGACATAAGGTGGAACATCAGCAAGTTCTCAGATGACACCAAGATGAGCAGGAGTGGTGACCCCCAGGAGGACGGGGAAGCTCTACAGAGGGACCTGGATGGATTGGGTCAATGGGTCAAGACCCAACGGGATGAGGTTCAACGAGGTCCTGCCCTTGGGGGTCCCACCAACCCCATGGACTCTCCAGGCTGGGGGCAGAGGGGCTGGAGCTGCCCCATGGAGAAGGCCCTGGGGGGGTTGGTGGCCACTGGCTGAAGATGAGCCAGCAGGGTGCCCAGGTGGCCAAGGTGGCCACCACCACCCTGGGCTGGGTCAGGAGCACCCAAGAGGTGACCATCCCCCTGGACCAGGCACTGGGGAGGCCCCACCTCAAGTTCTGGGGCCAGTTTTGGGTTTTCTACCACAAAAAAAGACATTTTGGGGCCGGAGAAGGACGACGGAGCTGGGGAGAGCTGCTGGCCATCCTGACCAGTATAAACCAGTAAGGACCAGTATGGACCAGTATGGAGCAGTATGGAGCAGTAAGGACATACATGGAGCAGTATGGGCCAGTAAGCACCAGTAAGGACCAGTATGAAGCAGTAAGGACCAGTACGGACCAGTAAGGAGTAGTAAGAACCAGTACAGACCAGTAAGGACCAGTAAGGACCAGTACAGAGCAGTAAGAACTCGTATGGACCAGTACGGACCAGTAAGGACCAGTATGGAGCAGTATGGACATACATGGAGCAGTATGGGCCAGTAAGCACCAGTATAGACCAGTAAGGAGTAGTAAGAACCAGTACAGATCAGTAAGAACCAATATGGACTAGTACAGACCAGTAAGGACCGGTATGGATCAGTAAGGACCAGTACAGGCCAGTACGGACCAGTAGAGAGCAGTAAGAACTCGTATGGACCAGTAAGGACCAGTACAGACCAGTATGGAGCAGTATGGAGCAGTAAGGACCAGTATGGAGCAGTAAGGACATACATGGAGCAGTATGGGCCAGTAAGCACCAGTAAGGACCAGTATGAAGCAGTAAGGACCAGTACGGACCAGTAAGGAGTAGTAAGAACCAGTACAGATCAGTAAGGACCAGTATGGACTAGTACAGACCAGTAAGGACCAGTAAGGACCAGTACAGAGCAGTAAGAACTCGTATGGACCAGTAAGGACCAGTATGGACATACATGGAGCAGTATGGGCCAGTAAGCACCAGTAAGGACCAGTATGAAGCAGTAAGGACCAGTACGGACCAGTAAGGAGTAGTAAGAACCAGTACAGACCAGTAAGGACCAGTATGGACTAGTACGGGCCAGTAAGGACCAGTATGGAGCAGTAAGGACCAGTACGGAGCGGTAAGGACCAATATGGAGCAGTAAGGACCAGTAAGAACCAGTATGGACCAGTAAGAAGTAGTAAGAACCAGTACAGATCAGTAAGAACCAGTATGGACTAGTACAGACCAGTAAGGATCAGTAAGGACCAGTACAGAACAGTAAGAACCAGTATGGACTAGTACGGGCCAGTAAGGACCAGTACAGGCCAGTAAGAACCAGTACGGAGCGGTAAGGACCAATATGGAGCAGTAAGGACCAGTAAGAACCAGTATGGACCAGTAAGAAGTAGTAAGAACCAGTACAGATCAGTAAGAACCAGTATGGACTAGTACAGACCAGTAAGGATCAGTAAGGACCAGTACAGAACAGTAAGAACCAGTATGGACTAGTACGGGCCAGTAAGGACCAGTACAGGCCAGTAAGAACCAGTACGGAGCGGTAAGGACCAATATGGAGCAGTAAGGACCAGTAAGAACCAGTATGGACCAGTAAGGAGTAGTAAGAACCAGTACAGATCAGTAAGAACCAGTATGGACTAGTACGGGCCAGTAAGAACCAGTAAGAACCAGTACGGAGTGGTAAGGACCAATATGGAGCAGTAAGGACCAGTAAGAACCAGTATGGACCATTATGAAGCAGTAAGGACCAGTAAGCACCAGTACAGACCAGTAAGGAGTAGTAAGAACCAGTACAGATCAGTAAGAACCAGTATGGACTAGTACGGGCCAGTAAGGACCAGTATGGAGCAGTAAGGACCAGTATGGAGCAGTACGGACCAGTAAGGACCAGTATGGAGCAGTATGGGCCAGTATGGACCAGTATGGGCCAGTATGGAACAGTATGGGCCAGTACAGACCAGTAAGAACCAGTACAGACCAGTTTAGATGCGGTGCTGAGGGACATGGGGTAGGGGACCCACACCGCCCCATAGCGACCCACACAGACCCATAGCCTGCCCCATAGCGCGCCCCACACCCTACAACACCCTGAAACCAACACCCAGCACCACAGAACACCCCACAGTGGACCCCCAACCGCCCCCCAACACCCTGACGACACCCCACAGAGCCCCACAACACCCCGACAACACCCCACTACACCCCACAGAG
>NW_015091292.1:43526-44673 GCF_001431845.1 Calidris pugnax | reverse complement strand
CAGTATGGAGCAGTAAGGACATACATGGAGCAGTATGGGCCAGTAAGCACCAGTAAGGACCAGTATGAAGCAGTAAGGACCAGTACGGACCAGTAAGGAGTAGTAAGAACCAGTACAGATCAGTAAGAACCAGTATGGACTAGTACAGACCAGTAAGGATCAGTAAGGACCAGTACAGAACAGTAAGAACCAGTATGGACTAGTACGGGCCAGTAAGGACCAGTATGGAGCAGTAAGGACCAGTACGGAGTGGTAAGGACCAATATGGAGCAGTAAGGACCAGTAAGAACCAGTATGGACCAGTAAGAAGTAGTAAGAACCAGTACAGATCAGTAAGAACCAGTATGGACTAGTACAGACCAGTAAGGATCAGTAAGGACCAGTACAGAACAGTAAGAACCAGTATGGACTAGTACGGGCCAGTAAGGACCAGTACAGGCCAGTAAGAACCAGTACGGAGCGGTAAGGACCAATATGGAGCAGTAAGGACCAGTAAGAACCAGTATGGACCAGTAAGGAGTAGTAAGAACCAGTACAGATCAGTAAGAACCAGTATGGACTAGTACGGGCCAGTAAGAACCAGTAAGAACCAGTACGGAGTGGTAAGGACCAATATGGAGCAGTAAGGACCAGTAAGAACCAGTATGGACCATTATGAAGCAGTAAGGACCAGTAAGCACCAGTACAGACCAGTAAGGAGTAGTAAGAACCAGTACAGATCAGTAAGAACCAGTATGGACTAGTACGGGCCAGTAAGGACCAGTATGGAGCAGTAAGGACCAGTAAGGACCAGTATGGGCCAGTATGGAACAGTATGGGCCAGTACAGACCAGTAAGAACCAGTACAGACCAGTTTAGATGCGGTGCTGAGGGACATGGGGTAGGGGACCCACACAGACCCATAGCGACCCACAGCGACCCACACAGACCCATAGCCTGCCCCATAGCGCGCCCCACACCCTACAACACCCTGAAACCAACACCCAACACCACAGAACACCCCACAGTGGACCCCCAACCGCCCCCCAACACCCTGACGACACCCCACAGAGCCCCACAACACCCCGACAACACCCCACTACACCCCACAGAGACCCCCCAACACCCTGACAACACCCCATAGCACCCCACAACACCCCCACAACAC
>NW_015091292.1:40842-41155 GCF_001431845.1 Calidris pugnax | reverse complement strand
GGGGACTGGGAGCACTGGGACGCGACTGGGAAGGCAATGGGAGAAGACGGGGAGCACTGGAAGGGGACTGGGAGCACTGGGAGGGGACTGGGAAGGGACTGGGAGCACTGAGAGGGGACTGGGAGGGACTGGGAGCACTGGGATGGGACTGGGAGGGGACTGGGAAAGGATTTGGGGCACTGGGAGGGGATTGGGAAGGGATTGGGAGTGGTGGAAGGGGACTGGGAGCACTGGGAGGGGACTGGGAGGGGATTGGGAGGGGACTGGGAGCACTGGGAGGGACTGGGAAGGGACTGGGAGGACTGGGAGGGGA
>NW_015091292.1:37340-39531 GCF_001431845.1 Calidris pugnax | reverse complement strand
CAGCGTGGCCAGCAGGAGCAGGGCAGGGATGGTCCCTCTGGACTAGGCCCTGGTGAGGCCTCACCTTGAGGCCTGTGTCCAGTTTTGGGCCCCCTCACCACAGGAAGGACATTGAGGTGGTGGAGCGTGTCCAGGTGGCCTGTGGGCTGAGCAGGAGCCAGCAGGGTGCCCAGGTGGCCAAGGTGGCCACCAGCATCCTGGGCTGGGTCAGGACCAGCGTGGCCAGCAGGAGCAGGGCAGGGATGGTCCCTCTGGACTAGGCCCTGGTGAGGCCTCACCTCGAGGCCTGTGTCCAGTTTGGGCCCCCTCACCACAGGAAGGACATTGAGGTGGTGGAGCGTGTCCAGAGGAGCCACCAAGCTGGGGAGGGGTCTGGAGGACAAGTCCTACGAGGAGAGGCTGAGGGAACTGGGCCTGTTGAGTTTGGAGAAGAGGAGGCTGAGGGGAGGCCTCCTTGCCCTCTACAACTCCCTGAAAGGAGGGTGGAGAGAGGTGGGTGTCGGCCTCTTCACCCAAAGGCCGAACGACAAGAGCAGAGGAAATGGTCTGAAGTTGGGGCAGGGGAGATTTAGATTAAATATTAGAAAGAATTATTTTCCTGAGAGGGTGCTCAGGCCCTGGAAGGGCCTGCCCAGGGAGGGGGTGGAGTCCCCATCCCTGGAGGGATTGAAGAAACGTACAGACATGGCTCTTCAGGGCCTGCTCTAGTGCCCGAGGTTCTTGGTTTGTGGCGAGGTGTTGGGTGCGGGGTTTAGTTGGTGGGTGCGGGGTTTTTGGTGGGCGTTTGGGGTGGTGGGTTTTTTTTTTTGTTGTTTTTGTTTGGTTTGGTTATTTTGTTGTTTGGGTTTTTTTTGGTTGGTTGGTTGGTTTGTGGTTGGACTCGATGATCTCAGAGGTCCCTTCCAACCACTAAGATTCTGTGATTCTGTGATACTGGTCTATACTGGTCCTTACTGGTCCATACTGTTCTATACTAGTCCTTACTGGCCTGTACTGGTCTTTACAGCTCCGTACTGGTCCTTACTGGTCTGTACTAGTCCATACTGGTTCTTACTGATCTGTACTGGTTCTTACTACTCCTTACTGGTCTGTACTGGTCTGTACTGGCCCATACTGTTCCATACTGGCCCATACTGGTCCGTAATGTTCTATACTGGTCCTTACTGGTCCATACTGCTCTATACTAGTCCTTACTGGCCTGTACTGGTCTTTACAGCTCCGTACTGGTCCTTACTGGTCTGTACTAGTCCATACTGGTTCTTACTGATCTGTACTGGTTCTTACTACTCCTTACTGGCCCATACTGTTCCATACTGGCCCATACTGTTCCATACTGGCCCATACTGGTCCGTACTGTTCTATACTGGTCCGTACCGGTCCGTACTGGTCCTTACTGCTCCGTACTGTCGCATACTGGTCCGTACTGGTCCTTACTGGTCCGTACTGTTCTGTACTGGTTCTTACTGGTCCGTACTGGTCTGTACTGACTGGTCCTTACTGGTCCATACTGCTCTATACTGGTCCTTACTGGCCTGTACTGATTTTTACTGCTCTGTACTGGTCCTTAGTGGTCCTTACTGGTCTGTACTAGTCCATACTGGTCCGTACTGGTCCGTACTGGTCCGTACTGGCTTGTACTACTCCTTACTGGTCCATACTGTTCCTTACTGGTCTGTACTGGTCCTTACTGGTCCATATGAGTTCTTACTGCTCTGTACTGGTCCTTACTGGCCTGCACTGGTGCTTATTGTTCTGTACTGTTTTGTACTGGTTCTTACTGGTCCATACTGGTCCTTACTGCTCCATACTGGTCCTTACTGCTTCATACTGGTCCTTACTACTCCTTTCTGGTCCATACTGATTCTTACTGTTCCGTACGGGTCCGTACTGGTCCTTACTGGTCCGTACTGCTCTGTACTGATCCTTATTGCTCCATACGGGTTTTTACTGCTCCATACTGGTCTGTACTGGTCCTTACTGGTCCGTACTGCTCCATACCAGTCCGTACTGCTCTGTACTGCTCCATACTGGTCCGTACTGGTGCTTACTGGTCCGTACTGGTTTATACTGGTCAGGGTGGCGAGCAGCAGCCGCGACAACCCGGTTCACCTGTGGGACGCCTTCGACGGGAGCCTGAGGGGCTCCTTCCGCGCCTACAGCCACCTGGTGGGGGGGGACCCCAAAACCGGGG
>NW_015091292.1:32573-34093 GCF_001431845.1 Calidris pugnax | reverse complement strand
TGGCTTTTGGTGGGCGGGTCTTAAAGGGGGCATGGCTCTTGGTGGGCCCCACTGGGCGGGTCTTAAAGGGGGCGTGGCCTGACCCACTTCTTCTTCCCCCCTGGCAGAGCGGGGGCAGGGCCAGCCGGGCCTGATTGGCTGCCTGGCCTTTAGCCCCACCCAGCCCCTGTTCGCCTGCGGCTCCTATGGGCGGAGCCTGGGGCTGTACCCCACGGATGGGGGCGGGGCTTTGGCCCTCTGGCCCCGCCTCCCCTTCGCCCCCACCCACCTGCGCTTCAGCCCCGACGGCACCCGCATCTACGCGGGGGGGCGCAAGGTGGGCACTGGGAGCACTGGGAGGGGACTGGGAGCACTGGGAGGGCACTGGAAGCACTGGGAGAGGACTGGGAAGGGACTGGGAGCACTGGGAGGGGACTGGGAGGGACTGGAAAGGGACTGGGAGGACTGGGAGCACTGGGAGGGGACTGGGAGGGGACTGGGAGGGACTGGGAAAGGATTGGGAAAGGATTGGGGGACTGGGACGGACTGGGGGGGACTGGGAAGGGACTGGAAGGGGATTGGGAAAGGATTGGGAGTGTTGAGAGGGGACTGGGAGCACTGGGAGGGCACTGGGAGGGGATTGGGAAAGGATTGGGGGGACTGGGAAGGGACTGGGAGGGACTGGAAAGGGATTGGGAAGGGGATTGGGAAAGGATTGGGAGTGTTGAGAGGGGACTGGGAGCACTGGGAGGGGATTGGGAAGCAACTGGGAGGGGATTGGGAAAGGATTGGGGGGACTGGGAGGGGAATTGGGAGCACTGGGAGGGGACTGGGGGCACTGGGAGGGGATTGGGAAAGGAATTGGGAGCACTGGGAGGGGACTGGGAAGGGATTGGGAGTGGTGGAAGGGGACTGGGAGCACTGGGAGGAGATTGGGAACTGACTGGGAGCACTGGGAGGGGACTGGGAACTGACTGGGAGCACTGGGAGGGGACTGGGAGTACTGGGAGGAGATTGGGAACTGACTGGGAGCACTGGGAGGGAATTGGGAGGGGACTGGGAGGGAATTGGGAGCACTGGGAGGGGACTGGGAGCACTGGGAGGGACTGGGAGGACACTGGGAGGGGATTGGGAACTGACTGGGAGCACTGGGAGGGACTGGGAAGGGATTGGGAGTGTTGGAAGGGGACTGGGAGGGTACTGGGAGCACTGGGAGGGGACTGGGAGGGGACTGGGAGCACTGGGAGGGACTGGGAGGGAATTGGGGGCACTGGGAGGGGAATGGGAGGGGATTGGGAAAGGATTGGGGGCACTGGGAGGGGAAGCACTGGGAGGGGATTGGGAACTGACTGGGAGCACTGGGAGGGGACTGGGAGTACTGGGAGGAGATTGGGAACTGACTGGGAGCACTGGGAGGGAATTGGGAGGGGACTGGGAGGGAATTGGGAGCACTGGGAGGGGACTGGGGGACCCTTGGAGCACTGGGGAGGGACTGGGAGCATTGGGAAGTGAACTGGAGTGGGGGGAGGACGACTGGGAGC
>NW_015091292.1:30219-32080 GCF_001431845.1 Calidris pugnax | reverse complement strand
TGGCCTCTAGGGGCGGGGTTTAAAGGGGTGTGGTCTTCGGTGGGCGGGGCTTAAAGGGGGCATGGCCTTTGGTGGGTCCCACCGGGTGGGGCTTAAAGGGGGCGTGGCCTCTAGGGGCGGGGGTTAAAGGGGTCATGGCCTTTGGTGGGCGGGTCTTAAAGGGGGCATGGCTCTTGGTGGGCCCCACTAGGTGGGTGGGGCTTAAAGGGGGCGTGGCTTTTGGTGGGCGGGTCTTAAAGGGGGTATGGCCTTAGGTGGGAGGGTCTTAAAGGGGCCATGGCTTTTGGTGGGCGGGTCTTAAAGGGGGCATGGCTCTTGGTGGGCCCCACTGGGCGGGTCTTAAAGGGGGCGTGGCCTGACCCACTTCTTCTTCCCCCCTGGCAGAGCGGGGGCAGGGCCAGCCGGGCCTGATTGGCTGCCTGGCCTTTAGCCCCACCCAGCCCCTGTTCGCCTGCGGCTCCTATGGGCGGAGCCTGGGGCTGTACCCCACGGATGGGGGCGGGGCTTTGGCCCTCTGGCCCCGCCTCCCCTTCGCCCCCACCCACCTGCGCTTCAGCCCCGACGGCACCCACATCTACGCGGGGGGGCGCAAGGTGGGCACTGGGAGCACTGGGAGGGGACTGGGAGCACTGGGAGGGCACTGGGAGCACTGGGAAGGGATTGGGAAGGGACTGGGAGCACTGGGAGGGGACTGGGAGCACTGGGAGGGCACTGGGAAGGGATTGGGAAGGGACTGGGAGCACTGGGATGGGACTGGGAGGGAATTGGGAGCACTGGGAGGGGGACTGGGAGCACTGGGAGGGCACTGGGAAGGGATTGGGAAGGGAGTGGTAGCACTGGGAGGGGACTGGGAGGGAATTGGGAGCACTGGGAAGGGGACTGGGAGCACTGGGAGAGGACTGGGAGGGCACTGGGAGGGAATTGGGAGCACTGGGAGGGCAGTGGGAAGGGATTAGGAGCACGGGGAGGGGAACTGGGAGCACTGGGAGGGCACTGGGAAGGGATTGGGAAGGGACTGGGGGCACTGGGAGGGGGACTGGGAGGAGATTGGGACCTGACTGGGAGCACTGGGAAGGGACTGGGAGCACTGGGGGTGCACTGGGAAGGGAACTGGGAGCATTGGGAGGGGACTGGAAAGGACTGGGAGGGGAGCTGGGAGCACTGGGAGTGGATTGGGAAATGACTGGGTGCACTGGAAAGGGACTGGGAGCACTGGGAGGGCACTGGGAAGGGACTGGGAGCACAGGGAGGGCACTGGGAGGACTGGGGAGGGACTGGGAGGCGTGGGAGGGCACTGGGAAGGAACTGGAAAGGGACTGGGAGCACTGGGAGGGCACTGGGAGCACTGGGAAGGCACTGGGAGCACAGGGAGGGGGACTGGGAGCACTGGGAACTCTGGGAGGGCACTGGGAAGGGACTGGGAGCACTGGGAGGGCACTGGGAGGGCACTGGGAAGGGACTGGGAGCACTGGGAGGTCACAGTGCAGCCACTGGGGGGCGCTGTGGCGCTTTGGGGGCGGGGTTTAAGAGGGGGGGGCGCGGCTTAGACTTTATGGGCGGGGCTTATGGGACTTGGGGGGCGTGTCCTACATTAGCCCCGCCCCCTTTTCCCCTCCCCCCTCCAAGGCCTGTCACATCCTGTGCTGGGACCTGCGTCACCCCCAGGGGGCGCTGTGGGGGGTGGAGCGACACGTGGGCACCAACCAGCGCGTGACCTTTGACCTCGACCCGTGAGTCGCCCCTCCCCCACCCCCCATCCCCCATCCCAAGACAAGGGGGGGGGGTGTCCCTTTTTGGGGTGGGGGAGGGGCTTTTTGGATACTGGGGTCCCCTTTTAGGGTGGGGGAGGGGGGATTTGGGG
>NW_015091292.1:20741-21457 GCF_001431845.1 Calidris pugnax | reverse complement strand
TCCCGGGGGGGGGTTACGAGTACTACAAGCTGTACCTGGTGGGGGGGGCGCAGGCGCGGCGCTGCCAGGTGCCCCCCGCCCCCACCCTGCTCCTCACCTGCGACCGCCCCCACCGCGACGTCCGCTTCACCATCAAGTTCCAGGAGTTCAGCCCCAACCTCTGGGGGCACGAGTTCCGCCGCCTCCACGACTATTACATCATCAGTGAGTCCCCGTGACGTCATCAAGGGGGGGCGGTGAGGTCATCGAGGGGTGATGATGTCATTAAGGGGGCGCTGGAAGGGGAGGGATGGCCGTGGGGTGACATCAGGGGGAGGTGATGGTGACAGGAAGGGATCTGGAGGGGTGTTGGTGTCATTATTATGTCATCAGGGAGTCCCCGTGATGTCATCAGGGAGGTATGATGTCATCAGAGGTGGGGGTGATGTCATCAAGGGGTGATGATGTCATTAAGGGGGAGCTGGAAGGGGAGGGATGGCCGTGGGGTGACATCATGGGGAGGTGATGGTGACAGGAAGGGATCTGGAGGGGTGTTGGTGTCATTATTATGTCATCAGGGAGTCCCCGTGATGTCATCAGGGAGGTATGATGTCATCAGAGGTGGGGGTGATGTCATCAAGGGGTGATGATGTCATTAAGGGGGAGCTGGAAGGGGAGGGATGGCCGTGGGGTGACATCATGGGGAGGTGACGGTGGTAGAAGGGGGGCTGGAGGGG
>NW_015091292.1:19299-20467 GCF_001431845.1 Calidris pugnax | reverse complement strand
AGGGGCTGGTCATCTACCCGGAGATTGGGGATAAGCTGGACATTATCTGCCCCAAGGCCGAGCCATCCAAGCCTTACGAGTACTACAAGCTGTACCTGGTGGGGGGGGCGCAGGCGCGGCGCTGCCAGGTGCCCCCCGCCCCCACCCTGCTCCTCACCTGCGACCGCCCCCACCGCGACGTCCGCTTCACCATCAAGTTCCAGGAGTTCAGCCCCAACCTCTGGGGGCACGAGTTCCGCCGCCTCCACGACTATTACATCATCAGTGAGTCCCCGTGACGTCATCAAGGGGGGGCGGTGAGGTCATCGAGGGGTGATGATGTCATTAAGGGGGCGCTGGAAGGGGAGGGATGGCCGTGGGGTGACATCAGGGGGAGGTGATGGTGACAGGAAGGGATCTGGAGGGGTGTTGGTGTCATTATTATGTCATCAGGGAGTCCCCGTGATGTCATCAGGGAGGTATGATGTCATCAGAGGTGGGGGTGATGTCATCAAGGGGTGATGATGTCATTAAGGGGGAGCTGGAAGGGGAGGGATGGCCGTGGGGTGACATCATGGGGAGGTGACGGTGGTAGAAGGGGGGCTGGAGGGGTGTTGGCCTCGTTATTACGTCATCAGGGACTCCCAGTGATGTCATCAGGGGTGTGAGATGTCATCAGAGGTGGGGGTGATGTCATCAGGGGGTGATGATGTCATCCGGGGGGGGCTGGAAGGGGAGGGATGGCCGTGGGGTGACATCAGGGGGAGGTAATGCTGGTAGAATAGGGGTGTTGACGTCGTTATTACATCATCAGGAGGTCCCTGTGATGTCATCAGGGAGGTATGACATCATCAGGGGGTTGGTGATGTCATCAAGGGATGATGATGTCATTAGGGGGCGCTGGAAGGGGGAGGGATGGCCGTGGGGTGATGTCAGGTGACAGGGATGGGTCTGGGGGGGCATTGGCCGCGTTATTACGTCATCAGGGAGTCCCCGTGATGTCATCGGGGGGTGGTGATGTCATCAAGGGGTGATGATGTCATCAGAAGGGCTGATGACGTCATCAGGGAGGCCCTGGTGGGGGGAGGGGTGGCAGGGATGACAGGGATGGGTTTGGGGGGGGGGGGGGGCCTCATTATTACCTCACCAGGGAGCCCCCTGGGACGTCATCAGGGGGCTGGGAGGCCCT
>NW_015091292.1:12640-16833 GCF_001431845.1 Calidris pugnax | reverse complement strand
GGGGTGAATCAGGGTCACGCGTGTCACACGTGTGTCACACACACCCCTCCCCCCGTCACGCGTGTCACACGTGTCCCCCCGTCGCGTGTAACGCCTCCAACACGCGTCACACGTCACACGTGTCACACGCATCACGCGCCCCATCATACATGTCATACACGTGTAACACATGTCACACGCCCCCTCACACGCATCAAAAACGTCACACGCCCCGTCATACGTGTCACACGCGTCACAAGCCCTCTCACGTCACACGTGTCACACATCACATCACATGTCACATGCGTCACGCATGTCACACGCCACATCACACGCATCACACACGTGTCACACGTGTCACACATCACATCACACACGTCACACGCGTGTCACACATGTCACACGCACCGTCACACGTGTCACACGTGTCACGTCACATCACACGCGTCGCACGCGTGTAACACGTGTCACATGCCCCATCATACATGTCACACGTGTCACATATCACATCACACACATCACACGTGTGTCACACGTGTCACGCGCCCTGTCATATGCATTACACGCGTCACACACGTGTCACATGCCCCCTCACACGTGTCACACACGTGTCACACATCACATCACACGCGTCACACGCGTGTGACACGTGTCACACACGCGTCGCATGTGTCCCACGTCACATCACACGCCTGTCACACGTGTCACACGCCCCGTCATACGCATCACACACGTGTCACATGTGTCACACACCCCCTCACACGCGTCACACACGCGTCACACGTGTCACACGTCACATCACACGCATCACACGCCTGTCACACGTGTCACACGCCCCGTCATATGCATCACACACGCATCACACATGCATCACACACGTGTCACACGTCACACCAAACCCCCCATCACGTGTCACACGTCACCATGTGTCGAAGCGTGGCTCCCATCGCGTGTCACGCCTCCTCACACGTGTCACACTCGCGTGTCACGCTCTCTCCCGTCACGTGTCACACCCGTCGCACACGTCACACTCTCACATGTCACACACTCCCCCCATGACACGCGTCTCACGGCATCATGTGTCACACCTGTTACGTGTCACGCCCCCATCACACGTGTCACACCCGTGTGTCACACCTCACACACGTGTCACACCCCTCATATGTCACTGCCCCCTCACACTCGTGTCACACTCGTGTCTCACTGTCACGTCACCCATCACGTGTCACACGTCGCCCTCCCATCACGTGTCACACCTGTGTGTCACGCCCTCACATGTGCCACACCTCACATACGTGTCACACGTGTCCCATCACGTGTCACTGCCCCCTCACACGTGTCACACTCGTGTGTCTCGCCGTCACACGTGCTGCGCCTGATGCATCACACGCGTCACACACGTGTCACACGTCACACCAAACCCCCCATCACACGTGTCACACGTCACCACGTGTCAAAGTGTGGCTCCCGTCGTGTGTCACGCCCCCTCACACGTGTCACACTCGTGTGTCACACTCTCTCCCATCACGTGTCACACTCTCACGTGTCACACCCCCCCCATCACACGCGTCTCACGGCGTCACGTGTCACACCTGCTACATGTCACACTCGCATCACACGTGTCACACCCATGTGTCATGCCCTCACACGTGTGTCACGCCTCACACATGTGTCACACCATTGCGTGTCCCACCCCACCCTTCCTACGTGTCACGACCCCGTCACACGTGTCACACCCGTGTGTCACGCCCTCACACGTGTGTCACACACACCTCACACACACACGTCATACACATTCCAGGCCCCAAAACCTCCTTTTTTGGGCCTAAAAGCCCCATTTCCAGGTCCCAAACCCAGATTTTGGGGTCCAAATGCTCTTTTTGGGGCCCAAACCCTCCCTTTTGGGGCCAAAAGCTGCTCCAAATCTCCATTTTTAAGGCCCAAATCTCCATTTTTTACGGCCCAAATCATCATTTTTTAGGCCAAAATCCCAATTTTTGAGCCCAAATCTCCATTTTTAAGGCCCAAATCTCCATTTTTTACGGCCCAAATCATCATTTTTTAGGCCAAAATCCCAATTTTTGAGCCCAAATCTCCATTTTTAAGGCCCAAATCTCTATTTTCTAGGCCCAAATCCCAATCTTTAGGCCCAAATCCCCAATTGTTAAGGCCCAAATCTCCATTTTTTAAGCCCAAATCCCAATTTCTTAGGCCCAAATCCCAATTTTTTAGGACAACATCCTAATTTTTAGGCCCAAATCCCCATTTTTAGGCCAAAATCCCAATTGTTAAGGCCCAAATCCCAATTTTTAAGCGCAAATCTCCATTTTTTAGGCCCAAATCCCCATTTTTAAGGCCCAAATCTCCATTTTTAGGCCCAAATCCCCATTTTTAAGGCCCAAATCCCAATTTTGAAGGCCCACATCTCCATTTTAAGGACAAAATCCTAATTTTTAGGCCCAAACCCCCATTTTTAAGGCCCAAATCTCAATTTTTAAGGCCATCATCCCAATTTTTTGGCCCAAATATCCATTTTTTAGGCCCAAATCCCAATTTTTAGCCCAAATCTCCATTTTTAAGGTCAAAAATCGTAATTTTTAGGCCCAAATCCCTATTTTTAAGGCCCAAATCCCAATTTTTAGGCTCGAAATCTCAATTTTTAGGCCCAAATCCCCATTTTTAAGGCCCCAAATCCCAATTTTTAGGCCCAAATCCCCCTTTTTAGGCTCTAAATCTCCATTTTTAGGCCCAAATCCTCATTTTTAAGGTCCCAACCCCCATTTTCGGGCACAAACCCCCATTTTTGGGGACCCACAAACCTCCTGTTCAGAGTCAAAAGTTGCCATTTTTGGTAACACGGCTCATTTTAGGGCCCAAAACCTCCTTTTTAGGACCCGATTCATTTTGAGGTTTCAAGCCCCATTTTGAGGGTCCAAATACTCATTTTTCGGGTCCAAATGCTCCTTTTTCAGGTCTAAACCCTCAATTTTCAGGCTCAAAGCCCAATTTTTGGGTCCGACTCCCTCTTTGACCACTATTTTTAGGCCCAAAACCGCCCTTTTAGGGTCCAAAGCCTCATTTTTAAAGTTTAAAGCCTCATTTTAGGGTCCACATCCCCACTTCCAGGCTCAGAAACCTCATTTTTAAGCCCTAAACCCTCATTTTTAGGGTGAAAAGCTGCATTTTTAGTGTCTGAAGCCTCATGCCTGGATCCAAGCCCTCATTTTTAGGCCTCAAACCCTCAATTTTGGGTTAAAAATCTGCGTTTTTAATGTTCAAAGCCTCCTTTTAGGGTCTAAACCCTTTTTTTTTTAAGGTCTAGGGCCACATTTTTAGGGCCCAAAGCCTCATTTTTGGGTCCAAACCATCATTTTTAGAGTCCAAAAATACATTTTTAGGATCCAACCCCAATTTTTAGGGACAAACCCCTCATTTTTGGGTCCAAACCTTCATTTTAGGGTTGAAATCCCTCTCTTAGGGTAGAAAATATAACTTTTAGGGTCTCAGCCCACATTTTTGGGGCCTAAACGCTCTTTTTAGGGTCCCAACCAGCATTTTTAGGGTCCAAAGTCTCATTTTTGGGTCCAAACCCCCTTTTAGGGATAGAAACCCACATTTTTAGGGCCAAACCCCTCATTTTTAGGGCCAAAAGCCTCATTCTAAGGGTCCAAAGCTCCAATTATGGGGCCTAAAAACCTCATTTTTGATGCCAAACCGTCATTTTTAGGGTCAAAAAATTCAATTTTAGGATCCAGATCCCCTTTTTTGGGGGATCAAACCCCTCATCTTGGGGTCCAAACCTTCATTTTAGGGTTGAAATCCCTCTCTTAGGGTAGAAAATATAACATTTAGTGTCTCAGCCCACATTTTGGGGCCTAAAACCTCTTTTTAGGGTCCCAACCAGCATTTTTAGGGTCCAAAGTCTCATTTTTGGGTCCAAACCCCCTTTTAGGGATAGAAACCCACATTTTTAGGGCCAAACCCCTCATTTTTAAGGCCAAACCCCTCATTTTTAGGGCCAAAAGCCTCATTTTAAGGGTCCAAAGCTCCAATTGTGGGGCCTAAAAACCTCATTTTTGGGTCAACCCCCCCATTTTTAAGTTCAGAAAATTCATTTTTAGCATCCAAACCCCCTTTTTTGGGGGCCGAAACCCGCATTTTGAGGTCCGACCCCTCACTTTTGGGTCCAAACGCTTCCCCCTTTTAAGGCCCCA
>NW_015091292.1:11059-12521 GCF_001431845.1 Calidris pugnax | reverse complement strand
GGTCACGTGGGGGCTGGGGGGGGGGGAATTCGTGCAACGATCACGTGACCCCGTGCAAGGGCCGGGGCACGAGAGGCCTCGTGCAAAGGTCACGTGGCCTCGTGCAAAGCCCAGAGCACACCTGGGCCCTCGTGCAAGTCCTCGTGCAAAAGCCCCTGGGTCCTCGTGCAAATCTGGGGGGGCACCCAGAGTCGTGCAACCTCCCCCTGGTGCAAAAAGCCCCCCAGTCCCCGTGCAAGCCCTGCAGAGCCTCGTGCAAAGCCCCCATCTTCTTGTGCAAAGCCCAGAGCACACCTGGGCTCGTGCAAATGCTGCGTGTCCTTGTGCAAAGCCCACGTGTCCCCGTGCAAGCCTGGAGCGTGCACAGTTGTGCAACCACCGCAGGGCCTCGTGCAAAGCCCAGGGAGGTGGCTCCTCCTTGTGAAAGCCCTGCAGAGCCTCGTGCAAAGCCCACACGTCCTCGTGCAAAGCCTAGACCATGCCCAGGCTGGTATGACTGCTCGGGATTCCTTGTGCAAAGGGCATGTGTCCTCGTGCAAGGCCCGTGGATCCCCGTGCAAGGCCTGGGGATCCTCGTGCAAGGCCCAGGGACCCTTGTGCAAGGCCCAGCCCATGCTCAGGCTCATACAACCACTTGGGATTCCTCGTGCAAAGGCTTTGTGTCCTCGTGCAAGGCCCAGGAATCCTTGTGAAAAGCCCCCATGTCCTCGTGCAAGGCCTAGACCACGCTCAGGCTCATGCAACTGCTTGGGATTCCTCGTGTAAATGCCATGTGTCCTTGTGCAAGGCCCGGGGATCCTCGTGCAAGGCCTGGGGGTCCTCGTGCAAGTCCCAGGAATTCTTGTGCAAGGCCTAGACCATGCTCAAACTCATGCAAACGCTCAGGATTCCTCGTGCAAAGGCTTTGTGTCCTCGTGCAAGGCCCAGGAATCCTCGTGCAAGGCCTAGACCATGCTCAAACTCATGCAAACGCTCAGGATTCCTCGTGCAAAGGCTTTGTGTCCTCGTGCAAGGCCCAGGAATCCTCGTGCAAGGCCTAGACCATGCTCAAACTCATGCAAACGCTCAGGATTCCTCGTGCAAAGGCTTTGTGTCCTCGTGCAAGGCCCAGGAATCCTCGTGCAAGGCCTAGACCATGCTCAAGCTCATGCAACTGCTTGAGATTCCTCGTGCAAAGCCCAGGGATCATCGTGCAAGGCCCAGGAATCCTTGTGCAAGGCCTAGACCATTCCCAGGCTCGCGCGACCATGCGGGATTCCTCGTGCAAAGGCTTTGTGTCCTCGTGCAAGGCCCAGGGATCCTCGTGCAAGGCCTAGTCCATGCTCAGGCTCATGCAACCGCCTGGGATTCCTTGTGCAAAGGTTTTGTGTCCTCGTGCAAGCTCCAGGGACCCTCGTGCAAGGCCTGGGGACCCTCGTGCACCCACCAGCCGTCCTCGTGCAACGCTCACGTGCCCCAGATC
>NW_015091292.1:5898-10491 GCF_001431845.1 Calidris pugnax | reverse complement strand
GCCCCTCCCTGCCTTCTCATTGGCTGCTGCCCGCACGGGGCTGGCTCCGATTGGTTGTTGCCGGGTCTCTCCCCCCCCCGCCCAATCGCAGCGGGGGATGGGCTGCTCCCAGGGACTCCCAGTACATCCCAGTGCCTCCCAGTGCCTCCCAGTGCATCCCAGTGCCTCCCAGTACGTCCCAGTGTTTCCCAGTATGTCCCAGTGCGTCCCAGTGCCTTGCAGTGCCTCCCAGTACGTGCCAGTGCAACCCAGTGCCTCCCAGTGCCATCCCAGTATGTCCCAGTGACTCCCAGTGCCTCCCAGTGCCTTGCAGTGCCTCCCAGTACGTGCCAGTGCAACCCAGTGCCTCCCAGTGCCATCCCAGTATGTCCCAGTGACTCCCAGTATGTCCCAGTGCTGTCCCAGTGCCTCCCAGTGCCACCCCAAAGCCATCCCAGTGCATCCCAGTGACTCCAAGTGCCTCCCAGTGACTCCCAGTACATCCCAGTGCCATCCCAGTGACTCCCAGTACATCCCAGTGCCATCCCAGTGACTCCCAGTATGGCCCACTGACTCCCAGTGCCATCCCAGTGCCATCCCAGTATGTCCCAGTGACTCCCAGTGCCTCCCAGTGCCAGCCCAGTGCCTCCCAGTACATCCCAATGCCATTCCAATGCCATCCCAGTGCCATCCCAGTGACTCCCAGTACGTCCCAGTGCAACCCAGTGCCATCCCAGTGCCTTCCAGTGACTCCCAGTACGTCCCAGTGCAACCCAGTGCCGTCCCAGTGCAACCCAGTGCCATCCCAGTATGTCCCAGTGCCTCCCAGTATGTCCCAGTGCCGTCCCAGTGCCTCCCAGTGCATCCCAGTACCATCCCAGTGCCAGCCCAGTGCCTCCCAGTGACTCCCAGTATGTCCCAGTATGTCCCAGTGCCTCCCCCAGTGCCTCTCAGTGCCATCCCAGTATGTCCCAGTGACTCCCAGTGCCTCCCAGTGCCAGCCCAGTGCCTCCCAGTACATCCCAATGCCATTCCAATGCCATCCCAGTGCCATCCCAGTGACTCCCAGTACGTCCCAGTGCAACCCAGTGCCATCCCAGTGCCTTCCAGTGACTCCCAGTACGTCCCAGTGCAACCCAGTGCCGTCCCAGTGCAACCCAGTGCCATCCCAGTATGTCCCAGTGCCTCCCAGTATGTCCCAGTGCCGTCCCAGTGCCTCCCAGTGCATCCCAGTACCATCCCAGTGCCAGCCCAGTGCCTCCCAGTGACTCCCAGTATGTCCCAGTATGTCCCAGTGCCTCCCCCAGTGCCTCTCAGTGCCATCCCAGTATGTCCCAGTGCCTCCCAGTGTCTCCCAGTGCCTCCCAGTGTCTCCCCCAGTGCCTCCCAGTGCCATCCCAAAGCCATCCCAGTGCTTCCCAGTGACTCCCAGTATGTCCCAGTGCCTCCCCCAGTGCCTCCCAGTACCAGCCCAGTGCCTCCCAGTATGTCCCAGTGCCTCCCAGTGCCATCCCAGTGCCTCCCAGTGCCCCCCAGTACGTCCTAGTGACTCCCAGTGCCTCCCAGTATGTCCCAGTGACTCCCAGTACATCCCAGTGCATCCCAGTGACTCCCAGTGCCTCCCAGTGCCAGCCCAGTGCCTCCCAGTACATCCTAATGCCATTCCAATGCCAGCCCAGTGCCTCCCAGTGACTCCCAGTACATCCCAGTGCAACCCAGTGCCATCCCAGTATGTCCCAGTGCCTCCCAGTATGTCCCAGTATGTCCCAGTGCCTCCCAGTGCATCCCAGTGCCATCCCAGTGCCTCCCAGTGCCTCCCAGTATGTCCCAGTGCCTCCCAGTGCATCCCAGTATGTCCCAGTGCCTTCCAGTGCCATCCCAGTACCAGCCCAGTGACTCCCAGTATGTCCAGGTGCCTTCCAGTGCCATCCCAGTGCAACCCAGTGCCATCCCAGTATGTCCCAGTGCCTCCCAGTGTCTCCCCCAGTGCCTCCCAGTGCCATCCCAAAGCCATCCCAGTGCTTCCCAGTGACTCCCAGTATGTCCCAGTGCCTCTCCCAGTGCCTCCCAGTACCAGCCCAGTGCCTCCCAGTATGTCCCAGTGCCTCCCAGTGCCATCCCAGTGCCTCCCAGTGCCCCCCAGTACGTCCTAGTGACTCCCAGTGCCTCCCAGTATGTCCCAGTGACTCCCAGTACATCCCAGTGCATCCCAGTGACTCCCAGTGCCTCCCAGTGCCAGCCCAGTGCCTCCCAGTACATCCTAATGCCATTCCAATGCCAGCCCAGTGCCTCCCAGTGACTCCCAGTACATCCCAGTATGTCCCAGTGCCTCCCAGTATGTCCCAGTATGTCCCAGTGCCTCCCAGTGCATCCCAGTGCCATCCCAGTGCCTCCCAGTGCCTCCCAGTATGTCCCAGTGCCTCCCAGTGCATCCCAGTGCCATCCCAGTACCAGCCCAGTGACTCCCAGTATGTCCCAGTATGTCCCAGTGCCTCCCCCAGTGCCTCTCAGTGACATCCCAGTATGTCCCAGTGACTCCCAGTACGTCCCAGTGCCATCCCAGTATGTCCCAGTGCCATCCCAGAGCCATCCCAGTGCCTCCCAGTATGTCCCAGTGCCTCCCAGTGACTCCCAGTGTTTCCCTGTATGTCCCAGTGCCAGCCCAGTGCCTCCCAGTGACTCCCAGTGCCATCCCAGAGCCATCCCAGTGCCTCCCAGTATGTCCCAGTGTCTCCACCAGTGCCTCCCAGTATGTCCCAATGCCATCCCAGAGCCTCCCAGTGCCAGCCCAGTGCCTCCCAGTGCCATCCCAGTGTCAGCTGGGCTGGTCCCAGTGACTCCCAGTATGTCCCAGTGCCGTCCCAGTGCATCCCAGTGTCAGCTGGGTTGGTCCCAATGCCTCCCAATGTGTCCCCAGTATGTCCCAGTGCCTCCCAGTTCCATCCCAGTGCCTCCCAGTATGTCCCAGTGCCTCCCAGTTCCGTCCCAGTGCCTCCCAGTATGTCCCACTGCCTCCCAGTTCCATCCCAGTGCCTCCCAGTGCCACCCCAGTGCATCCCAGTGCCTCCCAGTGCAGTCCCAGTGCCCCTCAGTGTCTCCCAGTGCATCCCAGTGCTTCCCAGTGCCACCCCAGTGCATCCCAGTGCATCCCAGTGCATCCCAGTGCCTCCCAGTGCAGTCCCAGTGCCCCCCAGTGCTAACCCCGTGTGACCCAATGCCAGCCCAGTTCCATCCCAGTCCCATCCCAATCTCATCCCAGTCCCATCCCAGTCCCATCCCAATCTCTTCCCAGTCCCATCCCCTTCCCATTCCCATCCCAGTCGCATCCCAGTTCCCTCCCATTCCCAGTCCCATCCCAGTCCCATCCCCTTCCCAGTCCCATCCCAGTCCCATCCCAGTTCCATCCCATTCCCATCCCAGTTCCACCCCACTCCCATCCCAGTTCCATCCCAGTCCCACTCTCATCCCAGTTCCCTCCCAGTCCTGTCCCATTCCAATCCCAGTCCCACCCCCTTCCCAGTCCTGTCCCAGTTCCACCCCAGTCTGTCCCAGTCCCATTCCAGTCTCATCCCAGTCCCATCCCAGTCCCGTCCCAGTTCCCTCCCAGTCCCGTCCCAGTTCCCTCCCAGTCCCACCCCAGTCCCATCCCAATCTTGTCCCGGTTCCACCCCAGCCAGATCCCAGTCCCATCCCAGTTCCCTCCCATTCCCATCCCAGTCCCATCCCATTCCCATCCCAGTTCCACCCCACTCCCATCCCAGTTCCATCCCAGTCCCCCTCTCATCCCAGTTCCCTCCCAGTCCTGTCCCATTCCAATCCCAGTCCCACCCCCTTCCCAGTCCCGTCCCAGTTCCACCCCAGTCTGTCCCAGTCCCATTCCAGTCTCATCCCAGTCCCATCCCAGTCCCGTCCCAGTTCCCTCCCAGTCCCACCCCAGTCCCATCCCAATCTTGTCCCGGTTCCACCCCAGCCAGATCCCAGTCCCATCCCAGTTCGATCCCAATCTCATCCCAGTCCCATCCCAGTCCCGTCCCAGTTCCCTCCCAGTCCCACCCCAGTCCCATCCCAATCTTGTCCCAGTTCCACAGTGCATCCCAGTGCATCCCAGTGCATCCCAGTGCCTCCCAGTGCAGTCCCAGTGCCCCCCAGTGCTAACCCCGTGTGACCCAATGCCAGCCCAGTTCCATCCCAGTCCCATCCCAATCTCATCCCAGTTCCATCCCAGTCCCATCCCAATCTCTTCCCAGTCCCATCCCCTTCCCATTCCCATCCCAGTCCCAGTTCCATCCCAGTCTCATCCCAGTTCCCTCCCAGTCCCATCCCAGTCCCATCACCTTCCCAGTCCTGTCCCAGTTCCACCCCAGTCTGTCCCAGTCCCATCCCAGTCCCATCCCAGTCCCCTCCCAGTTCTGTCCCATTCCCATCCCAGTCCCGTCCCAGTCCCACCCCCTTCCCAGTCCCGTTCCAGTTCCACCCCATTCCCCTCCCAGTCCCACCCCAGTCGCATCCCAGTCTCATCCCAATCTCATCCCAGTTCCCTCCCAGTCCCATCCCAATCCTGTCCCATTCCCCCCCCAGCCCCATCCCAGTCCCACCCCCTTCCCAGCCCCGTCC
>NW_015091292.1:0-1558 GCF_001431845.1 Calidris pugnax | reverse complement strand
CCCCCCCACTCCCATCCCAGTTCCATCCCAGTCCCACTCTCATCCCAGTTCCCTCCCAGTCCTGTCCCATTCCAATCCCAGTCCCACCCCCTTCCCAGTCCTGTCCCAGTTCCACCCCAGTCTGTCCCAGTCCCATTCCAGTCTCATCCCAGTCCCATCCCAGTCCCGTCCCAGTTCCCTCCCAGTCCCACCCCAGTCCCATCCCAATCTTGTCCCAGTTCCACCCCAGTCCCATCCCAGTTCCACCCCAGTCCCATCCCACTCCCATCCCCTTCCCATTCCCATCCCAGTTCCCTCCCATTCCAATCCCAGTCCCATCCCCGTCCCACCCTCTTCCCAGTCCTGTCCCAGTTCCACCCCAGTCTGTCCCAGTTCCATCCCAGTCCCATCCCCTTCCCATTCCCATCCCAGTCCCAGTTCCATCCCAGTCTCATCCCAGTTCCCTCCCAGTCCCATCCCAGTCCCATCACCTTCCCAGTCCTGTCCCAGTTCCACCCCAGTCTGTCCCAGTCCCATCCCAGTCCCATCCCAGTCCCCTCCCAGTTCTGTCCCATTCCCATCCCAGTCCCGTCCCAGTCCCACCCCCTTCCCAGTCCCGTTCCAGTTCCACCCCATTCCCCTCCCAGTCCCACCCCAGTCGCATCCCAGTCTCATCCCAATCTCATCCCAGTTCCCTCCCAGTCCCATCCCAATCCCATCCATCCCATCCCTTTCTGTCCTTTCCCATCCCATCCCATCCCATCCTATTCCCCCCCTGTCTGTCCCAGTCCCATCCCAGTCTCATCCCATTTCCATCCCAGTCCCGTCCCAGTCCCACCCCCTTCCCATTCCCGTCCCAGTTCCACACCAGTCCCGTCCCAGTCCCATCCCAATCCTGTCCCATTCCCATCCCATTCCCAGTTCCATCCCAGTCCCGTCCCAGTCCCACCCCCTTCCCATTCCCGTCCCAGTTCCACACCAGTCCCGTCCCAGTCCCATCCCAATCCTGTCCCATTCCCATCCCATTCCCACCCCAGTTCCATCCCAGTCCCATCCCAGTTCCCATCCCAGTCCCATCCCAGTCCCATCCCAATCTCATCCCATTCCCATCCCAGTCTCATCCCAGTTCTGTCCCATTCCCATCCCATTCCCATCCCAGTCCCATCCCAGTTCCACCCCAGTCCCTTCCCAGTCCCATCCCAATCTCATCCCAGTCCCATCCCATTCTCACCCCAGTTCTGTCCCAGTCCTACCCAGTCCATCCCAGTCCCATCCCAGTTCCATCCCAGTCCCAGTTCCATCCCAGTTCCACCCCAGTTCCCATCCCAGTCCCGTCCCAGTCCCACACCCTTCCCATTCCCGTCCCAGTTCCACCCCAGTCTGTTCCAGTTCCCTCCCAGTTCCCTCCCATTCCCCCCCAGTCCCATCCAGCCGCCGGGCTGTGGGCGGAGCCTCCCCTTGAGTGGGCGAGTCCTCCCGCGAGTGGGCGGAGCCTCCCCTCGATGGGCGTGTCCTCCCCTCGGCGGGCGTGTCCTCCCTCGATAGGCGTCTCCTCCCATTGGCTGGGCGGAGCCTCCCC
>NW_015091291.1:28013-36303 GCF_001431845.1 Calidris pugnax | reverse complement strand
GCCCATTGCCTGGGTGCCTGCATGTTTGTCTGGGGCCTCTGTTTGGGTACCTCTGTTTGGGTCTTCAGCCTGAAGAAGAGGAGGTTTCGGGGAGACCTAATAGCAGCCTTCCAGTACCTGAAGGGAACCTACAGGAAGGCTGGGGAGAACCTGTTTACAAAGGCCTGTAGTGACAGGACGAGGGGCAATGGCTTTAATCTGGAGGGGAACAGATTTAGACTGGAGATTAGAAGGGGGTTCTTTACTGTGAGGGTGGTGGAGCACTGGAACAGGTTGCCCAGGGAGGTGGTTGAGGCCCCATCCCTGGAGATATTCAAGGAGAGGCTCGACGAGGCCCTGGGCAACCTGGTCTACTTGGGGGTGTCCCTGCTGATTGTGGGGAGGTCGGACTAGATGACCCTTGGAGGTCCCTTCTGGCCTGGACAACTCTATGACTCTATGACAATTTGGGGGCTCGTCCGGGATCTGCACTCCTGTTCCTGTGGGACGAGACAGCGAAGAGGAGAAGGCGCGCCCTGTTAATTTTAACAGTCTCCAAACACTGTCTCGTTCCGTGAAGGGCAGCGAGTCCCATCTGGACAGAGGACTCTCAAAGCAAAGAAGGGGGAAGAAGAATTGTCAAATTGATGGGAGTGAATCACGCGCGGCAGCCGGTAACTTCTGTGCACGGGACCCGGGTAAGAAAATTGACTGTTAAGTCCTGCTGTGGCGGCTGGGACAGCGGGACTGGGAGTGTGTGAGTGAGAGGCAGAATTGCCTGCGAAGCGAGTGTGGAGCCCTTCTAACCGCGGTGCCGTCTCTCCGCGAGGAGACCGGCCGGGGAAGGGGCGAAGCGAAAAGGTTCCAGGTGAAAGTAGTCCCGCTGGAGAGTATGATGAGAAATAGGCCTAGTGGGGAGAAGATAACAAAAGAATTGGATCTGATAATCCCGGTTGGAGCATTCCACCCAAAAGTCCTTTAGGGGTGATGCTTGGAAGTCGGGGGCAAGGTCGCACCCGGGGAAAGGATAAGAAAACAACGATACAGTATGTTGTTTAAATGAGTGAAAGAACTCATTGGATCTAACCGGTTGCATTGGCCACAGTTCAGGCCAGTGGAGAACTGGGAATGCTGGGCTCTATAAATTGATGAGCCTGTGGCATTGGGCTGAGCACAATGTGTAAAGACAGCGCTGTTCACAGCCGTGCTGCGGCAGCAGGGGCTGCTGCTGTGAATCAAAAGGGAGTCAGGCTGTATTAGCCTGGGCTGGTTTGTAATATGCTTTGTGCTGGAGAATATCTCACCCCTTATTTGTAGCAAAAGATTGGGGGAGTGGGGGGGGAGAAGAAATAACATCATGTGGAAGAGCGAGGTGACCCCAAGAGACTCTGTGCTCCTCCACTTGAGGAAACTCGGAAAATCTGGACAACGAGATTAGATCAAATTCTGAAGGATGCTCAGGATTTCCCTTTGTGTTCCCCTAAAAAGGAATTCAAAGAAGTAATGTTCCCTTTAAGAGAGATGCCCATGCCAGGAGCCTCAGGAGGAGGAGTGGGCTTTGTGATTGTATCTCTGACTAACACCGAGGTGCGAGATTTAACAAAGAGATGAAAAAGTTATTAGAGGACCCCTTTGAGGTTGTCAGAGCAGTTTCTGGGCCCTAATAGTTACACTTAGGACGAAATGAAGTTTATTTTAGGAGCCCTGTTCGCACGAGAAGAAACGGGGGAGAAGAAATAACATCATGTGGAAGAGCGAGGTGACCCCAAGAGACTCTGTGCTCCTCCACTTGAGGAAACTCGGAAAATCTGGACAACGAGATTAGATCAAATTCTGAAGGATGCTCAGGATTTCCCTTTGTGTTCCCCTAAAAAGGAATTCAAAGAAGTAATGTTCCCTTTAAGAGAGATGCCCATGCCAGGAGCCTCAGGAGGAGGAGTGGGCTTTGTGATTGTATCTCTGACTAACACCGAGGTGCGAGATTTAACAAAGAGATGAAAAAGTTATTAGAGGACCCCTTTGAGGTTGTCAGAGCAGTTTCTGGGCCCTAATAGTTACACTTAGGACGAAATGAAGTTTATTTTAGGAGCCCTGTTCGCACGAGAAGAAACGCAGACGATCCGAGCTGCTGGTATTAGAATTTGAGAGCAAGAAAACCCCCCCTGATGTCGTGGGGGGGATCCTAAAAAAAGCAGAAGTTCCCTAAGACAAGACCTGCCTTGAATCAAAGTAATGTTGAAGAGAGGAATAATGTGTCTGATTACAACAAGATTAGAATGATTTGTTGTGAGGGGCTCAGAAAGTACGTATCAAGAAGGATGAGGAGAATGTGAAGAGAAGGTAAAGAGAAAATGAAATGAAAGTGAAGCGGTAGCAAGAGAGAAAGAGAGAAATTGTCAGCTTGTGGCAGAGGTCCCAGTCGTGGACCACAGCACAGAATGCTTTGTTGTGAGGAGCTCAAATCAAGAGGGATAATGAGAAAGTGAAGTGAAGGTGAAGAGAAAGTAAAGTGAAGGTGGAGCAATAGCCAGAGGGGGGGAGAGAGAGAGAAAATTGTCGTGAAGGATACAGGATGCAGTCAACTGAGAGAGGGAACCCTCACAGGTGGCAAACAAGTCTTGGAAAGTATTTTCATTGTGGGAGAGAGGGACACTTTAGGAGGGATTGTCCGATAAGGCAGAGGGAAGATGGAGTGCTCCGAGTAATGGAGCAAGATGACTATTCTCAAAAATAGGGGTGTCAGGGACTCAGCCTTCTGGGGTCGTACCATCATATAGAGTCCTTGATAAATTTAAAATTAAGAGCCCAGAAGGAGAAATACTTGTTCCTAGTAGACACAGGAGCAGAAAGAACAAATATAACCAAGATTCCACAGGGATGTGAAATTGGAAAACTCACAACAAATGTAGTTAGGAGAAAAAAGTTTCCAATTCCTATTGTACAGCAAGTATCTGTACAGGGGAATAACAGGGAAGTAAAAATAGACTTTGTAGTGATACCTGAGGTAGGAGAAAATTTACTGGGGAGAGATTTACAGATACTGCTGAGGATTGGAATAGTTCCAAAAGATGACAGGAAAGTGGTGCAGCTTTATAAGTTAACAACAAAGGATACAAAGGCAATTAATTCAGTAGTCCAGGTGGCGGAATCAGGGAGGATTGGACATACCCCCTCTGAAAGCAGAATTAAAAGAAGGAAAGTCAACCCATGTGTGTGAAGCAATACCCCATATCCCTAGAGGGGAGGAAGGGGCTCCAACCTGCAATTGAGTGATTGGTGAAAGGCAGTCTCTTACAGCCACGCATGTCTTCTTATAATACACCTATTTCACCAGTTAGAAAGTCAGATGGAGGTTGGAGACTAGTGCAAGGTTTAAGAGAACTGAATACAATTGTTCAGACACATCACCCAGTTGTACCCAATCCTTATACATTACTGAGCAAAATACCTCATGAACACAAGTGGTTCTGTGTAGTGAATCTTAAAGATGCTTTTTAAGCCTGCCCACTGGCAGCAGAAAGTCGAGACATGTTTCCCTTTAACTGAGAGGACCCGGTAACAAGGAGGAAGCAGCAGTTTCAGTGGACTGCTTTACCACAGGGGTTTACTGAATCCCCCGATCTTTTTGGGCAAGTATTAGAATAAATTCTTGAGAACATTTCCTTTTCTCCAGGGATCAAGCTGATTCAATGTGTAGACAATTTACTAATACCCGGGGAAGAAAAGGTGGAAGTTCGATCTGCCACTATAAAGTTACTAGATTTCCTGAGAGAAAAAAACTCCGAGTCTCAGAAACTATGTTGCAATTTGTGAAAGTGAAATACCTCGGGCAGCCAACATATTAAATTCTTGGAAGAAAAAAAAAAAGTAAGAAAAAGTAAAAAGGTCTGAGTGGACAGCAGAGGAGCAGCAGCAGTTTGAAAGATTAAAACAAAAAATACAGACACATGTATTATCTCTTCCCCCCCTAAAGAAGCCGTTTCATCTTTATGTAAATGTTGAGAGTGAGACAGCCTACGGAGTGTTAGCTCAGGCCTGGGGAGGGCAGAAACAACCAGTAGCCTGTCCATCCAAAGTGTTGGACCTGATGTCACGAGGGTGGCCAACCTGTGTGCAAGCAGTGGTGGCAACTGCTGTACTAATAAAGAAAAGCAAGAAATTAACCTTTGAGGAGACATTGATAGTATCCACTCCTCACGTAGTGAGAACAATATTAAGCCAGAAGTCCGGAAGGTGACTAACTAATTCTGAGACTCTAAAATATGACTAGAAAATTTAGAGGAGAAACCGTTGCCTGAGAGAAAAAGAATCTTTATAGATGAATAAACATCACAGTAAATATGCAATTGTGAATAGTGTACAAAATAGTGTTATGAAAATAGAACAATATACACAGGTTCTAAATATACCTTTGAGGTAGTGCATACCCTTAGGAAGATATAGAAAGAAAAGGGACTAGTCTCATCTAGGGGAAAAAGATTAGTGCACAAGCAATTAGTGTCAAAAGTACTGGAAGCCTTGGATAACCAGAAGACATTGCAGTAGTGTATGTAGCCGGACACCAAAAGGGGAATACACCAAAAACAAGAGGTAATAAAATTAGCTGATGAACAGACAAAAGAAGCAGCCCCAGAAAAGGTCATCAAGATGGGAACTTTAATACCTGATGAGGAGATACCTATTAAGTTACCAGTATATACTGAAGAAAAAGAAAAATCTTTTCAAAAATTAAGGTGTATAAAAACTCAAAAAGGTAAATGGGTTCTCCCGGATGAGAGACAGATGTTAAGTAAGGCAATCACTCGAGAGATACTGTCCAGAGTGCATTCAGAAACTTATTGAGGAACACAAATTTTATATGACCAATTCTTAAGGACTTATGGTTGTCTAAATATATATACTGTAGCCAAATAGATAAGAGATCACTGTATAGTCTGCCAAAAATAAATAAATAAAAAATTAAAAAAACAAACAAACAAACAAACAAACAAACAAACAAAAAAAAAAAAACCCAAACAAACCACAAAGTGATAAAAAGGCTCTAGTGAAAGGCAAAAGTTAGCCCTCAGACCATTCCAGAGTATCTAAGTGGATTACACAAAACTCCCTAAAGTACAGAAGTGAAAATACCTGTTAGTGGTAGTGGATCATTTCACATACTAAGTTAAAGCCTTTCCTACTACTACTGCTACCGTTTCCAATGTTGTCAAGATTTTACTAGAGCAAGTTATTCCCCGATAGGGAATAATAGAAAAGAGAAGTTCTAATAGGGGAACCCATTTCACTTCCAGAGCATTGTAGATGGTATGTGCTAAATAATCCTGGACCAAATGCTTGCCCCTGGCTTTACTGAAAATTAAAACTGCTCCAAGGAAAGATTTAGAAATATCCCCATATGAAATGCTATTTGGTCTCCCCTATTTGGGAAGGGAAGAAGGAGTACCAATTCCTGAAATTAATGATGTTTACCTTAAAAATTACCTGTGAGGGGTAGCCCAATCTCTTACAGATTTGAGACGACGTGGATTGCTGCCTCAGACAGCTCCGTTGGACTTCAGACTACACCAGATACAGCCTGGAGACTGGATGCTGGTGAAATCCTGGCAGAAGGATACTCTGACCCCAGTGTGAGAAGAACCCTTCCTGGCACTCCTGACAACAGAAGCAGCCGTGAGAACTAAAGAAAAAGGATAGACACATGCTACTCGAGTAAAAGTGACTCCACCTTCAGGAGAGTGGATGGCAATCCAGGGAAGTGACCCATTAAAACTGACTCTTAAGAAACAGAATTTTTAAATTTGAAGGTGGTAAAATAAAGTGACAACAGAGGGAAGTATCAGCAAAAGATTCTATAAGAGTTAAAGCCAAGGGCAAGACTGGATCGGTCTCTTCACTCCTCTTCTGTGAATGGTCTCTGCTGCTGGCTGCAACCCAGGAGGCGTTGAGAGATGGGAGGGAGGGCCGTGCCAGACCTTGGCAGGCTTTGTTATCACACTAATGAACCTTGTGACCATCCCTCTGTGTTACAGTCAAATAGAAGACAACCAATTTGTGACATTAGGGAATGAAATAGCAAAAAGCTTCAATTTGAGGGGGTCCGAAAGGTGGCCATAAGTAGCCCAGCCTTTCCATCCCAAATAGTTAGTGAGTGACTTGAGTACAATACATAATAGAACTAAGTTTTAGTCTAAAGAAAGGGTGGCATGGAAAATATTGTACCCAGGGAAGAAGAACTATTGTTGTCACCAGGAATGGATTGTTACAGTTCACTGTAGACCCCTTATAATTGTCAAAGGTACCGAGGAAAATGAAATCAAATGCACATGAAACTTAGAGATGATACTTGAGCAAAGTACTCCTTCTACGGACCTCAGCATGCAAGGTGCAAGGCAACAAGTAAAGAGATTAGCAAAAAAAGAAAGTTTAAAGATTCTTTGTTCTTGACTTGCCAAAGGGACAACACCACTAGCAAAAAAAAACATGTAATAAGAGTTTATCAATGGGCATGGCAAAATCCGAACAAGACTAAGAAATATTTCACAAAATTTTAGTACTCAATAGAATAGTTAGGCTACAAGCCGTTCTAAAAGTGATTACTAATCAAACAGCATTAGCATTAGACTTACTGACAGTCCAACAAACACAGATGCGAACGGCAATATATCAAAATAGGTTGGCATTAGATTACCTATTGGCAGAAGAAGGTGGAATATGCGGTAAATATAATACATCAGAGTGTTGTCTTAAAATTGATGATAATGGACAAGCTATGAGACAGATAGCAACAAATATCAGAAAGCTAACACATGTTCCGGTGCAAAAGTGGAAGTCCCTGATAGATGTCAACTGGTGGAGTGGCGTCTTTGGAACATCTTGGTGGAAAAAGGTGGGCTTTGTTTTGATATGTGCTACCGCTGGGCTGCTGTTCATCCCTTGTTTTATTCCGTGTGTAGTGAGGTTAATCTCCAGTGTAGTAGAAGGAATGCAAGCAGCCAGCCTACTAACCGGGAGGGCCCCGAGTCAAGGTACTGTGCCACAGAGAATTATGGTCCGACGGAGAAGAGACTACCGAGAAAAAGAACAAAATGAGAGATTGCAGTTATTACTAAATAAATGGAAATGAAATTATAAGCTTCAGCAAAAATATAATAAATAAAAAGGGAGTGGATTGTGGGAAATAAGCTAAGTTTTGCTTCAGCTAATTGATGTATCATTGTTCGTGTGATAGTACTAACAAAGAAGCCTTAGTAGTAGTAGAGTCTAATAAATTGTATCCAATTAATCCCCAGAAATGCCCTTGGTCTGTCAAGGGATCCTTGTTGGCAGAGCGTTATCCAGGGGAAGAGAAACAAACTGGAACACGGCCTTCGACACAAAAACCCAGAGCGTAGGGGAGGATCAATAAGGCCAAAGAAACCTGTCTGGTAAATCTGCCAAAGAGATGGTAGCAAAGACTCTGAAATAATGTGTAGCATAATCTACTAATCAAAGGCGTGTTTAGGATAATGATTTCATAGAATAGGTGTATGTGTGCCGTACATGGGAAAAAAGTGCGAAATAAACCTGTAATAGGTCAAGCGGTGGGGAAGAATGTGAGCTCCAACTTCTCAGCCAATGAGAAAGGAGACAGAAACTCAAGTGGCCGGGATAAAGGTATAAAATACCTGAAAGCTCAAAGATCATCGTGCCTCTATTTTTGGTGCACCCGATTCAGCGCTGCTTCCAATTAATAAATTATTATTTTTTTAACCTTTGCTTCGGTGACTTTGTCCTCTTTAAATTCTAAGATGTGAGTCGGTGTTTCTCACATATTCATCCATCCATCCATCCATCCACATCCATATTCATCCATCCCTCAAGTTCTCCATCCATTACACCAACCAACTGAGAAGTCACCCAGCCATTTGTTATATTACCCATACTTATTCCATCCATCCATCCATCCACACATCGTAGAATTATTTATGTTGGAAAAGACCCTCGGGATCATCGAGTCCAACCATCTACCCTACTCTACAAAGTTCTCCCCTACACCATATCTCCCAACACCACATCCAAACGACTCTTAAACACATCCAAGGATGGTGACTCAACCACCTCCCTGGGCAGCCTCTTCCACCCTCTGAGCACTCTTTCTACGAAGAATTGATCTGGGGAAGACCTTCTTTGCTGTGAGGGTGGTGAGAGCCTGGCCCAGGTTGCCCAGAGAAGCTGTGCCTGCCCCATCCCTGGAGGGGTTCAAGGCCAGGCTGGAGGGGGCTTGGAGCAACCTGGTGTGGTGGGAGGGGTCCCTGCCCAGGGCAGGGGGATG
>NW_015091291.1:23362-25496 GCF_001431845.1 Calidris pugnax | reverse complement strand
CCCCATCACCCCCCCTCCCTGTCCCGCAGGCACTTGCTGCTGGGGGGCCGGCGGGGCCACGTGGCCGCCATGGACTGGCAAACGAAGAAACTGCTGTGCGAGTTCAACGTGATGGAGACGGTGACGGACGTGACGTGAGTGTGCGGGGCCGGGGACACGCGTGTGCAACACATGTGCAGAGCTGGGGATGTGTGTGTGGAGCTGAGGACACATGTGTGCAACACATGTGCAGAGATGGGGACGTGTGTGTGGAGCCGGACGCACACATGTGCAACACATGTGCAGAGTTGGGGATGTGTGTGTGGAGCTGAGGACACGCGTGTGCAACACATGTGCAGAGACGGGGACATGTGTGTGGAGCCGGACAGACACATGTGCAACACATGTGCAGAGACGGGGAGGCGTGTGTGTCCCGTGCAACGCGTGCAGAGCTGGGGATGTGTGTGTGGAGCTGAGGACACACGTGTGCAACACATGTGCAGAGATGGGGACGTGTGTATGGAGCCAGGCACACATGTGCAACGCGTGCAGAGCTGGGGATGTGTGTGTGGAGCTGAGGACACACGTGTGCAACACATGTGCAGAGCTGGGGATGTCTGTGTGGAGCTGAGGACACACGTGTGCAACACATGTGCAGAGCTGGGGACACACATGTGCAACACATGTGCAGAGCTGGGGATGTGTGTGTGGAGCTGAGGACACACATGTGCAACGCGTGCAGAGCTGGGGATGTGTGTGTGGAGCCAGGCACACACATGTGCAACGCGTGCAGAGCTGGGGATGTGTGTGTGGAGCCAGGCACACACATGTGCAACGCGTGCAGAGCTGGGGATGTGTGTGTGGAGCTGAGGACACACGTGTGCAACACATGTGCAGAGACGGGGATGTGTGTGGAGCCAGGCACACACATGTGCAACACGTGCAGAGCCGAGGATGTGTGTGCAGCTGGACACACACGTGTGCCACACGTGCAGAGTCAGGGACACGTGTACCCATGCGTGTGCGGAGCCCCAGGGTAGCCTGGGGCAGAGCCAGGGCCACGTGTGTGCAATGCGTGTGTGGAGCCAGGGCCGTGTGTGTGCAAAGCCCCAGTGTAGCCCGTGTGTGAGCCAGGGACACGCGTGCAAACCCATGTGTGTGCTCAGGGACTTTTCCCCCTTCCCCCCCCCCGCAATGTGCCCCACAGACAGCTCCGTGTGCTCTGCCACACGCGTGTCCCCATGTGTGTCCCTGCAGGTGGCTGCACATGGAGTTGCTGCTCCCCGTGCCAGCACACGCGTGTCCCATGCACGTCCCCATGCGTGACCCTGCAGTTGGCTGCACACGGAGTCACTGCTCCCTGTGCCAGTACACGCATGTCCCCACGCATGTCCCAGCACGTGGCTGCACACAGTGTTATTGCTCCCTGTGCCAGCACACGTGTGTCCCCGCAGGTGGCTGCACGTGGAGTTGCTGCTCCCTGTGCCAGCACACGTGTCCCATGCATGTCCCATGCGTGTGTCCCCATGTGTGTCCCATGCGTGCCCCGTGCGTGTCCCCGCAGATGGCTGCACACGGAGTCACTGCTCCCTGTGGCAGCACACGTGTGTCCCATGCATGTCCCCATGTGTGTCCCCACAGGTGGCTGCACACGGAGTCACTGCTCCTTGTGGCAGCACACGTGTGTCCCCATGCGTGTCCCCGCAGGTGGCTGCACACGGAGTCACTGCTCCTTGTGGCAGCACACGTGTGTCCCCGTGCGTGTCCCATGCGTGTCCCGTGTGTGTCCCCGCAGGTGGCTGCACACAGAATCACTGCTCCCTGTGCCAGCACACGCGTGTCCCCATGCGTGTCCCCATGCATGTCCCCACGCGTGTCCCCACAGGTGGGGACATGGAGTCCACACGGAGTCACTGCTCCCTGTGCCAGCACACACGTGTCCCCATGCGTGTCCCCATGCATGTCCCCACGCGTGTCCCCGCAGGTGGGGACATGGAGTCCACACGGAGTCACTGCTCCCTGTGCCAGCACACGTGTGTCCTATGCATGTCCCCATGTGTGTGTCCCCAGGTGGCTGCACACGTGTCCCTGTGTGTGCCATGCGTGCCCCGTGCGTGTCCCCGCAGGTCGCTGCATATAGAGCTGCTGCTCCCCG
>NW_015091291.1:584-4364 GCF_001431845.1 Calidris pugnax | reverse complement strand
CCAGCTCCCTGTGCCAGCACACACGTGTCCCCATGCATGTGTCCCCACACGTGTCTCTGCAGGTGGCTGCACGCAGAGTCACTGCTCCCTGTGCCAGCACACGCGTGTCCCCATGCGTGTCCCCATGCATGTCCCCACGCGTGTCCCCACAGGTGGGGACATGGAGTCCACACGGAGTCACTGCTCCCCGTGCCAGCACACGTGTGTCCCATGTGTGTCCCTGTGTGTGTCCCCGCTGGTGGCTGCACACGGAGTCACTGCTCCCCGTGCCAGCACACGTGTGTCCCTTTGTACATCCCCATGTGTGTGTCCCCATGCGTGTCCCCACATGTGTCCCTGCAGTTGGTTGCACACGGAGTCACTGCTCCCTGTGCCAGCACATATGTGTCCCACGCGTGTCCTGTGTGTGTCCCCACAGGCGGCTGCACACGGAGTCCCTGCTCCCCATGCCAGCACACGCATGTCCCATGTGTGTCCCTGTGCGTGTCCCCACAGGTGGCTGCACTCACAGTCACTGCTCCCCGTGCCAGCACATGTGTGTCCCATGTGTGTCCCTGTGCGTGTACCCACAGGTGGCTGCACACAGGGTCACTGCTCCCTGTGCCAGCACACGTGTGTCCTATGCATGTCCCCATGTGTGTCCCCGCAGGTGGCTGCACACGGAGTCACTGCTCCCCGTGCCAGCACACGTGTGTCCCTTTGTACATCCCCATGTGTGTGTCCCCATGCGTGTCCCCACATGTGTCCCTGCAGTTGGTTGCACACGGAGTCACTGCTCCCTGTGCCAGCACATATGTGTCCCACGCGTGTCCTGTGTGTGTCCCCACAGGCGGCTGCACACGGAGTCCCTGCTCCCCATGCCAGCACACGCATGTCCCATGTGTGTCCCTGTGCGTGTCCCCACAGGTGGCTGCACTCACAGTCACTGCTCCCCGTGCCAGCACATGTGTGTCCCATGTGTGTCCCTGTGCGTGTACCCACAGGTGGCTGCACACAGGGTCACTGCTCCCTGTGCCAGCACACGTGTGTCCTATGCATGTCCCCATGTGTGTCCCCGCAGGTGGCTGCACACGGAGTCACTGCTCCCCGTGCCAGCACACGTGTGTCCCTTTGTACGTCCCCATGTGTGTGTCCCCATGCGTGTCCCCACATGTGTCCCTGCAGTTGGTTGCAAACGGAGTCACTGCTCCCTGTGCCAGCACACGTGTGTCCCATGCATGTCCCCATGCATGACCCTGCAGTTGGCTGCACGCAGAGTCACTACTCCCTGTGTCAGAACATATGTGTCCCACGCGTGCCCCGTGCGTGTCCCCGCAGGTGGCTGCACACGTGTGTCCCATGCGTGCCCCATGCGTGTCCCGTGCGTGTCCCCACAGGCGGCTGCACACGGAGTCCCTGCTCCCCGTGCCAGCACACGCGTGTCCCTTTGTACGTCCCCATGTGTGTGTCCCCATGTGTGTCCCCACATGTGTCCTTGCATGTGCCAGCACACGTGTGTCCCATGCATGTCCCCATGCATGACCCTGCAGTTGGCTGCACGCAGAGTCACTACTCCCTGTGTCAGAACATATGTGTCCCACGCGTGTCCCGTGCGTGTCCCCGCAGGTGGCTGCACACGTGTGTCCCATGCGTGTCCCATGCGTGTCCCGTGCGTGTCCCCACAGGCGGCTGCACACGGAGTCACTGCTCCCCGTGCCAGCACACGCGTGTCCCTTTGTACGTCCCCATGTGTGTGTCCCCATGTGTGTCCCCACATGTGTCCTTGCAGTTGGTTGCACACGGAGTCACTGCTCCCTGTGCCAGCACACGTGTGTCCAATGCATGTCCCCATGTGTGTGTCCCTGCTGGTGGCTGCACACGGAGTCACTGCTCCCCGTGCCAGTACACGCGTGTCCCTTTGTACGTCCCTATGTGTGTGTCCCCATGCGTGTCCCCACATGTGTCCCCGCAGGTGGCTGCACACGGAGTCACTACTCCCTGTACCAGCACATGTGTCCCCACGCGTGTTCCTACAGGTGGCTGCACACGGAGTCTCTGTTCCTTGTGCCAGCACACGTGTGTCCATGCATGTCCTTGCAGGGGGCTGCATGCAGAGTCACTGCTCCCTGTGCCAGCACACATGTGTCCCCGCAGGTGGCTGCACACGTGTCCCTGTGTGTGCCATGCGTGCCCCGTGCGTGTCCCCGCAGGTGGCTGCATATAGAGCTGCTGCTCCCTGTGCCAGCACACACGTGTCCCCATGCATGTGTCCCCACACGTGTCTCTGCAGGTGGCTGCACGCAGAGTCACTGCTCCCTGTGCCAGCACACGCGTGTCCCCATGCGTGTCCCCACAGGTGGCTGCACACAGGGTCACTGCTCTCCGTGCCAGCACATGCGTGTGTCCCCGTGCATGTCCCTGCAGGTGGCTGTACACGGAGTCACTGCTCCCTGTACCAGCACACGCGTGTCCCATGTGTGTCCCTGCAGGGGGCTGCACACGGAGTCACTGCTCCCTGTGCCAGCACACACGTGTCCCCATGCATGTGTCCCCACACGTGTCTCTGCAGGTGGCTGCACGCAGAGTCACTGCTCCCTGTGCCAGCACACGCGTGTCCCCATGCGTGTCCCCACAGGTGGCTGCACACAGGGTCACTGCTCTCCGTGCCAGCACATGCGTGTGTCCCCGTGCATGTCCCTGCAGGTGGCTGCACACGGAGTCACTGCTCCCTGTACCAGCACACGCGTGTCCCATGTGTGTCCCTGCAGGGGGCTGCACATGGAGTCACTGCTCTCCGTGCCAGCACATGCGTGTGTCCCCGTGCATGTCCCCGCAGGTGGCTGCACACGGAGTCACTGCTCCCTGTGCCAGCACACGTGTGTCCCTGCGTATGTCCCCATGCGTGTGTCCCCATGCGTGTCCAATGCGTGCCCCGTGCGTGTCCCCGCAGGTGGCTGCACACGTGTGTCCCTGTGTGTGTCCCATGTGTGTCCCATGCATGTCCCCATGTGTGTCCCCACAGGTGGCTGCACACGGAGTCACTGCTCCCCGTGCCAGCACATGTGTCCCCACGCGTGTCCTGTGCGTGTCCCCACAGGTGGCTGCACACGGAGTCACTGCTCCCCGTGCCAGCACATGTGTCCCCACGCGTGTCCTGTGCGTGTCCCCACAGGTGGCTGCACACGGAGTCACTGCTCCCCGTGCCAGCACATGTGTCCCCACGCGTGTCCTGTGCGTGTCCCCACAGGTGGCTGCACACGGAGTCACTGCTCCCCGTGCCAGCACATGTGTCCCCACGCGTGTCCTGTGCGTGTCCCCACAGGTGGCTGCACACGGAGTCACTGCTCCCCGTGCCAGCACATGTGTCCCCACGCGTGTCCTGTGCGTGTCCCCACAGGTGGCTGCACACGGAGTCACTGCTCCCCGTGCCAGCACATGTGTCCCCACGCGTGTCCTGTGCGTGTCCCCACAGGTGGCTGCACACGGAGTCACTGCTCCCCGTGCCAGCACATGTGTCCCCACGCGTGTCCTGTGCGTGTCCCCACAGGTGGCTGCACACGGAGTCACTGCTCCCCGTGCCAGCACATGTGTCCCCACGCGTGTCCTGTGCGTGTCCCCACAGGTGGCTGCACACGGAGTCGCTGCTGGCGGTGGCCCAGCGCCGCTGGCTCCACGTCTACGACGCGCAGGGCCTGGAGCTCAACTGCCTGAAGCGTTTCCCCTCCGTCCTGCGCCTCTGCTTCCTGCCCTACCACTTCCTGCTGGCCACCGCCGTGCGTCCCACACCGGGGGGGGGGGGGG
>NW_015091291.1:0-208 GCF_001431845.1 Calidris pugnax | reverse complement strand
GGGGGGGGGGGGGTGAGGGGGGGTCCAGCCTGACGTGTGTCCCCCCCCAACACGTGCTGTCCCCCCCAGAACGCGCAGGGGTTCCTGCAGTACCTGGACGTGACGGTGGGGCAGGAGGTGGCCGCGCTCTGCACGCGGGGGGGGCGCCTGGGGGTGATGGAGCAGAACCCGGCCAACGCCATCGTCCACCTGGGACACAGCAACGGTG
>NW_015091290.1:22280-22588 GCF_001431845.1 Calidris pugnax | reverse complement strand
GGGGCACGGACGCTGCTGTGGGGCTGGGAGCCCTGGATCTTCTGTGGGGCCCGGTCCCCGCTATGGGGCAGAGCCGCCTCTATGGGCCACGGGCACCTGGTTCCGCTGTGGGGCACAGTCTCTGCTGTGGGGTCCAGACACATCTATGGGGCAGAAAGACCTGGGTCCGCTGTGGGGCAGGGATGCTGCTGTGGGGCACGGAGACCTCTAAGGGGCCTGGTCCCCGCTGTGGGGCAGAGCCGCCTCTATGGGGCAGAGCCCCTCCCCCAATGACGTCAGGGGGAAGGGGATGGGAGGGGGGATGTGTG